>NC_047131.1:8160994-8522244 GCF_009829125.3 Periophthalmus magnuspinnatus | reverse complement strand
GGCAATAGAGAGAAGAGAAGAGAAGAGGAATTAGAGGTGAAAGAGGAGGAAAAAGAAAAGGAGTGAGGGAGACGAAAAGAGAGAGGTGGAGAAGAGGAGTGAGGGACAGCAAAGGAAAGGGGGGGAATAGAGAGGGATAGAAAGAAAGAGATGATGGAGCATGGGAGAGAGGAGAGAAAGGGGTGGAGGTGAAAGAGGGGAGATAGAAGGAAAGAGAGAGAGTGTATGAAAAGCGGTAGAGAGGGAAAAAGAGATATGAGGGGTAGAGTATGAGTGAGAGAGAGAGAGTGAGAGAAAGAGAGAGGAGGCGATGGCGGAAGAGAGGAGAGAGGGAAACTCCTTCTGAACGTATCATTAGTGACTAAACTAGACCCGTAATCATCGCCACGGCAACCAATGAAATAAAAAATGTTTACAGGGAAAACCTTGAAAGCAAAAAGTCATTTAAGAACAGACTTGTGCGTGAGACATAGCTTTGCCTGAAATATTCCACAGTATGGCATTAAATGATTGTTTTTGTTTGGGTTTTTTTCTCAAATATGATGCATGCAGGATCGCCTCTGCACAGATCTGACCTGGTGGTGTCACTTGCTTGTCTCCATGGACAGAAGATAAATTTAGAGATATATATGAGGGAGCAGAGGATGAGTGAGAGAGAGGAGAAAGAGGAGGAGATGAAGAGAGAGGAGGAGATGGAGCGAGAGGAAGTGATGGAGAGAGGAGGAGATGGAGAGAAAGAAGGAGATGGAGCAAGAGGAGGAGATGAAGAGAAAGGAGGAGATGGAGCGAGAGGAAGTGATGGAGAGAGGAGGAGATGGAGAGAAAGAAGGAGATGGAGCAAGAGGAGGAGATGGAGAGAAAGAAGGAGATGGAGTGAGAAGAGGAGATGAAGAGAGAGGAGGAGATGGAGAGAGAGGAGGAGATGGAGAGAAAGAATGAGATGGAGAGAGAGGAGGAGATGAGAGAGAGGAGATGAAGAGAGAGGAGGAGATGGAGAGAAAGAAGGAGACGGAGCAAGAGGAGGAGATGAAGAAAGAGAAGGAGATGGAGAGAGAGGAGGAGATGAAGAGAGAGGAGGAAATGGAGAGAAAGAAGGAGATGGCGAGAGAGGAGGAGATGGAGAGAGAGGAGGAGATGGAGAGAAAGAAGGAGATGGAGAGAGAGGAGGAGATGAAGAAAGAGAAGGAGATGGAGAGAGAGGAGGAGATGAAGAGAGAGGAGGAAATGGAGAGAAAGAAGGAGATGGCGAGAGAGGAGGAGATGGAGCGAGAAGAGGAGATGAAGAGAGAGGAGGAGATGGAGAGAGAGGAGGAGGTGGAGCGAGAAGAGGAGATGAAGAGAGAGGAGGAGATGGAGAGAAAGAAGGAGATGGAGAGAGAGGAGGAGATGGAGCGAGAAGAGGAGATGAAGAGAGAGGAGGAGATGGAGAGAAAGAAGGAGATGGAGCAAGAGGAGATGAAGAAAGAGAAGGAGATGGAGAGAGAGGAGGAGATGAAGAGAGAGGAGGAAATGGAGAGAAAGAAGGAGATGGAGAGAGAGGAGGAGATGAGAGAGAGGAGATGGAGAGAAAGAAGGAGATGGAGATGGAGGAGGAAATGGAGAGAGAGGAGGAGATGAAGAGAGAGGAGGAGATGAAGAGAGAGGAGGAGATGGAGAGAAAGAAGGAGAGGGAGAGAGAGGAGGAGATGAGAGAGAGGAGATGGAGAGAAAGAAGGAGATGGAGAGAGAGGAGGAGATGAAGAGAGAGGAGGAGATGAAGAGAGAGGTGGAGATGAAGAGAGAGGAGGAGATGAGAGAGGGGAGGAGATGGAGAGAGAGGAGGAGATTTGACCTCAAGTGGACTAAAGGAATGCGACGTCACCCATAACATTCAGCTCCAGCCAAATGAAGCTCATTTCAATAGAAAATGAATTGGAGTCAATGGAGTCAGAACCGTGCCCATCCTCACTTTCTGATTGGAGCACGGCGGCTAACAGGTTAGCTATGTGCATGTATATATAGAGTCTATGTTAAATACATGTGTGCAGGGTTTTTAGTACGGACTGTACTGTTAAAGCTCGAATAGGAAGAGAATGAATACTGTTTAAAAAATGCACTTTATAAAAAAAAACAACACATGATTCTTTTCTGGAGTGAACGGTGGAGCAGGTGGAGGAGATAAAGATGATTTAAATCGCCATGGAGATCCTGGGTCCTGGTTCCTGTCTCACTTTAGAGCCCTTTCAGAAGCAGTGAGAGTGAAATATTGTTGACCGAGTTCAAAGTCCACAGTTAGCGATGGAGAGTTAAAAGAGGAGTGGAGGGGTGGATAAGAGAGAGGAAGAGATGATGAAGAGAAAGAGGGAAGGAGAAAGGGAGGAAGAGGGGGCGAAGAGGCAGAGGAGAGAGAGGTAAGAGGGAGAAAGTAAAGACAGGGGTGAGAGAGGGAGGAAGAGAGACAGGGAGAGAGGGAGAGGGTGGAGAAAGAGAGAGGGATGGAGAAAAAGGTGTGTCCATACAATGAGCAGTGCGAGAAAGGGAGGGAGAAAATGAGGACGGGTGAAAGGGGATAAGGGAGAGACAGAGTGAAAGAGAGAAAGATAAGGTGAGACAAATAGGGTGAGGAGAGAGAAGTAAGGGAGAGGGGGGAAATGGAGACTATAAGAGAGAAAGTGAAGAGAGGGTGTGAGAGATAGAGATGGAGAAAGAGAGAGATGGAGAAAAAGGTGTGTCCATACCGTGAGCGGTGGATCTGAGGGAAGAAGTAGAGGAGATAAAGGGAGGGGTGTGTGAGAGAGAGAGAGAGAGAGAGAGAGAGAGAGGAAGATAGAAGTGAGCAATGGACCTGAGGAAGAAAAGGAATGAGGTAGAGAGAGAGAAGAGTGAAGAAGCAGAGGGGAGAGAGAGAGAAAGAGAGAAGTGTGAAGAGGCAGAGGGGGAAGAGAGAGAGAGACGGAAGGGTGAAGAGGCAGAGGGGAGAGAGAGAGATGAAGAGAAACGGGGGGAGAGAGGTGAAGAGGCGGAGGGGAAAGAGAGAAAGAGAGAGATAGAGGGGTGAAGAGGCAGAGGGGAGTGAGAGAGAGAAGGGTGAAGAGGCAGAGGGGGGAGAGAGAGAGAAGGGTGAAGAGGCAGAGGGGAGAGAGAGAGAGAGAGAGAGAGAGAGAAGGGTGAAGAGGCAGAGGGGAGAAAGAGAGAGAGAGAAGGGTGAAGAGGCAGAGGAAAGAGAGAGGTGAAGAGGCAGAGGGGAGAGAGAGAGAAGGGTGAAGAGGCAGAGGAGAGAGAGAGAAAGAGAAGGGTGAAGAGGCAGAGGAGGGAGAGGGAGAGAGAGAGAGAGAAGGGTGAAGAGACAGAGAGGAGAGAGGGGGTGAGAGAGTATTAGAGAGAGGGAGGGGGTTAAAGATACAAAAAGAGGAAGAGAGAAGAGATAGAGAGAGGCAGTAAAGAGAGAGGAGATAGAGAGATATATAAAGGTGTGTCCATTTGAGAGCAGTGGATGTGAGGGAGGAACATTCCAGGAGCGGAGGAGTGGAGCTGACCACACACAGCACTCACACAGGAGGAGGCGCTCTGGAGAATGTAAAAAGCAAATATCTGAGCTACATTTAGAGAAAAAACAGCTACAGTGATCATTACTTTAGGCTTTTTTAAAACTGTGAACAGGGCAAACACTCCTCTGTCTAAATATATATGTTTATTTATCTATTTCTATATCTGTTTAGCTCCGACAGTAGCTCGGTATGGCGTGCTTGTTCTCGGACCCAAAGGTCGCTAGTTCAAATCCCGCTGTTGATGTGTGAGTGATTTCTTGATATAACATGTGTTGAAGGTACAAAAGTGACTATCTATATATCTTTTTATTTATCTATCATCTAGCTATATATAAAAAATAAAAAAGAGCTCCGGCAACTCTGGCTCCAATTCACTTTCTATTGAAAAACTGTCATCCCTCTCTCTGTAACTGCTGCAGCGAGCCTCGTCATTTTGGTCTTAAAATGTTCGTATTCACCCGCTGTACACGATCTTGTTGTTTTTATTTCACAATTTTATTTCGCTAAACCTAAATGTGCAGTGTGTTGTGTGTTAAACATGTGTGAATGAAACAAAACACAACTCCAGGTCTGTTTGTGATGAGGAAACTACATTAGAACAGACCAGAAAATAGCCTAATATGGGCTTTTTAAACAAGATGGAGCCTGATGCTGAGACGTGGTGCTGCTTAAACATTTATCTGCGCTGTATCTCTGGAGAATCTCATATTTACATTATATTTACAGCATATGCAGGCCTGTGTTTCATTCTGCATCTGCTCAACTGGAATCAGGCTGTATGATTATTGCGTTTCCATGGAGATGTGGTGAAACAAGTACTACATTTTGTTACTTAAGCAAAAGTGCAGATACCGAAGCAAAAAAAAACCAAAAAAAAACCAAAACTCAAGTAAAAGTATCACATGAAACAAGTATTAAACTACTCTTTTAAAATGTACTTAAAGAGTAAAAAGTAAAAGTATTCTGCAGAGATTTTGAGACCTAACAAAGCTTCAAATGTAGTGATTTAGATAAAGATTTTTGCTGAAGTAAAGTACAGATGCGTAAAATTTAAACTGTATACTTAAATGCAGTACTTTCCTCCTTATATACAGCTGTAACGTAGCTATTTCCAATACAGACACACAGGTAGCACGACACGACCAAGTTACAGGTCAGATCTGTTAAGAGGCGACCCTGCTCACAGTAAGATATAGATTTGTGAGCAAAACATCAATGAATAAATGAATAAATGAGCTCAGTTGGTAGAGCGTTTGTCCACTGATCTGCAGGTTAGTGGTTCGGATCCCGCTCTCGACATTAGCATTATTGGTTGAGCGGTCTGAACCACTAATCCACAGGTTGCCGGTGCGATTTCAACTCCTACAGATGAATACTGTCAACTATTTACCAAAAAAAATAGGTCTAGTGTGTGTGAACAGGAGCGTTGAAGAAGTCCAGCTGCTGACTTTGAACAGTAACTTAAGTTCTTTTAGGAAGCGCCCCCTGTGGCCACTTCTTCTCACTGCACCCTCCCATTATGTCCATTTTACCCTCATCATTATTTATTTCCAGTTTCCTGCGTTTGACAAATGACAGTTTAAGTCTGATTTATTTAAACTTTAGCTTTACATTAGCTTGACGTTCGCTGGTTTTTAGCTTCTGCGGCTCATGTCCTTTTATAGACACACAGCAATAGCCCAGCTCACTGACCAAGACAAAACTTAGCTCAGCCTTTATTTTTAGAGAGTTATTTTTAGCTCCTCTTGTCTTGAATCACATATTTTTTACATTTAAAAGTCCATAACTCTCCAGAGGAAGTGAGTGTTCATCATTTCTAAAGACTGTGGTCCTTGTTCATATGCTGTAGAACATGTGCAGAAGTGTCCAGAGAGATTTGTTCATGTAAACCGTAGATACATTCAGCCTTAAACACAGTGCAGTCCTCTGGGGATGGTCCAGACTCACTTTCCCAGAAGTCTTTGCTCTTAAATATATCTAAATCTGCAAACAGGAATCTTAAAGACACGACTTCTAGTAAAATGTAAAGAAAAAAAATTACAGGTGCATGATATAACTTTTTTGGAGCTAGTGACACCAGCAAGCTAAGTCAGATCTGTGGAGAGGCGATCCTGCTCACAACTTAGACATGGTTCCGGGTTCGATCTCTGGGTTCCTGCATCAACCCAAAACGCGCACAATCCTCCAGCTGAGGTAGTCCTGACCAAGAATAGACCAAAATCTGGAGATGTGTCCCACTGCTCCTGACACGTTTAACCCAGAGACACAGAAGGATGGGTCAAATGTAGATTTAAACCAGAGACAATGTAGGATAGGTCAAATGCATAGGGGACAATGATGTGTACCTTAACTTTAACCTTAACTTGATTGTATTTGCTCATATGTTTAAAGTTGCACCGTGTAACTTTTCTGATGTTGGGTTCAAACTGGGACATATTTTATCAGACCGTCCTGAGTGTCCCTCCTCAGGGTGGCACAGTGAGGAGGGGCGGAGGAGTGGGAGGGGCGCAGGGTGGAGGAAATGTGGAGATGCAGAGGTGCCAGTGTTTGGGATGAGCTCAGACTTCAGGAATCCGCTCGGTCGTCCTGCCAAGTTTAATGGTGCTGCTGCGAGGAAACTGATAACACGAGCACTTCACTGTACAGGGAGAGTGTAGGAAAACTGTGTGTCCTCCTGACCACTTCACTGTCCTGTAGGAGAGTTGGAAATCTCTGCATCCTGACCAGTCCTAATCCAAGGTCCAGGGTAGGAAAATCCAGACTGCTTCATTGTCCTTTAGGAAAACTCTGTATCGTTACCATTTCCAAAAGCAGTCAGTGTGTAACCTCCACAGATCTGACCTGTAACTTCACACCAACTGCTTGTGTCCATGAAGATTGATCGAGAAGACATCTACAGCTCCGTGACATGTCCAGTCAGCTGATTTAAACACGTTTTGGTGCTGTCTTTCTACCGGTGGACGCAGAGAGTATAAAAGCCCCCTTGTCCCGGTTTAAAGTCCTGTGGGCACTTTTCCGTATTTCGATTGCCTTCTTAATCCAACGACGATGTTTTTTGTCCTCTGTCCTGATGGCATTTGCTCCATCTTTTCGTTTTACAATGGTCTGAAATGGACGATTTGGAGATGCTGAAGAAATCGACCTGCAGATGGCGCTGTCGTCCTGCCTCCACCGGTAGAAAGATAACGCCAAAATCTGCTTAAATCAGCTGTCCGGACACGTCACAGCAACATCACGTAATCACGGGTCATTTTACTCTATCACTGTTTCCATAGTTACACCATCTCTTCCGCTGTTGTAAATTATCGTAAGGCCAGATGAAGGTCGTTGGTCTGGTGAGAGGGGGAGTACCATCTGCTCGTCACCATGGAGATGTTCTTGCATTGCCTGGAATGTTCCACAGGATGACATTGAACTTGAACCTGTTACTTATCAAAGTCGAGCCAGATGTTTAACCCCATACTTTGGAACATTCTGGCAAGCAATGATGTATCCATGGAGACAAGCACATAGTTTACTGACTGACTAGCTGAACGCACCCTGCTCGGGTTCATTGAATCATTCCGGAACATTCCTCGCGTCTCTCTCGTCCTTCATATTTCCTCGTGTGGGATATTTCTGAGGTTATGACTCCCCTTTTTCAAATGTTTAAATGTTTGAGCATTTACGCCAAAGGAAGCGTCTGACTTCCTGATGGAGAGTGGGATTGTTTCAGCCTTGGAAACCTCTCAGGGCTCTGCTAACAGAACACACCACAAATGTTTCATAATACGGACAGTGATATCAAAATATTTGGAGTGTTCGGCCTATAACCAGAGGGTCGCCAGTTCAAACCTTGCCTGAGTGCATTCTGTTGTTGTGTTCATGAGCAAGACAACTCCAGGCACAGTGTTTGGATTGATGGGGACTGGAAGAACACAAACAACAACAGCAACAACAAAGACGTATCTATCTCCATGGAGACAAGCGGGTAACACGGGCCAAGTTAGAGGTCAGATCTGTGGAGAGGCGACCCTGGACATAGTAAGAATGTGTGTTCTTTCAAGGAACGTGTGACGAATCAAAGCAGCTGTCATCGAAAATGCAAAAATACAAAATGATTTGATACATTTATTAATGCTATACTGTGGAACATTTCAGGCCAAGTAATACCATGGAGACAAAATGGCAGACAAAAAAGGAGCATTGTGAGCCTTTAGACACAATGAATGACTATGAAAAGGTTGCTGGTTCCTCTCTCTTCTTTCTCTTCTCCTTGTGCATTCTGTTGTTGTCTGTTGTTGTGCTGTTGGGCAGGACACTTCCTCCACATGGCTCACTCCAGTTACAGGAGGGAATCTCTCTGTGGTTTTGGATTTGAATCTAAAACCTAAAATAGCCATGTCTCATAAACTAATGACAAACTCCCACCAACTTACACTGTGATTAAATATGACAGATTTACATGAGAACAGGAAACAGAGCTCTTCAGGAACTAAGACCAGGACTGAACCAGGACTAAACCAGGACTGAACTAGGACTAAACCAGGTCTAAACCAGGACTAAACCAGGTCTGAACCAGGGCTGAACCAGGTCTAAACCAGGTCTAAACCAGGACTAAACCAGGTCTAAACCAGGACTAAACCAGGACTAAACCAGGTCTAAACCAGGACTAAATCAGGACTAAATTAGGTCTAAACTAGAACTGAACCAAAAGAGAGAGTGAGTGAGGGGGATGAGTGGGTGAAAGGAAGGGTGAGAGAGAGAGATGGAAGAGAGGAAGGGGGGGGGGGGGGGGGTAGAGAGACATAAAGGGTGAGTGAGTGGGACGAGGAGAGAGAATGGGAGAGGAAGAGATGAAGGAGGGATGGGAAGAGAATGGGTGGGGATGAGAGAGAATGAGGATGCGTAGACAGCAAAACAGAGGTGCAAAGGGAGGGAGAGAAAGTGGAGGGGGAGAGACAGAGTGGAGAGATGAAAGGGGGTGGTGAGACAGGAAACAGAGGGAGTAGAGAGGGGGGAGGAAGAGGAGAGGGGGAGAGAGAGTAAAAAGGGATTGGAGAGAGAGAACAGAGAGAGAGAAGAGGAGGGGGAGAGAAGGGGAATACCTCCGGCTCGGACCATCAAATCTGAGGGAACTCCTGCGGAAAAACTGTGTCACAACTCAAACAGTCAAATAGTTTACACCTCCTGTACACACCGGCTATTCAGAGAGACGGAGGGAGGGAGGAAGCGAGGGAGGGAAAAAGGGAGGGAAAGAGGGAGCAAGGGAGGGAGGGAGGGGGGGTAAGAAGCCTGTGAAGAGGGAGAGAGAACCAGAGGGGTGAGAGAGAGAGGGAGAGGAGGAGGAGAGAGAGAGTGGAGAGAGAGGAGGAGGAGGGAGAGAGGGGAGGAAAGAGAGTGGAGAAAGGGAGTGTGAAAGAGTGAGGAGGTAAAGAGAGAGAGGGAGGGACAGAGGGTAAGATAGAGGTGAAGCGCGAAAGAGAGGGAAGATGGTGGAGATGGGGGGAGAAGGTGGTGTGAGGAGTGAGAGAGAGAGAGAGAGAGAGAGAGAGAGAGGAGGAGGAGGAGGAATGAGGAGGAAGAAAAGCAGAGAAGGAAGAAGGGGGTGGATAAGCGGGCAGAGAGAGGGAGATGATGGGGGGGTTAAAAGGATGTGAAGAGGCACAGAGTGACGGGACAGAGAGAGTAAAAAAGAGATGAGAGAGGAGGAGGGGGAGAGAGGAGAAAAGAGAGTAGAGAAGGACTGAGGAGGTAAAGAGAGAGGGAGGAGGAGAGGTAAGATAGACGTGAAGTGGGAGAGAGAGTCACAGAGAGACAGGGAGAAAGAGAGAGAGAGAGGTGGTGTGAGGGGGGAAGAATGAGGGGAATAAAATGAAAAAAGGAGACGGAGAATGGGAGAGGGGGAAAGAGGATAGGGAAGGGAAGAGAGTGGTGGGTCTACATCAGGTCTAAACCAGGTCTACAGCAGGTCTAATCCAGGTCTACAGCAGGTCTAAACCAGGTCTACATCAGGTCTAAACCAGGTCTATAGCAGGTCTAAACCAGATCTACAGTAGGTCCTGACTAACCTGATGTGTAATGTCTCGTAATTGAGTTTCCATTGTTTTGATGTTAGCGAGTGCAGCTAACCCTCTGCAGCCTCACTATAACATGTGTGGTCGGAAACTACTTTATATAGTTAAATCAAACCTTTCTTCTCTCTCCCTGCATTTCTCTCTCCATACCCCCTCTCTCTTTCTCTATGTGCTCCTTCTCTTTTGTTTCTCTCCTCTTGCTCTTTCTCGTTCTTTATCCTCTCTTCCTCCTTCCACTTTATCTACCTCATGTCTCTTTCTTCCTCCTTCCCCTCCGGCCTCCACCCTCTCTCTTCCTCCCTCTCCTTTTCTCTATCAGGCTCTCGCTTTTTCTCCTTTCTCGCTCTCTCCGTCTCTTTCTCCCTCTTCCCTCGTTAATTCTAAACTTAGATTAAATGAGTAGCAGACACAGCACAGGGGGACCTCCTATAATCACATCCAGATCTTTGGTTTGAAAAGCTCCAAAACAAGAAACCAGCAGAGTCAAACCAGGACACACAGAGAAGGTACCGCAGAGGAACAGAAAAGAGGAGAAGAGGATCAGAGAAGAGGACAAGAGGAGCAGAGAGGAGAAGAAGAGGAGCAGAGAGGAGAAGAAGAGTAGCAGAGGAGAGGGTCAGATGGAGCAAAGGAGCAGAGGAGACAGTCAGAGGAGGAGAGGATGCAGAGGAGCAGAGAAGAGGAAAGGGTGCAGAGGAATGGGTCAGATGGAGCAGAGGATGCAGAGGAGGAGAGGAGCAGAGAAGAGCAGAGCAGAAGAGGAGCAGAGGAAAGGATGCAGAGGAGTGGGTCAGATGGAACAGAGGAGAGAGTCAGATGGAGCAGAGGAGCAGAGGAGCGGAGAAGAGGAGCAGAGAGGTGGAGAGGAGCAGAGTAAAGGACGCAGAGGAGTGGGTCGGATGGAGCAGAGGAGCAAAGGATGCAGAGGAGTGGAAGATGCAGAGGAGAGGGTCAGATGGAGCAGAGGAGAAACTCAGAGGAGCAGAGGACAGTAGCAGAACAATGGAGTGAGGAGCGGTGGAAACTTCAGGTGTGGCTCTAACATGAGATACATGTAAGAACAGTTTCCTCTCTCCCTCTCCCCTCTCTCATTTCAGAAACACCAAACCAAACAAAAGAGATTCAACAGATATATTATATAAACAGCTGTTAAGGTCAAAATAAGTCCACTGTGTACTGTCTGCATCTAGTTAGAAAGACTTTTATTGTCTTAAAACCAGGAAGTGATGAGAGTTGGGAAAAGCTCTTTTAAACTCATCATGGTGAATAATTATGATGCTCTGAATGCATAAGATCAGTGAGGAATAACTTTGGACCACTGCAAACTGTTTACAATGAACTAGCTCTGTTTCTTAGAGCAGTAGGACGTCAGCGCCATCTGCAGTCTGACTCCTTCACAACAGTATCCCGGGTGTGAGAGACTTGGTACACCCCCTCGTCCCAATTCACAGTCTGGTGGGTACGTTTCCGGCCTCCCTGATCCAACGATGGGACTGGTTTTCCATCTTGCAGGGGTCTGAGATTACAGACTTGAGCTGTTACTGTTCTGCTTGACACGTAGTTGCTTGTTTCCTCATCAATTTAATATTTTAGTAAGGTATGACAAAAACTAGGGGTGTCGAAAATCAGATGCTAATCAATGTTAAAACTTGTGTCGAAACTATATACTCATTTAAGCAGGTATAAATACTAAAAAACACACTGGACACAAAACAATTTAACTATAAACCGGGACGAGGGGGCCTTTTTACTCTCACACACCTGGGAGATTGTCCTGAAGAGCTCGGGCTGCAGATGGCGATGTTGTTCTGCCTCCACCGGTAGAAAGTAGTAGTTTGAATCAGCTGACCAGAGACGTCACAGTAATATCATGTGACCGTTCTGAGGAAGAGCGCTAGTGAGCAGTCCAAACTGTGAGGTATGAAACAAACTAAACCTGGTCTGGGTAACTAGGGTTGCGGAAAGTTTCGAAAATCTGCCACTAACCGTTATTATAACTAGTATTGAAATAAGACACTCATTTGAGCAGGTATCGATACTAAAAAAGAACAAATGGGACGCAACACAACTGGATCAAACTGAACTGTTCACGAAGGTTTATCTTGAGTTTTATCAGATTTATTCGCTTTTAAAATGATCATTTGGGGATCAAAATCAGTATTGAGTAGCAAATGTGTTTGTTAGTATTGAAAATCAACATTTTATTATTGTGACAACACAGGAAAACAGGTCTGTTCATGAGAAACAAATCAGATGACCTAATGAACCCGTAATCTAAGTTTAGAGATAATAACATTATGACTATGAGATCGAGCTATGAAACATTTTTTCATCTACACGATTCCCTCCGTCTCACATATTTAGAGAAGGATAAGTCTTCTGTCATCTCTACGGCGTGAGCTCACAGATAGACTCCTCATTCAGAGATAAGACGAGTGTTATTGTGACGTGAGCCAAATCAAATCATGTTGTACTGATAAAGAGGAGGAGAGCGCCACTGACAGAAACGCTCTTTCAAAATCAACTTTATATATATATCATGTTTCATGTAAAAAAAAAAAAAATGTCTTCTGCCCCAGCACAGATATATTGTAAAAGCAGCTCTTAAGGTTGAATTGAAAGCCACAAACTAGGAAGTGATTGTTAGCATACTGGTTCTTAGTATAACCGAGATGGATAAACTGATTTATGGACAAAATAGTGAAATAAAAAACACCAGAATCATGTAGAGCAGGTAAATACGAACATTGCAAGACTAAAATGATGAGTCTGAGAGCAGCAGTTACAGAGAGAGGGGCCACAGCTTTTCAATAGAAAGTGAATTGGAGCCACAGTTAATAGAAAACTGTTTCCGTGAAAAGACTTAAAATATGTAGTAAAAACGCTCATTGGAAAAGTGCTGTAAAGAGTTCAGCTGCTGTAGTTTAGCTGGAGGTTTGTGTGAGCTCTGAGTGAAACCAGGATGAAACCATGACGACAGGAGCAGAGACAGAGCGGGTTGTTCCTCATTCTACACATTTGTTCATTTTGACTTTTACAACAACAGCAGCAGCAGCACAGAGAGGGGAGCTGACAGGAGACAGGACAGGGACAGGGACACTAAAGGAGACAGGGAGTTTCAGTGAATGTAATCTAAAACAGGGTTAATATAGGACTAAACCAGGACTAAACCAGGACTAAACCAGGACTAAACCAGGACCTTGAACTTTCTTATTGCAAAAAGAAATGATAGCAATATTTTTTTCTGTTGAAATGTTCCAGGTAAAACAAAAAGATCTCCATGGAAAAAAGAAGGTTCCAGCCTCTCCACCTAAAAAGTTACACAGTGCCCCTTTAGCTAGTATTATGGTAATTTAACGATAGACCAAACTCCTGCTGCGAGTTAAAGAATAATAATATTACAGTAATGATTTAATCAACTTATAAAACCAGAGACTGAGCTCAAATCAGCCAAAGAGCAAATGTGGTTCATTTCATAATCCAGACATTGTTACTACATTACAGTTAAACCAGTGTTTGAAACACACTGTGTGTATAAATGGACACAGATAACCTGCAGGCCAAATAGGAAGTGAGCGTGGGCGCACTTCCAGCTCCATCAACATTGAAAACCTGTGTCCCCTCTCTCTCTAACTGCTGCTGTCAGGCTCTTCATTTTGGTCATCCTCTGTTCATATTAACCCGCTCTACATGATCCTCGACGTGGAGGAGCAGTGGAAGAGGAGTCAGCTGAGGTGGCTCGGGCATCTGTTCAGGATGCCTCCTGGACGCCTCCCTAGGGAGGTGTTCCGGGCATGTCCCACTGGGAGGAGGCCCAGGACACGCTGGAGGGACTATGTCTCTCAGGTGGCCTGGGAATGGCTTGGGGTCCCACCAGAGGAGCTGGGGGATCTGTCTGGGGTGGGAAGTCTGTTTAGAGTGCTGCCCCCGCGACCTGGCCCCGGATAAGCAGAAGAAAATTGATGGATGGATAAATGATCCTGGTGTTTTTATTTCACTATTTTTTCTGTAAATCAAGATATGAACCTTAATAACAGACAAATCAGGCGCCTTCTTCTCTCAAAGTTGCTCCTCCTAGCATTAGCAACATGTTTGATTGATAGCGTTGCTAAGTGCCCACTCCCTGCTAAACGATCAGTACAGGGGCGTTACCTTCAATAATCTCATTCTGAATTCCTAATATAGAACTCAGCTCCAAATTCGCCTCTATAACTGCCAGACGTCACACTCCCTTAGTCCACTTCTTTATACAGTCTATGGTTTGAAAGTGAAATTCAGATCTTGCCGTTATTACCTCTGTGTACATAGCACATGTATTAAGAGTTCAGAGACAGCGAACAAAAGAGAAACTAAAGGGGAAGTTCAAGCTGTCAATATTTGAACTGTCACCAAAGGCAGCCATGTTGGATTTGGTAACGCACATTCTGAAATGCTTCCAAGTGTGAATTCCGAGTGGGAAGGCTGTTCCAGTTTAAATTTATTAGTGGAAACTCAGGCTTAAGTGGTTCACATCTATTTCCTCCTGTCTCATATCTGCTCCTGACAGGTTTAAGCCAGAGACACTGAAGGATGGGTCAAATGCAGAGGACACATTTCTCTTTAAGAGCATTTATTTGTTTGTAAAAGCGGCCATGGGTCTTCTCTTAAATGTTTACACAATCCTTTTCCTTTTAAGCACATGTGAGTTACAGCGCCTCTTCAGAAGCACTTCCTGGGGTCAAAGGTCAAAGCTCCTGCTCTGTTTTGTGTTGATGGATTCTTCTCCTAAAGCACATTCTCCACAGACCCAACACATAATTCAAACTCCCATATCCCTGTGTATCAGATGCCCTCCCCGTCCTCATTTAAAGGTAGAGTATGTTATTTTCAGGAGATGGCATGTCACCTGCATGAGTCCATGGAAACAGAAAGTTAAAACCATACTTCGGAACATTCTCCATGGAGATAGATGAGATTTGTGCCATATTACGGAAAGTTATAACTGAAGGAACAATGATCCAAATGATTCTATTGAAGGTGTGTGGAGTTTAAAAACACAGTGGAGCACTTCCTGTATTACCACATGACATCATAAGGTGGAACTGAGTGTTTTCAGTTTGAGAGAAGAACTCAGCCTAAATATGCAGACATTAAACATGTGTGTATGAAACAAAACACAACTCCATGTCTGTTTGTGATGAAGAAACTACATTATAATATATCAGAAAAAAATGCGTAACACGGGCCCTTTAAATTCAGAATTATAAATACAAAACTCTGCTCATCCTTTTCTCTTTCTCTCTCTCCTTTTCTCACTTGTGGCTGAAGCTTATCTTTATTCAAACCAGGCTCTTTAAACTCATGACCAAATAAGGAGACCTGACCAGAGACAAGACCAGAGACAAGACCAGAGACCAGAGCAGAGACCAGACCAGGGACTAGGACTAAACACCAGAGATCAGAGACTAAACCAAAGACCAAAGACCTGAGACCAGACCAGAGACCAGACTCCACAGACCAAACCAGGGAGTCAGGACTTAATGTTGGTTTTGGTCTTATCTAGGACCAGACCACAGGGAGGAGGAGGAGGAGGAGGAGCAGGAGCTAATGTGCAAAATGGCAGGCCAAAGTAAATAAGGTCAAAATGAACTAAACAAGAGATTTGAGATGGAGGAGGGAGGGTTAATGTACAGAGGAACATGGAGCTTGGGAGAGCATCATTTTAAACATGTTGATTATTTTAAAGAAGACATTTTGCAGAATTGACCACAGCTTTTTATATTCCCCTTCTCATTTACCCTCTCTAAGTTGTATTTAGAGTGATTCATGCAGCGTGAGTCATCTTTACTCTCCTGTATTCAAGACGTCATTGGTCCAGAAATCTCTGTTTTCTAACCCCCTACACACCAACTGGCACTTACTTCGTTCCCCAATTTTTGTTTTATTTTTTTCTTAAACAGTGATACACGTTGGATTCAGCAGCAAGTGGTTCATTTGTCACCTTCAGTCCATTAGTTCACCAGTTCTAATCTCTCCACGTGGCCACGCTGTTAGTCACATGTTACATCTGAGGGGAGGGCATCTGGCTTAACATTATGCAACTAAAACAATAAAAAAAATTGAATGAAAATGTCAGATCTGGTCCTCTGCTCCTGACAGGTTTAATCGCTGAAGGTTGGGTCAAATGCAGGTTTAATCCAGAGACAAATGCAGGTTTAATCCAGAGACACTGAAGGATGGGTCAAATGCAGGTTTAACCCAGAGACGCTGAAGAATGGGTCAAATGCAGGTTTAATCCAGAGACAAATGCAGGTTTAACCCAGGGACACTGAAGGATGGGTCAAATGCAGAGGACATTTACAAGGAAAATAAAAGAACACAATTGTACATACATGTAATAACATAACATTTAATATACAATTTTAATTATTTTTCTGTTAAATTGAAGAAAAAAAAAAGTAGATACCTTAAAAATTTGGTCAAACTGAAAACTTTACAAAACCTAAACCAGAACCAAAACCACACTACACTTTACAAAACAAATATTACTGCATTTTGACATTGTTTAGTACAGTTTAAGTCCCAACAAGTCTGTGTGGAATTTGTGGTGTGTCCCAGTCATCCTCGGAGGTCGGATTTTCTTAGTTCCGACTTGTACATGACGACAGGAACGCACCGGGATGTCGGAATTTGTACTTGGAAACTCAAAGAACATTTCAGAGTCTGAAAATCCAACATGCATTTGGATTGATGCTACTTATAAATGTGCTAATAACATGCTAATATTATGCTAATATTATGTTAATGCTGCTAACGTGTATCCGGACTTAATGTCAATAAAAGCAGAAATTCACTCTCAAACGTTGCTTTATTAACTGTTGCTGTAGTAACACAGTCCGAGTTACTACATTAACTTAACTGGATCCTCATTTTGGCTGATTTGAACTTTCCTCATAATCATTACTTTATAATCTTTAGTTTGGTCATTGTTTCTTCCAACTTGAAAACTGGAATGGGCATCCGATGTTGAACTTGGACATTACGTCAGTCCGAGTCTCGATCTCGGAGGGCGACGGGAGCACAGCATTATGTTGTTGTGAAGGATGGGTCAAATGCAGAGGAACAGAGTCCATACTTTCCTTTAACCTTCACAAACTCAGTGTTTTTAATGAAGACGTTTCTCTCTCTTCTGTATCTCAGCCCTGTCAGCTTCGGTGTCAGAGGTTAATCCTTGTCATTCCTCCTCCCTCCTTCAGATCACTCCCTTTTCCTACACTCCTCCATCTCTCTTTACTCCCTTTTCTGCCCTCCCTCTCACCCTCTCCACACCTTCTCTCTCCTAATCCCTCGCTCTCCCTCCTTTTCCTCTACTGCCTCTTTTGCTATTGCTTTTTTTCTCTCCTTTATTCTCCCTCTCTCTCCTTCATACTCCTCTTTTTTCTTTTGCCTCTCCTCTCCCCCTCAGTATACTTCTTATTCTCTAATTTCTTCTCTCCCTTTCTCTCTCCCTCTCCTTACCCTTCTCTTCTACCTCTTTCTCTCTTTCTCAGCCCCTTTTTTCCCCTCCTCTCTTCTCTCTTCCCCTTTTCTACCTTGCTCTACCTGTTTCTATTCTTGCTCTCCCTGTCTCTATTCTCTCTTTCCTTGTAGCAGAGAGTAAGTCCTTGCGCCCTCTACTGACAAGTGGTGACACTGCCATTTTCTCTTCAATTTAAGATGAGCAAAATTAAAGCTGCATGGTGTAACTTTTCTGTGGGAGGGTTAGAAATTTTCCTGTGTCTATAGAAATCTCATTGTCTTGCCTGAGATGCTCCACACATGGCATTAAACATATCTATCGCCATGGAAACATGCAGGCAACGCCACAAGGACATTATTTTTTTTCAGCAATAAAAACACCTATAATTGAAATGCAAAATAAGTTTAATGCCATACTGTGGAACAATCCAGGCAAAACAATGGAGACAAGAGATGATAGTCTCTAACAGAAAAGTTACATAATGCAGCTTTAAACACAAATATTAAGGAGTTTGATTTTTACAAAAGAGTTTTCGTATTTCCAATGCGTCAGGAATGACCTCTTTGTTTTTCCATGTTTCTAATCTGTCAAATCTGGTTCCATCGCCGCGGTAACAGTTGGATTGTGTTTGTGTTCTCATTGTTGTCTTGCTCATTAACAGCGTCCGGTTCTATTCCCGCTTCCGTTTCCCGTCTTTGTGGAAGTTTGGAAAAATCTTGGAGCTAATGAGTCACGCTCTCCGAAACTCCAAAAACAATGGAACAATATGAGAGGGTCCCACACGCGCACGAGGACCTGAAGCTAAAGTGCAGATGACAGTTTACTCTACCACAGCTTCAGCTAAACAAAACTAACACATTTTTACTTAACATTTCTTGAAAGTCTTGCCTAGTTTTTTCTCGTTTGCTTAATTTATTTTGGTGAAGTTTATCATTTGACTTCCTGCTTTGACCCAGGCATGACATGAGAAATTTTAAGAGTCATTTTTCCCTTTAGATTATTTGGCATTTTTATTATAAAGATGCAAAACTTTAGTTCACAAATGATGATTTCTGTCTGTGACTAGACCTCAGAAATCTAAACTTTACCACATTAATTCTGACTTTTCTCCATGTGTGTTAAATGTTAAGACCATAGACTGTTCTACAGAGTGGCCCAAAAGTCACTGACAGTTGAAAAAAAATCATCTCTTTTGTTATTTTTTCAGAGCATTTAGTACTTCCCTTCCGACATTAATATGAGCAAATACAGCACCGAGGAACGAACTCTCATTGTACAGTGATAATTTGAGTCACATGGGTCAAATTCAGAAACCCAGCTTGGTATTAAAAAGTCAACAGTGTTACTGTCGACATTTTAATACCAGAGATGTGCCGAGCGTAAATGCCATTAAGAGGAGGTTTGTGAAGAAATTTGAGAAAAGCACAAGAATATAAGGTGTGGCAGTGAGTTCCAAAACAAAATACCTCTACCTATGTCATCAACACGGAAAATGCCATCCAAAAAAGCAGGGACAATTGTATTTTTCTGGCATGGTAATCTCATGATTTAAAGTCCTTTCAACTGAAGACAATCACGCCTTTAGACTTTAATAATACCACCACTTTCTGAGGTTATTTTGAAAAATAACATTTAGAAAAAAAAACTTTTTGAGTATTTATACTGACAGAGAAGACATTTACTTTTGTGCCAATTTTTGTTTCATGTGGGTAGGGCCACTAATTGCAGATAATAACCATAATCCAAAAAATCTGTAATCTGACAGTTAAACAAAGGAAATTCTACCATAGAATTCTGACCTGTCCTCCAGCTCAGTGTAAACTATAGGGATCCTAGACTGTTGTGATCTTGTGAATGCAGCCGATTACTCCTGACAAATCCAGACTCAGGGTTACACTTTATGGTAACTTGGTATACTATACTGAACCCCATAAAGAAATATGTACAATGCATTTGACCCATCCTTCAATGCCACCTGTCAGGGGCAGTGGACGACTGTCTTAATAAAACCTGTAGGAGTGTCATGGTCATAACATATTAGGCACTTTTTAAGATTAGTATATAGTAGTGTTAAATTGAATTATGTAGCTTCTCTTATGTGATGTTTGTGCAGTTTTCCAAACCTAAATTGGAAAGTGTTGTAAATTGTAATAAAACATCATTTATAAGTAATACACAGGTATGAACAATGGAAAATATGATGTGTGCATATAATACATACACATACATAATACAGTTATTTGAAGATACACAGAAAACCAGAGTCAATATTTGAGCCAATTTAATATTTATTTTCCTTTTGAGCCAATGTAATATGTATTTTCCGATCCTCGCAACTATTTCATAAAGTAGCTGCAAGGATCAGTTGGTCTTTACATCAATTTATCAATTTAGTTTTTTTGAAGAACCCCTCCACCCCATTATCCATTCAAGCAACATACGGGTAGGCAAAATGGATTATTATCAGATTTCTAGAGTTCTAAGACTATTAAACTGGCAAACAGCAAAGTCATCTTATAGTTCCAGAAATGGGATAATAATTAGATTTTATTGTGCATGTGAACACAGCCAGTGATTGGTGGTGGTTGGAGAAGCAGCAGAATGGTTGCCACATCCCTACCATGTCTAATCACTCACTCTAACAACAAACACATTCACGCATAGGCCAGACTGGTGAAGTGTCTTGCCCAAGGACACATATTTTTCTCCTATGTGTATAATAAGGGTTGCTTTTCTAGTCTTTCCTCCAGTAGTTGCATGATGGTCTCAAAATCTTCCTTTAGCTTAGCCATCTCCTTTACAAGACAGACTATAGTTTCTTGAAGCTCAGCATTTGTCACCCTGAGGTACATGTTCTCATTAGAAGCTCAATTCTTCCGACTTTGCTGTTTTGTAGGATGCTCCAGGTGTGAGGTGTTATTTTCTCAAACATTTTTGGCATTTCGAAGTCTGGTGTTTTCCAATTTCAGCTGTGCAATCTCGCCAGCAAAATCAAGACTTTTCAGTAACTGTGCAGCCAACTTGTCCTCCAGGTCTTCTATAACTGCAAAAATGTCTCTTTGAAAGTCTGTGACGGTCTCTCTTGCACAAGCTTCAATTTTCTCATTTTAGGTTCTCAGTTGATCTTCCAGACTTGAGATTTTATTTTGAAGTTTGGTGTTTTCCAGGTTCAGCCATGCAGTCTCTTCAGCAGAATCAAGACGTTTCAGTAACTGTGCAGCCAACTTGTCCTCCAGGTCTTCTAGACTTGAGATTTTATTTTGAAGACTGGTGTTTTCAAATTTTAGTTGATAAATCTCTTCAATGTAATCTTGAGTGGTTATTTCTTGAGGCACCAACCTCTTCAGATCTTGAAACGCTAGAGTTTGTCTTTCAAAGTCAGACAAATTTGTCCGGGGATCATGTTGTGTCGATTTCAACTGCATCATTTCTCCAGAGTGACTGTTCCTGTCCTGTTGGACGTTGGTATACTCCTCATTTTGTTCAGTTTGGATTTTTAAGTTCTTATTTAAATCCAACCAACTAAATCCTTCAGCTTGAAATTTTCATTTTTGGTTTCTTGCAGTTCTTGTTTCAGAAGACCAATTTCATTTTCAAGTGAAGATATTGCTGCATTGAGGTTCTGATTTGCCAGTTTGAGCTGATTACTTTCCTCTTTTTGGATGCAGAGATTTTCTTCCAGATCCCAAATAGTTTTCTTACAGATTTCCACTTGGCTGAGGTTTGTGTGGTTACGTTTACAGTTCTCTTCTGTCACCTGAAGATCGTGGACCACCATCCTCAGCTGTGAATTCCACCTCTGAGATTCACACAATGCTTCTTTAAGCTGAGCGATCTCCGCTTTGTCTCTTTGGGTTTTCAAATCTTGGTTCAAAACACTTATGACCTCATTGTGATTGTCCACTATCATTTGGAGGTCCACCACATCTCCTTGGGTCTCCTGGTTCAGCTCTCCAAGCTCTTTGTTTTCCATTTTGAGGCGCTGTAACTCCTTTTTCAGCTTGCTTTGCTGAATATTCTGCAGTCCTCCTCTCCTCTGATCTTCGACTTGGCCATGCCTGTGTATTTGGTGACGTTCTTGGCCAGTCTGGAAAACTTACTGGGATTCTTTTGGTCTTTTCTGTCTGGGCCACACACAGTCATATCTGTCTCCGCTGAGTCGTCATCGCAGAGCAAAAGGTCAGAATTATCCCAGTCCTCTAGACTTGGATCAGTCAAGTATGGTAAGAAGTACCAGGGACTCTCAAACTCTGATATGAATTCCTCTTGGAAAATTGTGTTTGTCTTCCATTTTTTATCTTCTTTAAAGTTGAGTAGCAACTATTCTTTCGTCTGCTGTCTCTCTGCTGTGACTTTCTCTGTGGCGTCTGCACTATTTGTGATATCAAATAAAGAAACGGTTAAACAATCTCCATCAACTTTGCGTCAAAGGACGTGGATGGAGACCGAATAGAGCTGCATGACACCACTCGACCCGGCACAGAAAAAGAAAATCTGTGCTGCGCACAAAAAAATCGAACCGGAATTGAAAATAAAATAAACACACAACAATTCAATCTGCGCTATTTTTCAGTGTGAGCCAGTGAGTGTGGCCGGGACGAGCTGCTCCAGACAATTATGTGATTCACAGACGTATTTGCGCAGCTTGTCCACGTCATTGACAGGCTCCTCATGCGCCGCTATCAGAGTTTTAGCCGATGTGGCCGATGTGGAGTGAAAACTCGCTAATGATGCTAATGATGCTAATGATGCTAAGTGCTGTTTATCCCCTTAACGTTCCGACGGCCCGCGCTCTGGCGCACTGTTTTGTAGCAGTTTTGCTTTTTAAACATGACGAAACGGACAAAACAAAGGAAGTACGTGACCGAGGACACTGTGGATGTTTGTACAAGTTAAACTAGAGGCATCTCGGACCCGGAGCGGTTCGTGGAACCGAGTGAAGATCTCATGGTGGACTCAGGAGCAGAGGACCTTATGTGCTGATGGACTGGATGCTGTTCCTGATCGGTAAGCGTGGTTTATTCTGCTATTGACTTAATTGTGGGTCAAATATATCATGCGTAATCATTAGCGTTAGCTAATGCCAAAGTGTCTTGCCTAAGGACACAATGACAGAAGTTGGTCCGAGCGGGACTCGATTCTCCAACCTCTAACCACTGAGCCACTGTAGCAGAATGACTGTCACACTGTACAATCATGTACAGTGTGTTCTTAGTTTCCAGTGTGTGTTTGTTTACATATTAAAGTTTGTGTTTGTTCACTGTTTGCAGTGTGTGGTTTGTAAATATATATTTATTTTGACCCATACAACTTGTTTTGAATATATTTTATATACAAATACACATTATATATTGTGTTTTGATATGATATATAAATGTACAGTGATAGAGCAGCTGTGCAGATACAGATTCCTCTCAGTGTGTGTTGGTCATTGATACTGTCACTAGTTTATGAGTTGTAAAAATCAAGCAAAAGCTTCACACAATGGCTTATACTCATAATACAAGTCAGAGCTTTATTATAAAAATGTTAAGTGTGTTTTCAACATTGGAGTTTACAGTTGTCTTGGTTTGGTTGGAAGCTCATGTTTTGCCAAAGTTAAAATTAAATATTTATACTTCCAATAGCATTAACATACTACACAGGTCATGAGCAAGATTTTTGTTTGATTTTCATTGTATAAGTGGCTAAAGCACTTAATTAAAAGTCTTATAACAGAAATGTAAATGCGGTAATTTGATTCTTTTAATAAACCATTTAACTTGGATGGATGTGATGCAGCATGACCACAGTGCGCACGTCTGATGTCGCTCACAGTGGCCCATGGGACGCTCAGGGAGTTTGTGTGTTTGCTCAGACTGGTGAAAAATTAGAGGGAACATTGATCACAACCTTTTATAAGGTAATATTTAATACAGATGAGAGCAGCTGAAGTTCATATTGTTCACATGCAGATTTGTGTTGTGATACAGTGAGTGCTTGAGTCTAGTCATAATAAAATGATCAGGTTCAACATTTGTGGATTTACCTTTTGCTTATTTCATGGTCAAGTACAATGTAAACAATTAATAATTTGCAGCTGATGTCATCAACATGGCTTGGGACTTTAATCTGAGCTTTATTTTAACACAATCTGACCATAAAGGACTGACTTTAAGAGTAGAGATTATTTGTGCTGTTAAACAAGTCTCTCACATAAATCATAAAAGCAAAATCAAACTCCTAAACAGGACCATAAACACTTTTGATCACAGGCTCCTGAAAATGTGCTGCTTAAATCCATTTTGTATTTTTCTTGAGTTTTCAGGTCTTAAAACTCTTTTGGCAGAACATTCCACCATAGATGTATATTGATTGATTGATTGATGTAGTTTATTATTGTGTCTTGCATACAAAGAATACCGAGCCCTTTAATGGGTTTATAAGACACCATTAACAAAAGTACAATAGTCCAGACGTGTGATACAACAAAAAAACAACAATAAACTCATTTAAACAAACTCATTTGCCACTTCTTCCAGGCTTTATATAGAAATGATACCAACTTATAAACATTAGAATTAAACAACCATTTCATCTTACTGTCATCATCACACCAGAACATTTCAGGCCGTTGAGTGAACATTTCATCAAATAAAGGATTTCTAAATTCATCATAAAATGGACAATACAACAAAAAATGAACTTCACTTTCTACCTCGCCCAACTCACATAAACCACAAAGTCTTTCTTCTTCAGGGGTTTGAGAAAACCTCCCAGTTTCTAAGGCCAGGGGAAGGATCCCTGTATGTAACTGTGCCATCAATGATCTTTGCTTCCTGCTCAAATTTGCTCTGACATAAAACTCAGCCTTAAACGTATCTTTTAATTGAATGTATGTTCTCAACTTGGGTTTAGCCAAGATCCCATTCAGCCACTGCTCTTCATAATTAGATATCAGTTTTGTTCTTTTTTTTTTTTTACGCTACATGACAAATTATTATGAAATACATACTGAAGTTGTGCTTCAGCAAAAACAGCCCGTAGCTCTGCTGCCCAGGGTGACTTAGGCTTACTCCATTCAAAGACCTTTTTAGAAACTCTGTCATCAGGTTGATTAATAATTCGATTCCACAATCTGACCATATAACACTTTCTTTGGATTAAGCCAGGGACCCAACCCGTATCACCCTGTGCTGCCAAGACTGGGACAAACTTGTGCACTCCCAAAAAACAGCGGATGGCTTGGTTTTCCACAGCATCCAAGGCTGAACTTTGTCTAGCCCCCACACACCAGCAGCATAGTTTAAAACAGGAGATACACAGGCCTCATAGAGGCTTTGAATATGTTTCATAACGAGATCTTTACACATTTTCACTTTGTTAATCACAGAGCCTAGAGCTCGACTGGCTGAAGCAGCAAGGATTTTTACCCCACTGTCAAAACTCATAAATTCATCAAAAGTGAACCCCAGATATTTGTACTGAGGGACATACTCAAGATTTACATTTCCGAATGTAAGGACCTTTTTTACTTTGAGGAGCTGTCTTTTTTCTAAAATGTATTATTTGGGTTTTAGCTTGATTGATAGCAAGTCTCCACCTACAGCACCACTGTTATAATACATTTAACATTGACTGTAGGTCCTCTTCTGTTTCAGCCAGGAGTGCAACATCATCAGCATAGAGCAAAATGCCCACAACAACACTGTCCATATGTACACCAATGTCCAACTGTTTGATTTCAAGAGCCAAGTCATTTATAAAGAGCGATAACAGGCTTGGGGACAGAACATCCCCTTGTTTTACACCAGTAGGTATAGGAAACCACTCAGTCCTTAAATCATTTACTTGAACTGCATACAGGGATTTTAATGCTTGATAAAATCTCCCATCAACCCCGGCCTGAAGAAGTTTCAAACACAACAAATCTCTATTGACCCAATCGAATGTACATGTAAAACACTCCCAGCATGAGGAAAAAAACTAAAGTCCGATGGCAAAGTATCCCAGAGAGAGATCGAACACTGAAGCTCTCAGATCCGAGTGTGGAACAGTGCCGTCGTGTTGATGAAACACTGTAACGACACCACTCTGAAGGAGCTGATGGAGACGAGGAAGAGGCTGAGAGAGGAGGAGGACGAGAAGAAACACATGGAGAAAGAGTCATAGGAGGAGGGAGGCAGACGGAGGAGGTAAAGAGAGTAAAAAATGATGTGGAGAGAAAGTTAGAGGAGGAGAGGGAGAGGAACAGAATGATGCAAAAACATATACAACAATTGCAGAAAGAGAGGGATGAGACAGAGGAGAAGAACCAGGAAGATAGAGAGAAGTTTGACTAGCAAGAAGTACACCGAGGAAGTAAGAGACAAAGGTTAATGCTGCATAGTATGCGCCGGGGGAAGGTTCAAAGTGATAGAATTTAGAAAACGGGCTGAAGTTAAAGTGCCACAGTTCATGTACTCAGTGTGCATCTAATTATACAGCACTGTACGATAATCTGACCATTATCAGACTAGAATGCATAAAACAATTTAACAAATGGGTCA
Organism: Periophthalmus magnuspinnatus; assembly: GCF_009829125.3. Classification (NCBI taxonomy): domain Eukaryota; kingdom Metazoa; phylum Chordata; class Actinopteri; order Gobiiformes; family Gobiidae; genus Periophthalmus; species Periophthalmus magnuspinnatus. The sequence goes on along the minus strand of NC_047131.1, from coordinate 8,496,635 downwards.
GCAAAAACGGGTTTATATATATCATGTTTAGACCTGGTTTAGACCTGGTTTAGACCTGGTTTAGACCTGGTTTAGACCTTATTTAGACCTGATTTAGACCTGATTTAGACCTGAGTTAGACCTGATTTAGACCTGATTTAGACCTGGTTTTGACCTGGTTTTGACCTGGTTTTGACCTGGTTTAGACCTGGTTTAGACCTGGTTTAGACCTGGTTTAGACCTGGTTTAGACCTGGTTTAGACCTGATTTAGACCTGATTTAGACCTGGTGTAGACCTGGTTAAGACCTGGTTTAATCCTCCCCATGTTTCAATATGCATTGTCAGTGTAAACGGACTCGCTTCATCACAGACCTGGCGTCACCGTCTTCATGGTGATAGACAAGTTTAATGCCATACTGGGGAACACACTCTCCATTGAGGCGGGCAGATGGCAGACTCTCCTGGAAAGTTACATAGTGCAGCTTTAAAGTACACACAAAACAGAAACAGTGTGGAGGTAACTAAACACATGTACTGCAAATATATGCGGAGGATACACATGTTAAGTAACTGTATTCTGTTTCTTTTGAGGCTATTCAGAGTACATGTACTTTACTGAAATCAAAGAAATGTATTGTGGGATTGGATCATGTGATTTAGGATTTGAACTTCGTGTCTCTTTTGTGGTGAGTGCATGTACCATTTTTCTTTCTCTAAAACTGAAATTTGAATGATATAAATGTAAATGGCACAAATAAAATTAAAACTGTTTAAATCCTGTTGTATTTTCACACTATAACAATACTCTGGTTGGTATTCACTACTCTGTAACTAAACACATTTCAAAGTATTCTTCCCCAAACTGTTTAGAACTTAGTAACAGAGAGTGCTTTGAGAGGGGTTCAGTTCAAGTACCACATCTCTAAAAGCAGAACAACAGCGTCACCTTGTGGTAGTGGCTGTTAATTGCTGCTACACTATATTGAACTTAATGACTGTGAACACTGAGAGGTCGTGTTTATGAAATACTCCATACAACATCTTTAAACTATCAGGGAAGTATTTATCTAATGGATAAAAGTGAAGTCTGCTCCGTGTAAAACTATGGAAAATCACATGTAATAGTCTATAAACTGTTTAAAGGGCCATTTTAGGAGTTTTCTGATCTATGTTATAATGTAATTACCTCATCACAAACAGACCTGGAGTTGTGTTTTGTTTCATTCACACATGTTTGAATAACTCTTTATTATTAATCTGTCTACATCTCTTTATGTTGTTTGCATATTTAGGCTGCGTTCTTCTCTCAAACTGAAAACACTCTGTTCCACTTTGTGATGTCATCATGTGGCAATACAGGAAGTGTGTTCTCAAACTCCATGCACCATCACCAGAATCATTTGTATAATTTCAGTCCTGGAATTGTCAATCTGTGCTGAACTAAAGGTAAATGCAGCTGTTAACTTAAAAACTACCACTCCATGACATCACAAGGTGGAACAGAGCATTTTGAGCTTTTGGAGATGTAACAGACTAATTATAAAGTGTTACTCAAACATATGTGAATGAAACAAAACATAACTTCAGGTTTGTTTTTGAGGAGTTAACAGTATTATAACATGGATTAAAGTTCACAAGAGTCAATTTCATGTAATATAGAACCTTTAAATATATAATGTGTTGCTTTTTTTTCCTGAGTAATTAGCATTAAAGGTCCTGTACAGATGTATTGTAAAGCAGCTCTTGAGGTCAAGTCCACTGTTTACTGTACTGAATTTAATGGGAAAGTGTTTTATTGTCTGGTAATCAGGAAGTGTGCAGTAGCATGCAAGTAACTCCACTCTGGTCTGGGGGAGCTAACAGTGAGTGGAGAGAGGGGGTCGGTGAACTGACATTTTGCAGGATAATACAGGATTAGGCTACTCAAATAAATCAAAATACAACTTTGAGGCCTAAGATAATACAGGAGAACCACAGATAACCCCAGGAAACACTTTTATTTAAAATTTCATATAAGTTGATTTTGCATAATGTTAAGTTTAAATGAAGTTTAAGTTCATGTACGTTTCTAAGTTTGCATATGTTTCCTATGTTTTGGCTTTTCTGATCTGGTAACACACACTCAAGATATTCACCAACACAGAGCTCCACAGTGACAGACACTGAGGAGGTGTTTATCCCAGTGCAGCCTGCAGGGGACGCTCGTGGACTGGGAATCAGCCGCAGCGCTCGGCCTCAGACATATTTATATAGCACAATTCGTAGACAAACAAATCAAAACATAAATAATCACAAATAATCATCATAAAATTAACATTAAAGGAGAAAAGTGCAGAATAAAAACCTTTCAGTCACATGCACAGCTAAACAGAACTGTTTTAGCCTGGATTTAAACATGGTCAAAGTCGAGGCCTGTCTCACATCTTCAGGAAGATTGTTCCAGGTTTTAGCTGCATAAAACTTAAACTCTGATTCCACATGTTTAGTCCTGACTCTGGGACCAGCAGGAGGCCGGTCCCTGAAGTCCTCAGTGTGCGAGATGGGTCCATGGAGAGACTTATACACAAGCAGAGCTGCTTTAAAGTCTATTCTTTGAGCCACAGGAGCCAGTGCAGAGACCTGAGCACAGGACACATCTGCTCGTACTTCCTGGTTCTAGTCAGGACCCGAGCAGCAGTGTTCTGGATGTACTGCAGTTGTCTTAATGCTCATTTGCAGAGGCCAGTGAACAGGCCATTACAGTAGTCTAACCTACTGGAGACAAATGCATTTATAAGTCTCTCTAAGTCTTGTTTTAATAGTAAACCTTTGATTTTTGCAATGTTTTTAGATGGTAAAAAGCTGCAGATGTTGATTTGATGTGGATGTTAAAGTTCAAGTCTGAGTCCATTATTACCCCTAGATTTCAAGTCTGATTTGAAGGTTTTAGAGAGAGAGACTGGAGGTGACTGCTGACACTTTCTCTATGTTTCTGTGGGCCAAACATGATGACTTCAGTCTTGTCTGAGTTTAGCAGAAGAAAGTTGTTTTTCATCCACACACTGATCTGTTGGATGCAGTGGTAGAGTGAATCCACTGGTCCATGTACGCCTCAGAGCGCTGCTACAGAGGCATATGAAATGTGTTTGTGAGTTGGTATCTTAGAGCACTTTTGTTTATGTTTCATGCAAATGTTGACATATTAACATTTTTCTCTTGTAGACTCTAAAAGCACTTTGGAGAACAGTGCGTACTTTAAAATGTTTTAAAATGTGCTGTTTACAGTTCAGTGATTACACTTGTTCAGTGTCATTTGTCATTTTGACATTTTTTTGCAGATGAAAATGATTTGAAACAGATGAGCCACTATTTTAATGACATTTTCACAATATTTTAACTTTTGTCTTTTTCCCGAGGTCCTGCTTCAGTCCTCATTCCTGGTTCAGCCCTGGTTTAGTCCTGGTTTAGTCCTGGTTTAGTCCTGGTTTAGTCCTGGTTTAGTCCTGGTTTAGTCCTGGTTTAGTCCTGGTTTAGTCCTGGTTTAGTCCTTGTTCAGTCTTGGTTCAGTTGTTGAGCCTGAGGACATAGTTTGATGAATGGGACAAAGCCTGAGTCTGTGTGTGTAATGTTTCTGTTTGTTTCGTTTGAATAAAAAGTGAAAAGCTGCTTTGTTTTACAGTTTGTTTGTTTTTTGCTGTTATTCACAAAGATACAGGTATTAAGACACAACACAGAGAGTTTAAGAACTGTAGCCTGGGCTTTTACCATTTAAAAAAAAGTTAAAAAGGTGCTACATTCACAGAGCCTTAACCTGCAGACACAGACACACACAGTACAAGTGAGTCTCATTCTCAGTTTATGGACAGGCCTCATGTGAAAGAACCTCCAGAAAGAGTCCTGATCTGCTGCAGGTGCTGGAGTTTAAGTAGAGAACATTCAGATCAGAGAGAGGAATTTTAGGTTTAAACAATTGGATTTCAGCTTTGAAACTGGCAACTCAAATGAGAGACTCGGGTGAGGCTCATTCTGCTTTTTGATTGGATAATCATCTTGAACCAAAACACCAAATTACAATAACATTTGATTTGAACATGAGGTCAAGTTCAAGCAATTTAAAATCAAAATACAGCTGCATACAGTTCCTTTAAAAAAATACATACTTTCTTTCACCTTTTTGCTGCTCTCTCTGTCTCTCTCTCCCCTTTCTCTCCCTCTTTCATTCCATTTCTCCTGCCCTCATCCTCCTCTTCCTCCTCTTTGATGACATAATTCCAGATGTTTCTTCACACCTGGATTCTCACCTGTTTCTTCTCTCTGAGCTCATCTGGAGTCAGAGCACAATGTCATGTCCACACTCATCTGAGGGGAAACCAAAACACACATCACTCTCCTTCTGTTTTTCATTTCATTTTAGTTGTGTTTACTGCACTGAAAATCACAGAAAAACGTATGTCCTTACTGTGAGCGGGCTTGCGTCTCCACAAACCTGACTCTTATTTAACCAGGAGGAGCTTGTTTCCATGGAAATGTTGTTCCTTTGCTGATATTCTTCCACCGTATGGTATAAAACGTATCTATCTCCATGGAGGATGTTCTGAAGTATGGTTTTAACTTCTTAATTTTCATGGAGTCATACAGGTGACGTACCACATCCAGAGAGTTACATACTGTAGCTTTAACATGTTCCATGTTTTCTTCAAATACCTTTTCAGCATTTTTGGTTTAAATGTAATCCAGTTTATTACAAGTCTGTCCTTGTAATCTCACCATGGACTTTTCCTCTGAGCCAATCATCTCTCAGGAGAGTCATAATTCCTGATATTTCTATGGAAGGTTCACTGCATTTGAAGCTTCATCTGAAAATCTGCACAAAATACTTTTTACTGTTTCAGTACATTTTTAAAGAGGTACTTTGGTACTTTTTCTTAAGTAGATTTTTCCATGTGATACTTTTACTTTTACTTGATTATTTTGTTCTGGCGTGTGTACTTGTCCTGATTGCTTTTTACCTGATATACCATCTTGATATATGCCCTTTGTGCCAGTTTTTGTTTCATGTGGACAGATCCAGTAATTACAGAGATATGAACCATAAACCAGGTCAAACATCTGCAGTCTGACAGTTACACAGGTTTATGTCATTGGTCCAAACCAGGGGTCAGCGACCTCTGACACCCAAAGAGACATTTGGACCTGGTTTCCACAGAAAAGAATACACTGGAGCCGCAAATATTTTTGACATCTAAAATGAAGATAATACTGTGTTTTACCTTCTGCTCTGAACCTCTGCACAGCTTCTATAAAATGGGGCTGTATGAAGTCACTTTCATCTTTACACAGGACTGTGAGCTGTCGTTTGTGAGGCGTGAAAGCTGTTTGTTTTTAACATAGTTCATGGTGGAGAATAGCAGCTCACAGACATACGTGGATCCGAATATCAACAGGACTTAAAATGCATATTTCTTCATGTTTATGTTGGTGTCGGGGATGGTATTCCATGTTTTAAACACAAGTTTGCCCGGTCTTGGAGGGTTCTTAATATCCATTTATGAACAGCGGCCTTCTGATGGGCAACATCTTCAAGATGCTCTGTCAAGTGTTTAAATTTGGACACCACATGTCTTTGTCATCCTGGTCAGACAGCTCCAGATCAGGTTGACCTACACCTGCAAATGCGTTTTGGGCGGCGTTTTGGAGGGTATACCAGCTTCCGTGAGTGTGACGCTTTATTTTAATATTTCTAGATCAGAATAATCTTCCAATTTAAAAATACTATTAAAAAAGAACTAACCCAAATAAAATACACGTTAATTAAACTTATAATTTATTTTCCCAAGCCACGCAGAGTACAAGGATGAAAGAGCCACATGTGGCTCCGGAGCCGCGGGGGGGGGGGGGGGGGGGGGGGCTGTGTCTGTGTACACTGGTGTGTTGAATGTGTGTTGAATGTGTGTGTGAATGTGTGTGTGTGCGTGTGAATGTGTGTGTGAATGTGTGTTGAATGTGTGTGAATGTGTGTGAATGTGTGTTGAATGTGTGTGAATGTGTGTGAATGTGTGTTGAATGTGTGTGGGGGTGAATGTGTGTGTGTGTGTGTGTGTTGAATGTGTGTTGAATGTGTGTGTGAATGGGTGAGTAGTTCCTTGATGTAAAGTGTTTTGAGCCTTGTAGGTTGAAAAGTGCTATGTAAAAAAGTGACCTTTTACAATTTTAGACAATGGGAGCCCTCGTAGTCTCCTGTATTCAAGGCAAACACTGTACATTATGTAACTTTCTCAAGAGGTTACGCCACCTGCAAGATTCCATGGAAAGAGAAAATTAAAAACATACTTCGGGACATTCTCCATGACGGTAGATTTCAAGTTTCAAGATACACTGTAGCCAAAAGAAGAATATTTCCATGGAAACAAGGAGGAGGTCCAAATACGAGTCAGGATTGTGGAGATGCAAGCCCGCTCAGTGTAAGGATACATGCTTTTTTTTTCAGTGCAATTAGATTTTTGTTAAAAAGTTACATACTGTGGCATTATGTTCTATCTACTGATGTTTTTGTATGTTTTGCGTTGTCATGGCCGCACATGTTCCACTGTTCATCTTGTTGTTATTAGTTTGACAGCTCCTCTGACCCGCTCTGACCTCTGCTTTATCAGAGCAGGTGAGTCAGACATTATAACGCCTTGTAGAAAATCATCATAAAAACACAGGAAGTGACAGGGGCCCGCTGCATTCCATTTCCTGTTTACTATCGCGCCGCCATCTTTGATTTCCTCTGTCAGCTCGGGCCTTTTATTAAAGAGAACACAGGACACATCAGATACGGTCTAATGTTATACGCTCTGAAGGAGAAGAGGGTTCATCTACACGCCTGGATTTATATAATAGACTTCATATTTAAAGCTGCACTATGTAACTTTTCTGGAGGATAGTACACTACTGGCTTGTCTCTATGGAGATGTTGTTACTTCACCTTGACACTTTCACAGTACAGCATTAAACATATCTCTAGCCTTTAGTCAATTACACATGTCTTTATTGCTTTAAAGCCCTTGAAAAACAGACTGGCCTCTCCACAGATCTGACCAGTAACCTGTAACTTGTAACCTTGTGCCACTTCCTGCTTGTCTCCATGGAGATAGATAAAAGACATAGTGCAGCTTATACAATAATGTTTAGGCTTTAATTACAGAACTGCCTGACGTGAAATGGGGGTAAAGAGTGGGTCAGACATTCAGCAAATTTGTCCTGATTTAGTCCGAGTTTTAGTTCTAGTCCTGGTCAAGTTGTGGTCTAGTCCTGGTCTAGTCCTTGTTTAGTCCTGGACTAGTCCTGTTCTAGTCCTGGTATAGTTCTGGTCTAGTTCTGGTCTAGTCCTTGTTTAGTCCTTGTTTAGTCCTGGTCTAGTCCTGGTTTTAATTCTATTTGTTCTAGTTTTGATCTGCTATAGTATAGTTTGGTCCTGTTTAAGACTTGATTAAGACCTGGTTAGGTCCTGGTTCTAGTCCTGGTTTAGTCCTAGTTTAGTCCTGGTTTTTAGGCCTTCCTGTGTTTTGTTTTTATGCATGATTCAGGTCAGGTCCTTGTTAGTTCCTGGTTTAGTCTTGGTTTAGTTCTGTTAGTCCTGTTCAGTTTAGTACTTGTTCAAATCCTGGTTTTGTCCTGGTTTTGTCCTTATTTATACCCCGTTTAGTCCTAGTTCTAGTCCTGGTTTAGTCCTGGTTTTGTTGTTGTGTTGTTTTTGTTTAGCCCTGCTTCAGACCTGGTTTTGCGGTGCGGTCTAACAGTAGTTGCTTGCGGTGGCTCGGTCTAATTCCTGGGGCATTATTCACTCTCCATTGCTTTCTATAATAAACTGCAGGATTTACCCTCCTCCTTCATGACGCATTATTGTTGTTTACTGTGGTTCTCAACATGTGGCCCCACGCCCCTCGGATGCGGTGCACTGCGGAACATTTTAAAGCTAAATATTGGTTCAACAATAAACACTATGTTTAGTCAAACATGGGAACAGTTAAACATATGACTGTGGACAGATGCAGAGGTGTTTTGTACATTCAACAGAAATACTTAAATTGGAAACTTTTACCAGCTACATACTGTTAAACCCTGGTTTAGTTCCTGGTTTAGTCTCAGTTTAGTTCTGGGTTAGACTGTGTAAACCCCGGTTCAGTCCTGGTTTAGCCCTAATCTAATCCCAGTTCACTTTAGTTCTAGTCCTGATCTGGTTCTGGTTTAATCTTGGTATAGTCCTGGTTGAGTTCTTGTTTAGTCCTGGTTTAGATCAGTGGCAGTAGTAGTACCAGTAGTAGTAGTAGTAGTAGTAGTAGTAGTAATGTCAGCAGTAGTAGTAGTACAGTAATAGTAGTAACCTTAGTATCAGCAGTACTACTACTACTACTACTAGTAGTAGTAGTGGTAGTAGTAGCAGTAGTTGCAGTAGTTGCAGTAACAGCAGTAGCAGTGGCAGTAGTAGCAGTAGTAGTAGTTGTAGCAGTAGTAGCAGTAGTAGTAGTTGCAGTAGCAGTAGTAGCAGTAGCTGCAGTAGTAGTAGCAGTTGCAGTAGTAGCAGTAGTAGCAGTAGCAGTAGTAGTAGTTGCAGTAGCTGCAGTAGTAGTAGCAGTAGCTGCAGTAGTAATAGCAGTAGTAGCAGTAGTAGCAGTAGTAGTAGTTGCAGTAGCTGCAGTAGCAGTAGCAGTAGTAGCAGTATCAGTAGTAGCAGTAGTAGCAGTTGCAGTAGTAGCAGTAGTAGCAGTAGTAGTAGTTGCAGTAGCAGTTGCAGTAGTAGTGACAGTTTTACAGTCCTCTCTGGAGGTAAGCGGTTACAGATGAGAGATTAGAGCCTTTTACACAGAGCCATAAAACTCTCACTGTTCAGAGTGAGTTCACTGCAGACACGTCTGTTTAGTCTCTGCACTTTATACACACATTTTACACATCAGAAAGATCTGCACAAAATACTTCAAATAAAGGCTGTAACAAACAAACAAACAACAAAGATTAGGGTAAACTGGTGCAAAACATCCCCCCATGTGGGATTAAACCTTTAACTGATGATCGAGGGAGGGCATCTGGTGCACACCATCTATCCATTTTCTTCCGTTTATCCGGGGTGGGGTCATGGGGGCAGCAGTCTAAGCAGGGATTCCCAGACTTCCCATTCCACACACACATTTTACATACTGAGGCATTCCCAGGTCAGCCAAGAGACATATAGTCCCTCCAGTGTGTCCTGGGTCTTCCCCGGGGCCTCCTCCCAGTGGGACATGAACACATCTCCAGGGAGACGTCCAGGATCCACTTTTGGACGTGGGGGAACAGCGGCTCTACTCCGAGCTCCTCCCATGTGACTGACCTCCTCACCCTCTCCCTACCTCCTGATAACTTGAGTTTAAACTGCCAAAGTCAGGGTCGGCTCTGGGTATATCTGCTGGAGGGCGCGCCAAACTACGCCCATAAAGAAGAAGGTGCCAAACCTCACCTTCACCTGGTGCACCTAGTTGCCAAGTTACCTAGCGACGCCTCTGAGTAATACGACTCATGTGTGTCACTCAGGGGAGTTCTGCATAATCCATCTGAGCTGTGAAAACACTGGAGAAAAGGTGTAATGTTCAGGTGAACACTTGAACTTGACTGGCCGCTGGCGTCGCTGTCTTTGTTTTGGTTTGTTTGGTGCTTAGTTCTGGTTTAGTTCATATTAAATTCTGGTTTAGTCCTGAATTTGACCTGGTTTAAACCCAGTCTCTCATGTGACTGACTGCTCCAAACTCACCCGTCAGAGAACGCAGTTTTAACTATAGGTTCTTTCAGCTCCTTTACGCAATTACACACATGTCAGACCCTCCTCTCTGTGTTTATCTTTGAGGATCAGAGCCGGACATGTCTCTGATTCACAGTTTGAGTCTGAGCTCAGGTCTTTAGCGGCAACAGACACACAGGAGCAGAGTCTGAAGTCTGAGTCAGATCTAGGTGGGACATTCCTCGGGCCTCTCTTACATGGAACTGACTTTGATGTTAAAGAGCAGGTGAGACTAGTCATTGCACAGTAACATAGTTAACACCAGTAGATCTAAAGCTACAGCATGTAACTTCCTGGACACAGCACGTCACCTGCACAGTTCTACAGAAATAGCAAGTTAAAACCAGATAGACAGATACGTTTTATGTTATACTGTGGAATATTATAGTCAAAGGAACAAGCAGGTGGAGGCCCTTCTTCAGGCCATGTAAGAGTGAAGTCTGTGGAGATGCAAGCCCACTCACAGTAAGGATGCACATTTTGATATTTTGCAATAAAAACATCCACTACATTAGTCTATTTTTGGCCAAAAAAGTTGCATACTGGTACTGGGGCTTTAAGATTTTACTAAAAAAAAAAAGTTTACAATTTTACTTCCTGGTTGGACACAGGCAGCATAGAGGTAATTCCATAGCTGTTACCTAGCAACCGTAAAGTTAACAAGGGCCTACTCGTGTCTATGCAATAGATATGTTTAGACTAATACAAATAAAAGACAAAACACAAACTGAAAAATGCTTTACTTAGACTTAGAGTAGAGTAATAGACCTGTCATCACACCTCCTAGAATTTTCAGTGAGCCCAGTATTAAACCACTGGATATTTTAATTTGCTAAATGCTAGCGTTAGCATTTATTCAAACCATAGTGTGAAGAATAGTGACCAGCAGGTTATTCCACAGTTCCACGACACATCTGTGTGTTTTGTGTGTCTAAAAGTGACATAAAGATTTTGGATGATCCCAAGCTCTATATTGTTTTAAACTATATTTTATTACATGTTTATAATTTCTCTATCCCTTCTGTTTCTTAAAGGTCCTACATTACACACAACTGACTCTTGCGAGGTTTAAGTCATGTTATAATGGTGTTACCTCCTAAAAACATGCCTGGAGTTGTGTTTTGTTTCATTCACATGTCCACATCTCCAAAGCTCAAAATGCTCTGTTCCACCTTGTGATGTCATAAAGTGGTAGTTTTCAAATTAACAGCTTCTTTTACCTTTAGTTCAGCAGAGATTCACAATCCCAGAGTTGAACTGATCCAAATGATTCTAGTGAAGGTGTGTGGAGTTTAAAAACACAGTGGAGCACTTCCTGTATTACCACATGACATCACAAGGTGGAACAGAGTGTGTCCTGTTTGAGAAAAGAACTCAGCCTAAATATGCAGGGTTCGTGTGTTAAACATTGTGACGAGGAAACAACATTAGAACAGAGATCATAAAATAGTGTCAAATGTGGTAGAATTCCTTCTGTTTTCTGTTTGGTTTTATTGTTTTACCTGTCTGTATCTGTATGTGTCTGTGTGTGTCTCTCGCACGTGCACACCTGTTTGTACGTCACCGTGCGCGTGTATGTGTGAGGGGGCGGGGCCTGCACGCGGGGGGGAGCGCGTGTAGAGGCTCGAGCGCTGGATGCCCTCAGTCTCACGAGAGAGGCTTGAAGTGGCACAACGTAACTCCGTGCGTCACTTTACGTGCTGCAAACTGCACAAACACGAGCGAAACTTTGGATTTAAACTTTTGCGGATTATTTTTGGAAGAAAGAGAAGAGAAAATATTAAGTTTTTGGAGCGGAAGAAAGAGTTTGACGGGAATTTATCGGAATATGATTTGAACTAAGGAGAAGGCTGCTGCTGCTGCTCCGAAACAGGTGACTTTATACTGAGCAATATTTCACTATGAGATCTGGTTTAGTCCTGGTTTAGTCCTGGTTTAGTCCTGTTTTAGACCTGTTTTAGACCGAATTACAGCCCATTGATCATTTAGTCCTGGTTAGTCCTGGTTTAGACCTGCTTTAACCCGTTTCAGTCCTGGTTCAGTCCTACTTTAGTCCCTCTTCAGACCTGTCAGGTTCATGTTGATCCAAGTCTAATCCCACATCTTTTTACTTTAAATCACCTGCCTCTTCTTCTCTGCGTAAACGTGCGTCTCTTTCTCTCCCTCCTTCTCTTTCTCTCCTCTTATTTTTGTCAGATTTATTTCTTTTTTCTCTACCTCCGTCGCTTTCCCTCTCTCCTTATCCCCCCTCTCCCACTTTTCCTCCACTCATCTCTGTCTTTCTCCTTCATCTCTCCTCCCTCTGCCCCTCGCTCTTCTCTATTTCCCAGTCTTCCTCCTCTCTCCTTCACTTTCTCGTATCAAACTCTCCCCCTTTTCCCCTCACTCTTTTCTCTCTCCTCTAACTCTCAGCCTCTCCTTCCACTCTCACCTCTTTTCTCCTCATTCTGTTATATACTTTATCCTCTTTTCCTCCTTCACTTTTTACCCCCTCACTAACTTGCTCTTTCTCTCTCCTCCTTTCCTTTTCCCTCTTCTTCTTACTCTCTCTTTCCTTCCTCTCTTCTTCCCCCTTTCTTCCTTTTTGATCCTCTCTCCCCTCCATTCTCTCACTTTACTCCACTCAACTCTCTCTTTCTCCTTCATCTCTTCTCAGTCTGCTCCTAACTCCTCTCTATTTCCCTCTTTCTCCTCTCTTTCCTTCACTCTTCCTCACATCAAACTCTCCCTTTTCCCCCTACTCCTTTCTCTCTCCTCTATCTCCCTCTCAGTCTCTCCTTCAATCTCTCACCTCTTCTACACCATCTCTTATCTTCTCTCCTCACTCTGTTATATGTCCCTCTCCTCTTTTTCTCCCTTCCTTTTTGCCCCTTGCTCTTTCTCTTTCTCCTATTTTCTTTCCTCCCTCTCTTCCTCCCCCTTCTTCTCCTTTGACCCCTCTCTCCTATTATCTTTCCTCCCTCTCTTCTTCCCCCTTTTCCCCTCTCCTCTTTTCTCTCCTCCCTCTCTTTCTCCCCCTTTCTTCTCCTCTGACCCTCTCTCCTCTTTTCTCTCCTCCCTCTCTTCTTCCCCTCTCTCTCTCCTCTTTTCTCTCCTCCCTCTCTTCTTCCCCCTTCTTCCACTCTGACCCTCTCTGTCCTACTCCCCTCTTTTCTCTCCTCCCTCTATTCTTCCCCCTTTCTTCCCCTCTCTCTTTCTCTCCTCTTTTCTCTCCTCCCTCTCTTCTTCCCCCTTCTTCCCCTCTGACCCTGTGACCCTCTCTCTCTCATACTCCCCTCTCCTCTTTTCTTTCCTCCCTCTCTTCCTCCCCCTCTGACCCCTCTCTCTCCTCCTCCCCTCCCCTCTTTTCTCTCCTCCCTCTTTCTTCCCCCGTCTCTCTCTTCTCCTCTCCTCTTTTCTTTCCTCCCTCTCTTCCTCCCCCTCTGACCCCTCTCTCTCCTCCTCCCCTCCCCTCTTTTCTCTCCTCCCTCTTTCTTCCCCCGTCTCTCTCTTCTCCTCCCCTCTTTTCTCTCCTCCCCCTTTCTTCCCCCGTCTCTCTCTTCTCCTCTCCTCTTTTCTCTCGTCCCTCCCGCTGCCTCTCTGTGTGTCTCTGACTCAGTTTCCCGCTCCTCACTCTTGTCGCGTGCTTTTGTCTCGCGCTCACAGTCGGACCCTCGCGCTCGGCCTCATTGTGCTCGCGCAGGTGCCTCGCGCTCCGGGAACATTACTCACGCGCGACGTCGCTCCCGAAAACAAGCGCACCGTGACTCCAGTGCTCTGAATGGATTTGAGTTTCATGGTTGTATAGAAACAATCCCTGACATTAATACGCACACAAAACATATTTAAAGGTGCACTGTGGAACTTTTCACGTGGGGAATAACCAGTCTTCTTCTTATTTCCATGGAGATGTTATTGTTTTGCCTAAAATGTTTCCCAGTATGGCATTAAGTGTACGCTTGTGCAGCTCAGAAATACCTTGAAAAAATGTATTCTTAGTGAGTGTAGCATCGCCTCTCCAGAGATCCAACCTGTACTTTGGTCTGGTGCCTTGATCTGCTTGTTTCCATGGCTGTGGAACATTCAAGAAAAGTTACACAGCGCAGCATTAGCCCTTTCCAGGTGATAATATTATTTATGTTGATCCAAAGCAAATAATGGACTTTTTTAGATGACGGATTAAAAACACTTTCAACCTGAATTAAAATTGAGAAAGCACTTTAAAGCTGCACTGTGTAACTTTTCTGATGTATGGCACGTGACCTGCTCGTCTCTATGGACATGTTAGAACTTTGCCTGGAATGTTCCGCAGTATGACATTAAACCTACTTGCGTTTTTATTTCTAGCATAATATTTGGCTCGTTGGCATCACCTGCTTGTTTCAGTGAATACAGATCGGTTTAATGCTATGCTGTGGAACATTCCAGGCCAACCGGTAACATCTCCATGGATACATAAAGTAACAGATACTTCGCCAGAAAAGTTACACAGTGCAGCTTTACAATTTGAATTCAAAATAAGAATAATAACGTACTGATAAGAGGCAGACAGAGACTCAGAAAAACACGAGGTCATAAGAATGCCTGTGGATGGATTGTTACATTTTACATGAGTCCATCCTGTTTTTTTTCCCTGTTTTTTCCCCTGGTCCTTGAATGTAGCGCTCTGATTCAGCCCTGTGTTATCTGTGGAATCCAGTCTCTTTTGGCGCCAATGGCAGGGCCTCCTCCACACCTGCCTCTGCACCTGTCACTGTCACTCCTCTTCATCATTTTAACATCATTTTTCAGCCCTGCCAATGGTCATTTTTGGTCATGTGTAACGCTGTGTTCAGGTTTGGACACTCAGTGGAGATTAGACTTAAAGGAAACATGCCAGAATTACTCGTGAAGGTCCAAAACTGACTCTTGTGAGCTTTAAGACATGTTATAATGCTGTTACCTCCTCAAAAACACACCTGGAGTTGCGTTTGTGTTCTCTTGTGTGTTCTCTACCTGCAGGTTAAGGCTCTGGTTCAGTTGTGATTGTAAGACCACTTTTAAAACCTATAGTTCCTTTGAGAGAGTTCAGCCATGTTTCCCTCGTCACAGACACGTTTTACTCAGAGTCAGCGCTGTGCTAATAATCCAGTTTGAATAGTGATTATAAGTCTCGCTCCAATCAATACCAAAATGCTGTAATCACATAAACATTTAATGAACGTTCAAACTCACTTTTCTTCTGGCGGAGCGTCACCTACTCGTTACTATGGAGATGTTATTGCTTTTCCTGGAATGCTTCACGATATTGCATTACCATGAACACTATACATATACTTACACTTATAAAGTAAATACATTCTGTGCCAAGTATTCACGGTTTGTTTGCGGTTCAAACCACATCTGTCCAAATCATGCAAATTCATATTCAAATGTATCTGTGTATTTGTGTTTATGGCAGGACTGCAGCCGCCACTTTTATAAGAGGAACTGTATCAGAAGGAGTAGTAGTAGTAGTTGCATAAGTAGTAGTCGTTGTACTAATAGTTGGAGTTGTAGTAGTAGTAGCAATAGTAGTAATTGTACTAGTAATCGCAGTAATAGTAACATTCGTAGCAGCAGTAGAAGTAGAAGCAATTGTAGTAGCACAGTGTTTGTACTTGCTACCCTGGTTCAAACCTGTTTAAGAGCCGGTGTAGTCTTGGTTAGCTTTAGTCCTGGTTTGATCCTGGTTTAGTCCCTGTTCAGAGCTGCTTTGGTGCTGGTTTAGTCCCAGTTTAGTCCTGATTTAGTCCGGGTTTAGTCCTCGTTTATTCTTGGTTTGGTTTGTGGTGAAAGTTCCGGTCTTAAGGCAGTGTCCAGTCATGTGCTAACCCATCATCAGAGTTACTCAGCTCCTTCAGTGAAAGGGAGAGTGACCAGAGGAATGCATGAGTGTGCGCCATGGTAACGGACGTTCTGATCAAATCTCTCCACTGGCAAAATATGAGAAAAATGTCATGATAATTATATGGCTGGGTTTCAAATGACATCATAACATTGTATAGGCCAATAATATTTAATACAGATGGGAGCAGCTGAAGTTCATATGGTTCAAACGCAGATGTGTGTTGTAATACAGTGACTTCTTGGGTCTAGTCACTGATAGAAATGATTAGGCTCAACATTTGTGACTAGGGAATAGCAAAGCAAAACAGTCGCTTTTATTAAAATCTAAAAACATAAAATAAACAACCTATTCAAATTCAAACTAATAAAAATAAAAACTACCCAATTATTTTTGTATGTAGAAGACCTCAGTTTGTGGAGCTGTTTTCTCTTTCCAAACACAGAAGAGTCCGCTGGTGAAGTATTAATTTGCGTTCACTGCCCTCTGTCTCTGTGGGTTCAGTCGGCGGTGCGTTCGCTGTCTGTGGAGCAGTGAGTAAATCTGTGTTCTCTGAAGGCTCTTTGTTTGGGGCAGTTGTGGTTCATTGGAGATAAGATCATTCACAGATATAGGGATACACTCAGAGCTGTTGATTCACACTCAGGCCTGACACAATAACACAGTTTAAAGTATGATATATTACTGAAGATATAAACCGTAATACTGATACAAATTCATGCCACTGACACAATGACCCCTAAAGGAGCTGTACCTGTTTTTACTGTCATAAAAAAACAGAACTAGTTCATTTTAAACATTTGCAGTAGTCCAAAGTTATTCCTCACTTTATAGGCTGTCGAAGTTTTGTTGTTACAGGAAAGCTAACAACAACTAGTATGCTAACATGCACTTCCTGATTATCTGACAATAAAGCACTTTATAACTAGATGCAGACAGTTCACAGTGGGCTTATTTTGACCTCAAGAGCTGCTTATATAATATATCTGTACTGGGCCAAGACACATTTTGAACTAGACCAGGACTAAACAGGGGACAAAACTACTAGGGGACAAGTCTGACGGGACCAAACCAAGTCTATATCAGGACTGAACAAGGCACAAACTAGGACTAAATCAGGACTAACCAGGACCTAACCAAGACTTAACTGAAACTGAACCATTACTAAACCAGGATTAAACCAGGACTAAACAGGACTGAAACAGCACATGAATTCAGACAACTAAAAGAACCTGTTTTTGTAAGGCATCAGACCAGCACTAGGGGGCGCTGGAGCAGGATGTCTTTAGTGTGAATTTGTTGATCCAGAGTAAACACTCTAAAACAATAGGTCACTTTCATGACATTTAAAAATGAGCATTTTGTGTTTTTACCCTGAATAGAACAAGCTTTGTTTTAAATGTCAGAGATCACTGCTCTGTTCTGGCAGTTACTTGACTCACTGTAGGATAATTATAAGGGGGGAAAGGTAAAGGAATATACAGGAAGTTGAAGTTGTTGGCACTAATAGGTAGCTCCAATTCAATTCAATTCATTTATTTTTGTAACGCCCAAAATCACAACAGTTGTCTCGAAGGGCGTTCATGTTTTGGTTGATGGGGGAAACCGGAGTACCCGGAGGAAACCCATTCAGACACGGGGAGAAACATGAAAAACTCCACACAGAAAGGCCTGGGCGACCCGG
This sequence comes from Periophthalmus magnuspinnatus, assembly GCF_009829125.3. NCBI lineage: Eukaryota > Metazoa > Chordata > Actinopteri > Gobiiformes > Gobiidae > Periophthalmus > Periophthalmus magnuspinnatus. The sequence continues at coordinate 8,479,354 of NC_047131.1, read as the reverse complement.
GGATCCAACCAAACCCTCTTGCTGTGAGGCATGAGTGTTGCCACTCAGCCACCGTGCTGCCTACACACAAAAACAAAACAACAGGAAAAATCAGACAAAACAAGAAAAATCCAATCCAAGCTAGTGAGTTGCAGTTTTTTTTTGTTTTTTTTCATTTGTACCAAAATTACTACTGCTAAATCCTATGCATATCACTGATTAAGAAAATCAGCTTTGGGTGAGTAAATGGTGAGAGGATGTAACACTATAACATGGTTAAAAGCTCTGAAAAGTCCATTATGCAGAATAGGTGTGATTTAACATCTTTTTCTCTGTTTCAGGATGTCTGCCTCTGGTCTGTACCCCTCACTGCTGCTCCTCCTCTGGTCTCTTCTCTCCTCTGCCTCCTCTCAGTGCGACCACTCCTCTGAAAACTCCAAAATCAACTTAAATGTGGACTACAAACTTCCCACTTTCACTTCGGAATTCCCAATCCAAAACATGGTCACACTGGACGGAATCATTTATGTCGGTGCTACGAACCGGATCTACGCCTTGTCGCCAAATCTCACCAAACTCTCGGAATACAGCACAGGACCATTGAGAGCGAACGAAACTTGCAGACTTCAAACACACAATCCGAACACTAAACTCGACAATCGGAATATTGCCTTGGTAACGGAAAACATTTACGATAAAGGATTGTACAGCTGCGGATCTGCAGATAACGGGATTTGCAGACGGCACGTTTTGTATGAAGATGACGAAATTGGCCCCAAAATGGTTGATGATGAGGTCTACTGTTTTACCGATAGAGCTAGGCTCCGTAAAGGAGTTGATTCGGATGTTGTTGTTAGCGCTTCCGGATCACAAGTTCTCAACGTAGAAAGCAACCTAATCAAATTCTTCGTCGGAAATTCGGAAATCCCTGGTAACACAACAACACCAAACACGCACACAATCTCTGTACGTAAAATGAAAACTAGCCAAAACGGATTCACGTTCTTTTCTAGCGGCGCGCACATGGATTTGCTAGCATCTTTACGTGGAAACTACTACTTACGCTACGTTTATTCCTTCAACAGTGGACCATTTACGTACTTTCTAACAGTACAACACGTCAGTAAAGATTCAACAGCTTTCCACACCCGAATTATACGAATGTGCGCAACCGATTCGGTAATTAGACGCTACGTGGAGATGCCACTCCAGTGCATTAGCACGGACAAACGGCGCAAGCGCTCCACGGAAGACGTTCAAGTTTTTAACATCCTGCAGGGGGCGTACGTGAGCAAAATCAAGGAAGACACGGAGTTGCAGAAGCAGCTGAAAGTTGGACCGAATGACGATGTGTTGTTTGCTGCGTTTGCCAAAGGGAAACCGGACTCTCCCGAAGCTACGTCAGATTCGGCGGTCTGTGTCTTCTCTTTAAATCACATAAACAACATGATCCGGAGGTACATGCAGAGCTGCAGCACCGTGGAGCCGTACCACTTCACCGGCACCGATCACAAATCCTGCTACAACGTGGTAAGAGACATTTAAGCTTTATTTTTAGTGTTGTTTAAAGGTGCACTATGGAACTTTTCTGGTAGAGACTGACCCCTACCCTCATCATGGCTCTTAACCCTACAACTAGGCCTGTCACGTAATTATTTTATCGACTTACCATTCAATATTTATCTTGAATACTTTTTTCTTTGTACTAGTGGGAATTTTTGACAACACAAGATTTTAGCTGTAGAAGGCTGAATTATGAACTAAAACTGTACAATCTAATCTCCATAAAGTCACACACATCTCCGTAGAGACACACACATCGCCGTAGAGACACACACATCTCCGTAGTGACACACAGCCAGCGTGGTGTGCTGTCTACAAGAAAAGTTACATAGTGCAACTTTAAAGAGTGGTATGACTGTGAATGTTTCTAGTGTTTGGAATGTTGTCGATTCCCTCTTGGAAAACATGTCTGAAATGGAACAGAGCTGAAGTTGTGTCTCTTCTATTTGTTTATGAGGTTGGTGGGTAGAATTTGTTAGAGGATGCAAAGGAGAGGGTCAGATGGAGCAGAGGAGAGGGTCAGATGGAGCAGAGGAGAGGGTCAGATGGAGCAGAGGAGAGGGTCAGATGGAGCAGAGGAGAGGGTCAGATGGAGCAGAGGAGAGGGTCAGATGTCAGTTTATACCTCTAAGCTCATTTCTATGCATTGTCTACATTTTCACCCATAAGTAGTTTGTGCAGACTCCCTTATGGCGGTCTCCGATGGACGTTTACCCTTGACGTGCTAATCCCGTGTTCTCGCTTCAGTCCTTAGCGTGTCCTGGGTGGTCCTCCTCCTAATCACACTTGTATTAGTCTCATAACTCCAGCTCAGTTTGAAGACCGACTTTCTTCAAATTGACCTTTGAATTCTGACCTATCTGAAGCTTAAGTAAACCCGGCTAACGTCCACATATATGCAGCCTGTGTGGCTACGGGGCTGTGTGTGATCTGAGATAAGTATGTGCTCACTAAGACCGACAATTTGAACATAAGGGAAAATTAAGTCTAAACCAGGTCTATGTCAGGATAAACAAGACAGGTTGGAAAATCAGAAGGACTAAACCAGGCTAACCAAAACCAAACTCTAAACTACGTCAAATCAAGGACTAAACCAGGACTTGGTCTGAACATGCTAAATATACTGAGCTTTTCCAAACACTCAAAGCCACAACTGCCCTGGGGTCGACTGAAGCAATGCTGCCAATCTGCACCATCGGCCCCTCTGACCACCACCAACACTCACACCCACACCACATCAGGGGCAACAAATCGTCATTGGTAGAGGGGCCAGGTCCACTGACCTACCGGTTGGCGATGTGTTTCCAGCTCCCACAGATGAATGCTGCTGTTGTGTCCTTGGGCAAGACACTTAACCCACCTCACCTCCACTGTCTGTGTCCACTCGTGTATGAATGTGTGTGTGATTGGGTGAGTGATTCCTTCATATAAAGTGCTTTGAGTACCTTGAAGGTGGAAAATCGCTATATGAAAATGCAACCGTTTGCCATTACATTCATACCATTAAATGTGGGTAAAGTGTCTTGCCTAAGGACACAACAACAGTTTGCACTAGAGCCACTGCTGCCTCATTGTGGCACCTGGTATTCCCAGCGGTCTTCCATCCAAACTGAAACTGAACCAAACCACATCTAAAACAAGTACTAAACCAGGATTAAACCGGCTCTAAACCAAGGTCAATAGGGCTACACCATAAAAATGAAAAAAACATCAGTATCTTGTCATGAAATATTATTCCATATATAACCTCTTGCAGCGGTTTGTCCTTCTCATCTCTCAGTGATGAATGGCTGTTGCATTACTGGAGCCCTGAGTTTGCACAGAGCATAAATTAATGGCAGCAGTAGCGTTTTCAATGACAAAGTGCTTATGTGGCGAAGGTTCAGGCTCCGCTCACTCATTTTGGCTTTGGGAATTTCTGTTTCCAAATTCACTTAAAAGGAAATGAGAGTTATTCAGGGAAGCTCAGTTTGAGGAAGAAAAGCAAACATACTGACTCATGGGAGTGTGTGGTGTTTTTGATATTAAAGCGGCACTAAGTAACTTTTCTAGTGTTGGGTTTTGCCACCTGCTTGTCTCTATGGAAATCTATTACATTGCCTGGAATGTTTCACGATACAGCATTAAGTATGTCTGTGTTACATTTATTCAAATACATGTACTTAATTAGTTTTTAGGCAAAAAAAAAAAAAGCTGAAAAATATCCAATCCATTTTTATCTCTATAACAGAAACTAAAACTCTAAACTGGTCTCTTACTTGTCTCCATGGATATAGATCATTTTAAAGCAATGCTGTGGAGCATTCCAGGCAAAGCAATAACATCTCCACGGAAACAGGTGGCCAAAAGAGTCAAATAAATCAGAGGCGAGTAGAGTGGTGTCATCATGTTCTCATGGACACTGGACTTTTAGGCACATTGTGTTTTGCAGTTACCCAGAACCAGCGCTGATGAAACAGTTTGTTTTTCACAATCTGCTGAACTTTACCAGTGTGTGTGTATGTGTGTGTTTGTGTGTGTGTGTGCGTGTGTTTGTCTGCGTGTTTGTTTGGTAAAGTTTCCTCAGGCTTACCCAAACATGCACATTAATCCTCCAGACCAGGATGCTGCTCAGACCTGGTCCACTGCTCCTGAGGTTTAACCCAGAGACACTGAACAATGAGTCAAAAGTGCAAAATGCAGAGTCCTCAGACTGCTGCAGTGTAGTCATTACTCACTCACTCCATTATCTGTGACTGTGAGATACCACTGTAGCCACAGCTGCCCTAGGGCAGACTGATGGAAGTGAGGCTGCCAAACGGCGCCATCAGGCCCTCCAACCATCTCTCCTCACTCACCACTTTCATACTAGGCATTGTGGGTAAAGAGCCTAAGGACACACTGTCTGTGTAATCATCCAGGTATGATCCATAGTAAATGAAAAAATCTAATTCACTCATAAAACTTTTTGTCCTATTGACAGGTTTGAATTTTTCTTTTATGAAGGGCACAATGACAGAAGTGGCAATTGAGCGTCCAACCTTATGGTTAGTGGACGTGCGCTCTAACCACTGAGCCACTGTGGCCCCACTGGGACTGGCCTCCTCAGAAGCGAGTCTGTTGTTTTTGAAGTCATGTAGTTGTTTAGCTGTAGTTGAGAAACAGTGATATGATAAGTGTGGTTTTTGTGGTTTGAGATCAGAGTAGGTTAGAAACTCCATACACTGCTCACAACCAAGCCCAAGAGCGGTCCTGATTTGGACCAGACCAGAGACCAGACCAGAGACCAAAGACCAGACCAAAGACCAGACCAGAGGAATGTGGGGCATGCCTGTCTCTCATCGGAGCGTGATCGATTTGCTTATGGCTGCAGTGCCTTTGAGCAGTTGGGAATTCAACTACAGACCACAACAGGCTAATAACAGAGGGTCCCTGAAGTACTCACTCAAACCACAAAATCTAACGCAGGGTCCCTGAAGTGCACACGGGTCACACCTGTCTAAAGGACATGGAAGAATCAATAATAAATATACATAAATATACAAAATCATGATAGGAAACAATACACTACAACTTCACAAACCTGATTTGATGTGTAGTAGTTTCATTAGCGGGATGCACTGATTGTGTTGTGATAGTGTTCTGAAGGGGGAGTGACTTAGCATGGAGGGTAGGGAAGAGTCATTTTAATATGTTATTTTCTGTGAATATAACATTTTCAAAACAATAAAAGGAAACATGGTGATGTAAATATGTTATGTGTTACAGTTAATACCACGCAGAAGTAAAATATCTCCTCTTTAAGTCCTACCTCTGTTTTGAAATTTGTACTACATAGAAAATATGAGCTGTCACAAGTGTCACAGTTTACAGCCCTATTTCATACACTGTCTGCTCAATACTCTGATTTCCCGAGTGTCCCTGAAGTGGCCTCAGGCTGCACCTGTCACACACACATGGGAAACAGATATTTAATATGGACACCAATACTGAGGGATTAATGCAGAGAACGGGTCTGAGTCTGGGTTTAGTACTGGTTTAAGTCCTGGATTTAGTCCTGGTTTAGATCTGATTTATATCTACAGTTTTCCCATGAAAAATGTAAGTGGTCGAGTCTATGGTCAGTCCAGATCAAATGATACTGAGAGGTTGTGTTTGTTTTTGTCCAGTGCAAATCTCCAGAAAAGGAACAAAAGTATTTACAAGTATATGTCTCAGTTTTGGTCTTATATTTATTATTACTAAACCTTTTTCATTCAATAAGTAAAAGTTGACTAAAGGGGTGACCATATCTTAGTCATAACCTGAAGGTCTGTGCTTGAAATGGTGGGGCTGATGGTGCAAGATCTGGAGATGTGTCCCACAGCTCCTGACAGGTTTAACCCAGATATACTGAAGGATGGGTCAAATGCAGAGAATCAATTTCACACATGAGGGATCAATATCATGTATACCTACCTATAGTCGAATCTATCTGTAGTTCATAGATTTGCACTCCCCTTAGCTCTGTTTGGGTTTACTGTTCATTGTACACTCCACTCCCTAATATCTCACTCCTCCAGGTTGTATTGTTCTGTTTGTGTCTAAATGTGTTGCCTGAAGGCACTAAAACAGCAGAACCTTGTGTTATACTCCCCATAAAGACACACGGTTCGACCTGGACCAGCCTCACTGCAGCGTCACAGGGAAAGAATGTGCCATCATAATAATAGGAGACTACAGTATGATGCTGTGATTTAGGACGGAGGGCGGGGCCTATTTAAGATCACTGTTTTAGAAAGAAATCTCCAAACTTATGATCCACAAATCTCAAACCTTATCAGTCGCGTATACATTTAGGCCAAAGTAACTGTGTCAGGTGCCTTTTCTGTGTCTCCATGGGGTCTTATTCTGTTTGAAAGCTGCTAAACCCTGTAGATTATACCTCTACAAACATGTTCTGAAATGTCCCTGTTTGCCAGATGGCCTCCTCGTGTGTCAGATGCCCTACCTGTGTCTCTGTGTGGTCTTATTCTGTGCAAAAGCTGTTAACCCTGTAGTTTTGACCTCTACAAACATGTCCTTGTGTGTCAGATCCCCTCTCGGTGTGTCAGATACCCTCCCTGTGTCTCCATGGGTTTTATTCTGTGTAAAAGCTGCTAACCGTGTAGTTTTGACCTCTACAAACATGTCCGTGTGTCAGATGCCCTCCTTGTGTCTCCATAGGGTTTTTATTCTGTGTAAAAACTCTAGTTGGGACCTTGACAAATGCATGGGATTCTTGTATTAGTTTATCAGTTCATATTTACTTTGATCCAGAATATCTGTGTTATGATTCACTGCAGAGGTATTGCTTGTGTAATTGTGGCTCTGGGGGAGTCATGATTCCTCTGCAACTGAGACGTGCCACGACAGTTTGAAGTTTGTAAACAGACTTCAGATGCTGGAGGTTAGCACTAGCACGGATTAGCAGAGAGAAGACCTGGATTAGACCTGGTTTAGTCCTGGTTTAGCCCTGGTTTAGTCTTGTGTAATTGTTGTTGTTGTCCAGGAGAGTTTGAACTTTGTAAACAGACGTCTGTGAGCTACTGAGGTTAGCATGGGTCTGATCTCCCTCTCTTCATATTCCTGTCTGCCCCCCTCCCCCACCGTGTCTCTCACTCCCCTCTCTTTCCCTCCTGCTTTCTTCTTTCCCTCGCCCTCTCTTCCTCTCTCTCCCCTTCTCTCCTTTTCTCTCTCCCTCTGTTTCTCCCCCGTCTTTCCCTCCCTCTTTCTTCTTCCCCTCACCCTCTCTCCCTCTCTCTCTCTCCTTCTGTTTCCCCCCCTATCTTTCCCTCCCTGTCTCTTCTTTCTCTAGCCCTTTCTCCCCGTGTCTCTCCCCCATCTTTCCCTCCCTTTCTATTCTTTCCCTCACCCTCTCTCCCTCTCTCTCCCTCTTTCACACTCCCCTGTCTTTCCCTCCCTCTCTATTCTTTCCCTCGCCCTCTCTCGCTCTCTCCCTGTCTCTCTCACTCCCCTGCCTTTCCCTCCCTCTTTCTTCTATCCCTCGCCCTCTCTCCCTCCTTCTCCTCCTCTCTCTCCCCCTGCCTTTCCCTCCCTCTCTATTCTTTCCCTCGCCCTCTCCCCCTCTCTCTCACTCCCCTGTTTTTCCCTCCCTCTCTCTGCTTTCCCCTGCCCTCTCTCCCTCCTTCTCCTTCACTCTCTCCCTCTGTCTCACCCCTGTCATTCCCTCTTTCCCTCTCTTTTTCCTGCAGTTCTTTAGTGATAGTGTCTTTATGATGGTGTGTTATCAGTGCAGCTGCCTCTGTCACATTAGTTTTATCAAACCAGACTCCAAACACTCCACACGGCTCCACCGCTCTGCACCATCAAAACACTTAAGATTAAAATAGATTGGTTCATATATTATTTCATTTGCTTTGATTAAAAGGCTACAAAGAGGAAGTAGGTTTGCTTCACAGTGAAAGGTTTGGTCCTGGTTTAGTTCTGATTAGGTCCTGGTTTAGTTCTGGTTTAGTCCTGGTTTGGTCCTGGTTTAGTCCTGGTTTGGTCCTGGTGTAGTTCTGGTTTAGTCTATGTTTGGTCCTGGTTTAGTCCTGCTTTGGTCCTGGTTGAGTCCTTGTTAAGACCTGGCTTTTTTTTAGAGCTGTTTAAGTCCTGGTTTGGTGCTGTTTAAGTTCATTAAATACATGTATCTCCATAGAAACAATCACTAAGTTTTACACTAAGTTACAAATCTAATCTGTGGAGAGGCAAGATATTTTTGGCAATAAAAACTGCTGCAGTTGAATAAATGGTAGATGGACAAGTTTAATGCCAACTGATCAGAAAGTCTAAGGTGTATGAAGTTTAAAACCACAGAGGAGCACTTCTTGGATTGCCACCCCATGACATCACTACGTGGAACTAAGCATTTCACTAAGCCCTTTGGAGAGGGAGGCTGACAAAATATTCCAGTTTAGGGTTTTTAAGAGTTCAGATGTGATTTTATGAAGTAAAAGTTGTGAGTCTTAAAACCAAAAGAGTGAAGTTTGCTTTTGATACTTTCTACTGTTATTTTACATCCCAGCTGCTCAGTGGTGTTTTCTGGACAGTTTTAAACCAAATCACAAACTTTATTTCTCAGTAAAAGTCAAACTGTAATTATTGTGTTAAAGAGGTTTGAAGCCAGAGCTCAGAATAACATCAAGAGCCCTCTAGTCCTCCACTGGACCGCATCACAGACAGATGCAACCGCAGACAGAAAAGAACTGAGTTAGACCTGGTTTGGTCCTGGTTTAGTCCTCTTTTAGTCCTCTTTTAGTCCTGGTTTAGCCCTGGTTTAGTCCTGGTTTAGCCCTGGTTTAGCCCTGGTTTAGCCCTGGTTTAGTCCTGGTTTAGTCCTGGTTTAGCCCTGGTTTAGCCCTGGTTTAGCCCTGGTTTAGCCCTGGTTTAGTCCTGGTTTAGCCCTGGTTTAGCCCTGGTTTAGCCCTAGTTTAGCCCTGGTTTAGTCCTGGTTTAGCCCTGGTTTAGTCCTGGTTTAGTCCTGGTTTAGCCCTGGTTTAGTCCTGGTTTAGCCCTGGTTTAGCCCTGGTTTAGCCGTGGTTTAGTCCTGGTTTAGCCCTGGTTTAGCCACAAACTAACGGAATAAAAACACTAAGATCATGTAGAGCAGGTTGAACATTTTCAGACCAAAATGAGGAGGCTCGCTGCAGCAGTTATAGAGAGAGGGGACACAGTTTTTCAATGTAAAGTGAACTGAAGCCGATAGAGCTAGAAGTGCGCCCATGATCGCTTCCATGGCGGCGAGCAGGTTAGCTATGTCCATTTATATATACAGTCTATGACTGGACCGCATCAGAGCTAGAGCTAATCAGACAGAAAAGACCTGGGTTAGACCTGGTTTGGTCCTGGCTTAGTCTGTCCTGAATCAGTAGTTTAACATGAACTGAACCATAAGAACATGTTCATGTTAAACTATGTCCCAAGAAAAAGCTTCACACAACTATTAGCTCCCAGGTTTGTTTGTTTGTTTACTGGAGGTATTTTGTTCCTGTAGTCTCCATCTTCTTCTCCTGTCCTCTCTCTCTGTCCCCTCCTCCCCCTCTTTCCTTCTCTCTTTCCCTGCCTTCCTCTCCCTCATTCTTCCTTTCTCTCACCCTTCCCCCTCTCACCTGCTCTTCTTCCCCTCTTTTTTCCCCTCCCTCTCTCTCCCCTCCTCCCCCTCTTCTCCCTCTTTCCTTGCCTCCTCTCCATCTCTCTCCCTCCCCTCCTCCTCCTCTTCTTCCTCTTTCCCTGCCTCCTCTCCCTCTCTCTCCCTCCCTCCTCCCCCTCTTCTCCCTCTTTCCTTGCCTCCTCTCCCTCCCTCTCTCTCTCTGTTTATTTAAAGGTGAATGATTAAACTTTTCTTTGAGTTCAGATCCTGAAGCTGAGCCATACTTGTGTGTTTGTCCAACGTTTCTCCACTCTCCAGAGAAGGACTGATACAGAACTAAACCAGGACTAAAACAGGATTTAAACAAGACTAAAACAGGACTAGAACTGGACTAAACAAGGATTTTGAACGAGATTAAAATAGGACTAAGCCAGATTTTTATAGTAGGACTGATGTAGAACTAAACCAAGAACTAAAACTGGACTAAAACAGTACTAAAGCAGGACTAAGCCAGGTTTTTATACTAGGACTAATGCAGAACTAACTGTGGAGGATATACAAATGTAATATGGCTTACTTTCTTTATGTGCAGCAGTGGCCATATGTCACACTAAGGGAAAATAACAGCTGTGTTCTGGTCATTTTGGTTAAGTCCTCATCTCTTAATGTGTGACCTCCACTCTGGGTATTATAGAACACTGATGCAATCACATCGTTTGACTTCCTGATGTGATCACATTGTTCTACTTTCTGATGCAATCATATCGTTTGACTTATCTATAGAATGTTTTATTCCCACTCTTCAAGTAGTATAAAACATTGGTGCAAGTTCACCTTCTTTAGACTCTGTTTTAGACTCTGCACTAGACACTATTAACTACACTCTGCTCCAGACATCGCTTAAGACACTACTCATTTGACTCTGCTTTGAATTTTGCTGCTACTTTTAACCCGAATGTACTGCTGTAACTGAAAAAAAAGATCTACAGAACAATCCAAACACCTCTGCGCCTGTTCTTCATGCAACAGGACAGAAAACGACATAAACCAGGACTGAAACAGGACTGAAACTGGTCTTTATAATGTAATTAATCTAGAACTAAACCAGGACCAAAACAGGACTAATCTAGAATCAAACCAGGTTATGTGACTAATAACTAAATTACTGCGTTACTCCTTGTAAATCAAAATTAAACCTGGACTAAACCTGGACTAAACCTGGACTAAATCTGGGCTAAATCTATTTTTTATTAGGACTGAAAAGACCAGAGTCAAACAAGCAGGTTTATTTTATTCACTTATGAATAATCCTGGCTTATCAATAATGAAGTAGAAACAGGGAGGGAGTGGTCATGAGTGCTACACAAAGTACTGCACAAAGTACTGCATGAAGTACACATTCACAGTACATTTATACAAAGCACAGGGAGTACCCAGAGGAGCAGGCAGAGGCATGTTTACTCTGAATCACTAAAATCTATTGTTAAAGATACGGGTCAGGACTAAACATTGCACCATGTATCTCTATGGGAGATTCACTGTTTTTGAAAGAAATGTACAAACTTATGAAATCTTGAATCTTATTATTTTTGTTTGGGATTGGCTCCACAAACTTGTCATTAATTTTATGGCTAACGTCCTTTCAACTGACAATTTTCTCACTTTTGTTTATTTAAAATGACAGAGCAGACATTGGACTTTGTGCCAGTTTTTATTTCATGTGGATAGAGCCAGTAATTACAGAGATATTAACCATAAACCAGGACCACAAATCTGCAATCAATTATGCAGCAAATAGACTCTGTACATAGTAGCACACTAGCTCACTGTGTTTCAAAACTAACATTAAATTCGGAAAAGTTTTATTTATATTAAAATAAAGATTACCCAATTATTTTTATATGTAGTTTGTGGATCTGTTTTAATATTAATTAAGTCTCAAAATTAGCATTAGTATTGAGAAACAAACATATCCCTTTCTAAAAGCCGAGGTAAAGTATTCATTTTATTTGTGTAGTGTTTAACATGTTGTCAGTGACATCCACACACAGCTCCCTGTCACTGCCTCGTCTTTAAATATTGATTTATTTTAGTGTGACATGGCAAAAAGCTTATAGAGACCAAAGGTCTGTTGGACAGGATGTAGTGACATTTATAATGATGTTTGTGTCTCAATGCTAACGCTAATGATCATGTTGAGGCATAATACATTTTAAAACACCAACAGAAACTGAAGTATTCTACATATAAAAATAATTGGTAGTCTTTATTTTATTTTGGCCTAATTAGAATTTTAATAGGTTATCTATTTTATATTTTCCAATTTTAATAAAAGTAGCTGTTAGCTTTGGTAGGCAGTGAGCTAGCTAGCATGCTACTGTGTGCAGCCTATTCCACCACAGAATTCTGACCTGTCCTTTAGCTCAGTTTCTAATGTAGTATAGGCCTATATATTTTTTATTTTATGCAACAAACCAAATTACAGATCATATTAGTGGTTAGACATATCCCTTCATCTTTACTTTTCAAATGACGCCACCAAAGCCTTATATTTTATTGACTTAGCTTCACAATGTCCCGTTTCCATTAAAACCCCACATATTTCTTAGCGCGTGGCTAATGTAGCGCGCTAAAATCATTTCCAAAGCTCCGTCTCCCCATAACTTAACCCTGTGCCAGTTATCATCTGATTAGCATTGACGTAGCGGCGCCTGGCTACGCTAACAGCTCGCAAACCCAATCTAAGCGTGATGGATTCGATTCTGTTGAATGTACTTGTGCACCGAACGGGCGGCCATTTTAATTAAGAGTCTTGCTTTTATAAATGGGGAGGTTGGTAAAAGGCGCACACTGATTTATGAGGTAATTTTCAAAATCTATAGAAAAAATATGGTTAGTTCAATGGATAAGTGAAATAAAAGTACAAGTACAGGAGGACTGCAGTAAACCAGGGCTGAACAAGGTCTAAAGCAGGACTAAAACAGAACTGAACCAGGACGAAACGCAGGCTGAACAAGGATTTAAACAGGAATAAACCAGGACTAAAACAGGGCTAAACAAAAACTAAACCAAGACTAAACCAGGACTAAACCAAGACTGAACCAGGACTGAACCAGGAACCAGGACTAGTAAGGTCCTTGTTATCAGCACCTGCTGTGTGGACGGTTGCGTGCCTGTGTCCTGCTGCAGATATGAGTTTCATAGATTTATGACCATGACTGTGACATATGGTAAACCTCCAGACACTTATCTACTGAACCAAAGAGAGGGATGAGAGGAGGGTAAAACTATAAACAAACTACTCAACAAAAGAGAGGAGAGGAGGAGAGAGAACTCATAAAACTGAACAAGAGTTGAAAAGGGAGAGATGGAGAGAGAGAGAGATAGGTGGTAGAATGAAGGAGCGAGGAACAGAGAGAGAAAGGAGAGGACGAATAGAGAGAGAGTGAGGAAAAGGAGGGAGAAAGAAGAGGGCTGTAAAGTCATATCAAAACTACTGGATGAAACAGGAGGAGGAGGGGAGGGAGAGAGAGAGGGAGAGGGAGGGAGAGGGATGGGGGAAGGGAGGCAGAGAGGGAGAGAGAGGGGGGGGGAGAGAGGGAGGGAGGGAGAGGGGGGGGGGAGAGAAAGAGAGAGAAGCAAATACTGTGGAACATTCCTACATTCCATATCATCTCCATGGAAACAATCAAGTGGCAGACCCTTCACTAGAAAAGTTACATAGTTATGCACCAAGCTGGACTAGCTCTGTCTCCATGGAGATAGTGTTTCAAAGTATGACATTAAACAGATCTGCATCACATTCACGCATCACAGATCTGACCTGTAACTAGGCCCAGTGGTGTCCCTTGCTTGTGTCTATGGAGCTGGATACATTTTAATGCCTCACAGTGGGACATTCTCCTCCAGAAAAGTTAAGACAGTGCACTTTAAAGCTTATGTAAGGTCTATTTGTGAAATGTAAATGCGTTCTGTCATTTGTCTCCTAAACTGGAGCGTATCGAATCTCTGGCCTCTCTCTTCTCTCTGACACAACCTGACTCACCAGGGCACGTTTCCAGACGCTTCAAATCACCACTTCCACATCCAAAACCTCAAACTCTGCTTTTAACTTTGTCTGAAAAAGGAAACGCCGACAGATCAAGCGCCAGTACATCAAATCTGACACGAATTCAACTCACAACCACATTCATGAAAGCTGAGGGAAGTGTCTTGCTCAAGGATGACAGCTGCTGACAGCAACAGTCAGAGCTGGAATTGTACCACCAACTTACTACTGAATTCTACTGCCACAGCTACTGTTACTTCTATACTACTTACTATCTACTATTACTACCACAACTGCTACTAGTGCTACTACAACTGTTACTGCTACTGCTACTACTACTACTATGATTACTACTACTACTGCTACTAGTACCACTGCTACTACTATTACTGCTACTACTGTGACTAGTGCTACTACTACTGCTACTACTACAACTGCTACTACTACTTCTACAACTACTAGTACTACTGCTGCTACTAATATCTCACATTTTGTCAGGACTCCAAAGTACTTTTTTCCACGTCACTAAACAGGTCTGCAGAGGCCGTGAGCCTGAGCGCTCTGATAAAATGTGCTGTAGGGAACGAGCTCGTACTAATTGAAAACAGGTTTAAAACACATCATGTTTGACATTTGAAAGTACAGCTGGGAGCACACCTGTCTCACTGCAGTTATATGTGGGCTTCACAGTGTTTCTGGTGAATGTTCCACAGTATGGCATTAAATAGTGCTGTGCTTCTAATGGTCAGTGATCAGTTTGGGTTTTCTAATGGTCTACAGCCCATCCTGAGGCTTTGTTTTCCTTATTACCCATCCTTATCAGAAGGATGTGATTGACAGGTGGATTAGACAACCAGGGACATGTCTGGTTTGTCCTCTCCTGCTTCTGAGGAAAAAAGAGATGAAAAAATATGACAGGGGACTGAAAAACATGGAGGACTTCTTCAGAAACAATCAGTAAAGCACTAAACTCTGATAATCTGAGGGGAGAGAAATATGATTTTGTTTGTAAATGCTGAGTGACCAATGTGCTCCTTCGTTTTACATGCGTCACTGAAATAAACAAATCTGATTGGACGATCGTGTTTGGTTTTGGCCCGAGATGCGACAGAGTGGAAGACTGAAATCCCTCTGTATAAAAAATAGAGATATGATTCTGGATGTGCAGGGCAACTTCCTTAAAGCATTAAACATATCGATCTTCTTGAAGACAAGCAGCAGTAGTGCCACTAGGTTAAGTTACAGGTCAGATCTATGGAGTTGCAAGCTGTGGAACACTCCAGGTAAAACCATCTCTATGGAGACAAGCAGGTGGTGGACTCTCTTGAATATAACAGTATACACAGACCCTTTGCGACAGCCTTTCAGTTTCACTGCTGTTTCAGTTTTGTTGGTTTTGTTGAACAGGAGGAAACTTGAATATTTTCATTCTTGTGTGAAATCCACATGTTGGTGCTTCAGGCTCGGACTTGTGTCATGAGCCCAGGCCTGAGCTTCTCTCAGTGTGAATGTGAGGTCTTAATCTCAGATGGAGGACAGGGGCAAAAACTCCTGTAATAGAACAGAGCCAAGACAGAAATTTAAAACAATACTGTGGAACTTTACAGGTAACATGGGTGATGGGACAAGTGACCCTCTACTAGAAATGTTCCACAGTCCACCATCTTCTTTGAAATTGTACTTGGAGTGATTCTTGTTTGAGTAATCTTTATTCTCCTGTATTCAAGAGTCATTGCTCTGATCTATCCCTGTTTTCACCTCCTGGTACACGCCCACTGTGACCTACGCACTTCACACATGATACTCGTAGGATTCGGCAGCATCGTTTAGTCATTTTTGTACAAATCATGGTACAAATCTGCTATTTGCTGGTGTGATCTGCAGCTATCTATAGGACGGGCCAACAGCATGGAACAGCGGGAATCGTCTGTTAGGAACTCACTGAGCTCAACACGTTTCCAGTTAAGAAGTCAGCGGATTTGTTTCTTGTATTAAATAGTTTAAAATGAATATTACAATTTAAAGGTCCTGTATTACACAGAATGGACTCTTCTGAGCTTTTACCCATGCTATAATGTTGTTACCTCCTCAAAAACACACCTGGAGTTGTGTTTTATTTCATTCACACATGTTTGAGTAGCACTTTATTATTAGTCTGTCACATCTCCAAACCTCTAAATGCTCCACCTTGTGATGTCATGAAGCAGTAGTTTTCTACTCCTTTCACCTTTAGATCAGTAGAGATTAGCAATACCATGACTGAAGTGATCCAAATGACTGTAGAGAAGGTGTATGGAATGTAAAAACACAGTGGAGCACTTCCTGTATTACCACATGACATCACAAGGTGGAACACAGTGTTTTTTCTATTTGAGAGAAGAATTCAGCCTCATTATGCAGGTTTTTGTGTGAAACATGTGTGAATGAAACAAAACACAACTCCAGGTCTGTTTGTGATGAGGAAAGAACATTATAACGTAGATCAGAAAATATCCTAATATGGGCCCTTTAAAATGTGCAAGTTATAACATAATGATCCACAGGTGTCATAGATTAAAACTATGGAACAGACACAAGCACAATATGTCTTCTTTAAACTATTAGAATGATGTAATCTGTCATGAACCCAACCTGCTGAGACATCTGCATCACTTTTAAATGTAAATGAATTGAAGCGTACCGTTTGTATCCCTGTCATGCTCCATAGAAATGAGCTTTTAATCATTTCTGACAGCCCTGATCTTTCTCCTAAGAAGCAATTGGTAAAACATGTCTCAACAACCTTTTCACAATAATAGGACAAAAACTTAGAGGAGCAGAGGAGCGTGAGCATATTAAAGATCGTATAGGAACAATGTTAGCATGCTAGTTGTTGTTAGTATTACTGTGATGGCAAAAATCTGGTCTCTGAAAGTTTTGAATAGCACTTATAAACTCACTGTGGTGAATAATTAGGATGTTCTGAATGTGTAAGGTAAGTGAGGAGTAACTTTGGACCACTGCAAATTGTTTAAAATGATCTAGTTCTGTTTTTTTTTGTGTTTTTAAAACGGTAAAAATTAGGTACAGTGCCTTTAACACAGATAAAATAGTTTTGAGTAAAGGTATGTCAAAACTTTGAGCCTATAACAATTTCCTCTAAAGACTCTCTCCCTCTCTCCAATCTCTCTCCTCTCCCTCCTGTCCTTCCCTCCCTCTCTTCCTCCTTCCCTTCCCTCCCTCTCTCTCTTCTCTTTCCCCTCCCTCCCTTCTCCTCTCTCTCTCTCTTTCTTCCCTTTTCTCCTCTGTCCTCCTCCCCTCTCTCTACTCTGTTCTCCTCCTCCCCTCTCCTCTCTCTCTCCTGTCCCCTTTCTCCCCTCTCTTCTCTTCTCCTCCCCTCCCCTCTCCTCTCTCTCTCCCTCTCTCTACTCTCTCCTCCTCCCTCCTTCCCTCCCCTTTCTCCTCTCTCTCTCTCTACTGTCTTCCTTCTCCCCTGTCCTCCTTCCCTCCCCCTTCTCTTCCCTCTCCCTCTCTCTCTACTCTGTCCTCCTCCTTCCCCTTCTCCTCCCTCTCCCTCTCTCTCTCTCTACTCCGTCCTCCTCCTTCCCCTTCTCCTCCCTCTCCCTCTCTCTCTCTCTACTCCGTCCTCCTCCTTCCCCTTCTCCTCCCTCTCCCTCTCTCTCTCTCTACTCTGTCCTCCTCCTCCTCCCTCTCCCTCTCTCTCTCCCTCTCTACTCTGTCCTCCTCCTTCCCCTTCTCCTCCCTCTCCCTCTCTCTCTCTCTACTCTGTCCTCCTCCTCCCCCTTCTCCTCCCTCTCCCTCTCTCTCTCTCTCTACTCTGTCCTTCTCCTCCCCCCCCCCCCCCTCTCTCTCTCTCTCTCTCTCTCTACTCTGTCCTCCTCCTCCTCCCCGTTCTCCTTTCTGTCCTCTGCGTTTCAACACACAGTTATAAATCCGTTCTCATTCGGCTCCTGTCTGTCAGCCCTCTGCTCAAACTAAACTTAAAACACAACTCTCATTTCCTGGTGTCTTTGAAAGTCACATTCACAGAGGTCAGTGAACGCGCCATAAACCCCCGACAAAGCAGCTCCTCATCCGTGCACTCGTCTTCTGTGTTTTCTGTTGTGTACAGTGAAAGATCAAGACTGTGTAACTTTTTCACCACTTGCTTCTCTCCATTGACATGTTATTGCTTTGCCTAGAATGTTCCACAGTATGACATTAAACTCATCTATATCCATGAAGAGGTCACAAGTCAGATCAGTGGAGGTGCGACTGTGCTCACAGTAAGAATGCATGTATTTTGAGCAGTAATGCCACACTGTGAAACATTACAGGCAAAGTAATTACATCTCCATGGTGCAGCTGACCCTCATCGAGAAAAAATACATTGTACAACTTTAAAAAACATATTACTTTTGGGCTTTGAATATGTATTTGAATATGTATATGTATATGTATTATAACTGTTATACTCTTAAAGAAGTAGTAGAAGTAATAATGAAATGATTGATTTGAAGTGTCTTGCCCAAGCGCACAAGTGTACTACTACTAAAACAACAACTACTACTATTGCTACTACTACAACTACTACTACTATTGCTACTACTACTACTACTACTACAACAACTACTACTATTGCTACTACTACTACTACTACTAAAACAACAACTACTACTATTGCTACTACTACAACTACTACTACTACTACTATTGCTACTACTACTACTACTACTACTACTACTACTACTACAACAACAACTACAACTATTGCTACTACTACTACTACTACTACTACAACTACTACTACTATTGCTACTACTTCTTCTAGTAGTACATTCTTGTGTTTGTAGACAACATAATGTAAAACTAAATACTGTATTGTGTAGAGGGTAGACCACATGTGTCAAACTCAAGGCCCGTGGGCCAAATGCGGCCCGCCACATCATTTTATGTGGCCCGCAACAAGGTCAATTAAAAGGTATGACTGTCTTAAAATATCAGTTTATCAGGAGATACACAGTTACACAATCATTTTTTTTCAGATCCATGCAATATTTGTAACTTGAATAAGTATACAAAAACGATTAATTAACAAGATTAAAAAGTAGTTGCATTTATTTTACGTTACATTTGGTTACATTTATACTGTCTTAAATTATATCTGGCCCTTTGATAGCAGCCATTTTATTTATGTGGCCCTCGGTGAAAATGAGTTTGACGCCCCTGGGGTAGACTGTAGCGTTGACCCATACCTCAGACGTCCTGTTCAGACCTGCTCCTGCTCTGGTCCATAAACAGAAGTGATCCAGGCTTTAGTAAATCTCACTTTAGAGATCCAGGTCAGTGCAGCTCAAACTCAGGTTTACTCTGGTTTAATCCAGGTTTAATCCAGGTTTAATCCCACAACAATGCACTGGAGGAACTCTGGTTAAGAAAGTAAGCAAAATCTCTACTCAATGTGTGAGCTTGTATGTCAGATGCCCTCCCATCCTCCTGTATACCTGTGTATCAGGTGTCCCCCATTCTCCTTTATCCCTGTGTGTCAGATGCCCTACCATCCTCCTGTATCCCTATGTACCTCTCTGGGTCAAATCCAGTTCTCTAGTACTCTTTTCTCTGGTATCTGATAACAAGCACATTTTGAAATACCATCGAAAGAATTAATTATACAGTTTATTTTTTATGAAACTCAGTATTTTGATGTGAGAGAGTGAAGGAGTGGAGACATTAGTGAGTTTCTGTGTCAGTCTGACCCAAACTTAAATACCTGTATGAAATATGCACCGATACTGAGATTAAGATTGAGGGTGCGACAGAATACACTATCAGAGGGGGTTAATGCTAAGGGGTTAAACGAGTCTAAACATAAACCAGAGCTAAACTAGAGCTAGAATTTCACCAAGTAACATACTGTGCATAAAGAAAATACATTTGACATAGGCCTACCTATAGACTGTATTTATAAATGGACATAGCTAACCTGCTAGCCACCACAGTCCACATAGGAAGTGAGCATGGGCACACTGGCTCAATCAGCTCCAATTCACTTGCTATTGAAAAACTGTGGCCCCTCTCACTGTAACTGCTACTGTCAGACTCGTAATTTTGGTTTTAAAATGTTCGTATTAACCTGCTCTACATGATCCTGGTATTTTTATTGGGCTATTTTGTCTGTAAATCAATATATGAACATTAATAACAGACAAATCAGGCGCCTTCTTTCCCCGTCGTCGATCCCACTAGCGTTAGCAATAGGTTTGATTGACAGCATTGCTAGACACCCACTCCTTGCTAAACCAGCGGTGCAGGCAAGAGGTGGAGTTACTTTCAACAGCCTTGCTCCGGATTGGCTCTTTGGTTGCTATGATACTTCCAAATATGGAACTTGGCTTCAAATTGGCCGCTATAACCGCTAGCCTCGATGAGCTTCATTTGACTAGAGCCGAACGCAGTGGGCAACGTAACACTCACTCGGTCCACTTTTTTATACAGTCTATGGACCTACTCAATGTTTGTAATTAAGATACATGTGCAAAAGCTTTATCCATTTTTATATCAGGTCAGAGTGTGGATTTCAATTTTGTTTAATTTTAGAGGGAGGGATATTATCTACAAAACTATGTAACTATATAACTAGTAGCCTACTTACTGTAATAGTAGCAGTAGTGGCAGTAGTAGTAGTAGTAGTCTTTTTTTACCGTCTACTTCTCCATGTGTTGTTTATCACCTCAAGAACATGCGCTAGCAAATTTCCACACACTTTTAAACCATTAGCACCTCACAAATGTATTAGCTTACACAACAACGTGCCAGTGTAGCCCAGGTGAGGAGTTAGCCCTTAGCACGCTAGTGACACATGCTAACAGACTGCTAGCTTTCACTTTTATTCACTCACGGCTCAGGAACAAATGCTACAGCTATAAATGTTAGTCTCAAACCCGCAGGGGTCAAAGGTCGAGTATTCGAGTCTGAGTTTAGTCTGAGACCAGCTTAGACCGCGGATAGTCCTCGATAAGACCCAGGAATTTCATAAGAATTTTGTAGCATTAGCCAGAGATGTGTCTATTCTGGTTGTAGCTGGGCAGGCATAGTTTAACAAATTATCAAGGCTTAAAAACAATAGAAGAGGTATTATGGGAAATTATGGCCTTGACGTATTTATACTAAGGATTTTTAATGGAAATGGAATGATAACTTACTCAGTGCAATGTTTGAATTTTCATTTAACCTACGGCTTATAATAGTTTGACAGCTTTATTTGTTAGGGTCAGAGAAGCAGAGGATGCAGAGGAGAGGAGCAGAGGAGAGGGTCAGATGGAGCAGAGGATGCAAAGGAGAGGGTCAGAGGATCCAGAGGATAGAGAGGAGAGGGTCAGATGGAGCAAAAGATGCAGAGGATGCGGAAGAGAGGGGTCAGAGCGTCAGCCCACTGTGAAACAGTCAAGCAAGTGGCAGACTTCATGGAGATGCTTGGAATGATCCAGAGTATGGTATCAAACTTGCATCTCCATGGCAACTATCAGGCAATGCCACCAGGCAAAGTTACAGGTCAGATCTATCGAGAGGCGACCGTGCTCAAAGTGAGAATACATGTTATTCAAGCCAATAAATCAGTGCCAAATTGAAATCCTAATGCCATAGTGTGGAACTTTCCAGGTAAAGGAATACCATCCCCATTAAGACCAGGACCTGGTAAACCCCAGAAAAGTTATGTATTACAGCTTTAAATATTAACATTTCTAAATAAATACTCCCAATATAGTGATTTGACTTCATATTTCATAGTGTCTTCTTGTGTCCCGTCTCCTCTCTCTCCTCTGTGTCTTCGGTCACACTTATAAAGCCCACGATAATCCACTGCTCTCGGATTTCGCTCCTGTTTGCGCCTCCGCATGGCCTGGAGGAGCATGGCGTGTGAAACCTTATCTCCACTCGTTGTTCTGGTCACAAAAGCGTTGGAGAGCTGCGGAGGTGTATATGTCCCCTGTCCCTCGGTGAATCAAAACCAAACGCCAAAAATGTCCAAAATCTCATAAAATGTGAGCCCGACCTGAGACCAAAGCAGGTTTACACAGCGCCATAATGGGGCGGAGTCAAGTTACTGGGATCAGAATACACAAGCTATTATACAAGTGTTTTAAGGTCAAAGGAGAGAGCGGTTTTATCACTTTACTTAATGGTGTTGTCACGATACTAAAATTTCAAACTCGATTTCAATACTAATGAACAGACTTGAGACTCGATACCACAATAAAAATAAAAACACTCTTTTTTCAGACAATGGTATTTGATCTTCCACATTAAATGGTAGTACTTTATTTTCTATTTCCATGTGTCTTATATCTCAGTGTCCAGTAGGTTCCATAGTGGTCCATGGGTGTTTACTAGTCTATGTGTCTTATATTGGTTCTGATACAGCTCAAGATCAAGGAAAGTTTCATTTCTGTCCTGTGAATGAGACTTTTTTTTAGTATCGATACGGATCAAATGAGTATCTGGTTTTGATACTTAATACTTTTGATACTTCAAGGTCTGAAAAAACAATACTATTATCATCAATATTTGGCTTAAAAACAGAATTAGTTCATTTAAAATGGTTTGCAGTGGTCCAATGTTATCCCTCACGTATCTTATGCATTCAGAACATCCTAATTACTCACCATGATGAGTTTACTAGGGCTTTTCACAACTTTCAGATAAAGGCCAGAGTGGAGTTTTGCGGGTTTGTGTGTTAAACGTGTGTGAATGAAACAAAACACAACTCCAGGTCTGTCCAAAGAATTCTGACCTTAACATGGCCAATTAAAATGTGATGAGGTGAGCAGGTTAGTCACTCTTTAATGAACTTTAACCCCTAGACCTTGTTTGTTTTCTCTAAAAATAAATTAGTCCATAGGTTTCTCACCACACAAGCAGAAAAGACCAGAGATGTTAGTTGCTTTCTTTCAATAATTCTCCCTGTTACTCATTTATATAGATCTATTTTCAACTGGACCCCAAATAGTTTGAAATCAGTGAAGTGTAACTGGGGCAGATGAGTTTGTGTGAGGCAGTTCAAAGCTGAACAATAGTAACGAATAAATCATGTTTTATGTTTTGTTTTTTTGGTCTGCGTGAAGTCCAGGTCCGCAGAAAACCCCGGAGAATTCAAACCTATCGCAACAATTCAAGGCTAAAGGACAATAAGAGGAGGAAGTCTGAGAGAGAGGAGGGCAGCTGCAGCTAGAAGAATGTAAAGATACAAACTAGAACTAATCCAGGACTAAAACAGGTCTAAACAAGAACTAAACCAGGACTAAAGCAGGTCTAAACTAGAGCTAAACCAGATTTAAATGAGAACTAAACCAAGACTAAAGCAGGTTTAAACCAGGACTTAACCAAGAATAAAACCAGGACTAAACCAGAACAGGTAACAAGCACTAATCAAGACAAAACAGGACTAAACTAAGTATAAACCAGGACTATACCAGTACTAAACCAGGCATGAACCAGGCCAAAACCAGGACTAAACCAGGTCTTGACCAGGTCTGGGTCATGACCTGTAGATTTTGTCATTAATAAAGGTAGAAGTAGAAAAGTAGAAAAGTAACTCGAGAGCTGTGACTAATGACTGGAGCAGGGAGGCTAGCACACAGCAGATTTATGCTACTTCTAAAACTATTACTACTACTACTACTACTACTACTGCTGCTACTTCAACTACTACAGGTTGAGAGTAACAGATAAAAGACAAAGAGATGACATAAAAATTCACACAGACTGGAGTCAGAGCACGTCTCATAGTCCAAGGTTCGACTCCAGTCTGTGGCCTAAACCTGGTCTAAGCCAGGACTAAACTAGGTCTAGTCTTTGTTTAGTCCTGGTTTAGGCCTAGTTTAGTCTTGGTTTAGTACTGTCTTAGATCTGGTTGAGTCTTTATCTAAATATGGTTTAGACCTGGTTTAATCCTGGTTTTAATCTTGGTTTAGTCCCGGTTTAGTCCTGGTTAAGGCCTGGTTCAGTCCTGCATTAGTCCCGGTTTAGTCCTGCTTTAGACCTGGTTTAGTCCTGCTTTATACTTGGTTTAGCCCTCGTTTAGTGCTTTATTAGTCCTTGTTTAGCCCATTGTTTAATCATCAATTGCTAAATCCAGAGGTCATGACACAGACCTGGTTTAGACCAGGTTTGGGCCTGGTTTAGTCCTGGTTTAGACCAGGTCGAGGCTTATACCTGTTGTCGACTTGACTTTAGTGGTTTAGGCCTGATTAAGACTTTGTTTACTCCTTGCTTAGACCTGGTTTAGTACAGTTACGTCTAGACACTTTAAAAGAAATAGCTATAGTTCAGACTCATGCATATATTTCTCGTTCTTCTCATATTTACTTCACAAACTCCATAATAAAACCTGATCCGTCCTTATTAGCATTATTCCGATTAGGCTCTAAACTCCATGTCTGCTCTCCCACACTTTCCTTTTCCCTCCGGAGCTCCAAAGACAGTCCCAGGACAACATTACGAGCTGTCCCCGATGAAAGATGAGCTCGAGTGGGCTTAAGTTCTGAGCTAATGCCCCCTCTCCTCCACCCTCCACCCTCCACCTGCCCACGCACCCCAACAATAAAGCACCAAGCACCCCCCCCCCACCCCCTCATGCTCCAGAGAGGGGCAAACACAGGGGTCAGATTACACAATAGCCTCCTGCACAAATGCACTTTATACCAGGTCTTTACTGTAGCGCCCCCTACGGCTCTGTTATAGTCGTCATATTAACAGGGTTTGAACAAAATATTAAATCAAATGTTTTCCTTTCTAGTTTTTATTGTTTATTTTTAAATTCAAAGTAATGTTAATATGTAATAAATATGTAATAATATGTATGTAATAATATGTAATAAAATGTTAAAGGCGCTGTACTTTTTTTTTATTATTTAAAATTGTGAAAAACAGAATTAGTTCATTTTAAACAGTTTGCAGCGGTCCAGAGTTATTCCTCACTTACCTTATGCATTCAGAGCATCCTAATTACTCACCGCGATGAGTTTATAAGCTCTTTTCCACAAGTGATCAGAGCCGTCACAATTATGTTAAAACAACAATCCGTACTTCCTGACTCTAATTATTCACCGCAGTGAGTTTGTAAGCACTTTTCACAACTTTCAGAGAGTGGAGTTTTGCTATCACGGTAATGCTAACAACAGCTAGCATGCTAACACATACTTCCTGACTCTCTGACAAAAAAAGCTATTTAGCGTCCTGTTTAGAAAAAGACCCAAAACACTGGTACGCATTGGTTTCTTTTTCCTGCTGTAGGTGACATTTTGAAGACATTTTGAATTGTTAATCGCTATGGCAACGGTGCAAATTTTTCAACACTCTGAAAGTAGCCGTGAAATCAGGACTGAACGGGGCAGCTGTGGACCAAACGTTGTAGTATTTGTGATGGGCACAGAGGGAGCGTGTGCAAAGAGAGAGAAATATCTGAAAAACTGACTTAAGGATCAGTGCGGGCAGCTGTCGGCCATGTTAGAGTCGTACTTTTAACAAGGGGTGTCTAATGCGTGGACATGCTCCGTGTATTCACAACAATATTAAAGGTGCGGTGCTGGTTTGGTTTTGATTTAGGGCCCATGTTTGAGTCGTGGTTTAGTCCTGTTTTAGTCCTGGTCTAGTCCAAGTTTAGTCCCATTATGTGAACAAAGTCGAGCTAAAATGCTTGTGGAATTGTCAACCTTTACAGCATTAATTCATTTTAAACAGTTTGCAGTGGTCCAAAGTTGTTCCTCACTTACCTTATGCCTCTTTCTCTCTCTCTCTAGCTTTTCATATTTGTTTATGTTTGTTGACACACCTCTCTCTCTCTGTCTCCAGACGTCTTCAGACGAGTGTGACCCTCATGAGGGCATGCACGAGGGCAGAGAGAGCACATATCGTCTGCAGATCACACAGTTTCTGCCCAGACTGGAGTACTGGCACCAGGACCTGTCCCACACTCTCCTCACCTCCATCACCGTGGCAACCGTGCACGCCAGGACGGTGGCCTACCTGGGCACCAGCGACGGTCGCCATCTACAGGTCAGGGTGGTACAGGCCAGGTTTAGTCCTGGTTTAGTTCTGGTTCTTGGTGTTGACCTGGTTTACTCCTGGTTTATGTCATGGGTTTGTCCAGGTTTATTCCTGGTCTTGGTTTAGACCAGGTTTAGTCTTTTGAAGACTTGAGGTGCGTTCACACCCTTGTTGGATCCTGGTTTAGATCAGATTAGTCCAGATGGTAAACCTGGTTTGCTCCTCTTCTAGTCCTTGTTTAGCCCTGGTTTAGTCAAAGATTAGTTCCTAGATTAGTCCCAGTTTACTCCTGATTTTGATGTGGTCTGTATGATAGTGTGAACACACCTGTGTTTTTTGTCCTGATTTAGACTTAGGTTTAGTGCTGGTTTAGTCCTTGTTTATACCTGGTAAAATGATCAAATGAGCCTGGTAAATGTATATAGACTTTAAAAACACAAAGGCGTTCTCCTGGATTACCACCTAATGACATCACAAGGAGGAGCAAAGCATTTTGAGCTGAAAAGAGGAAGGCAGACTATATATATCAGGTGCACACACACACACACACACACACACACACACACCCCCACACACATATTTTAATGTAATAAATGTAATAAACTCCATTATTACAGTGCTGTTTTAAAGCCTGTAGTGTCTGTGTCACTGGTTGTAAGAGAGGTGTTTGTTCAGATGTTTGAGCTCAGGACGCACTGAGCTCGAAGTCACAGGGTTCATGGGGTCAAAGGTGAAAGGTTGCCTCACTGAGGCCAGATCAGTTTGTGCACCACCTGACACTCCACACATTTACTTTACGCTGACAGGACAAAATAACATCATTAGTTTAGGGTAGTTAAATTTCAAACTGGATTTCAGTTCTAAATAATAGACTCTATTATTATTAGTTATATTTTGTACTATTTTAAATTATTCAGTTCAGGGATCTCATATGAAGTGGTAGTTGGTTTTCTAGCTAGTGCTAAGTTGGTTTGAAATCAGATATTTTTGAGAAGTTATATTTTATTTTTTATTTATTATAACTTTTGTTTAAATTATTATTGTTGTAAATATCTTCATTATCATATTGATTCTAATTATATGTCCTAAAGGTGTATGATGTAACTTTTCTGGTGGAGGGTCCAGCATCTGGTTGTCTCCATGGAGATTATTTCTTTATCTAGAATATTCCACATTATAGCATTAAACGTATTTGTCACCATGAAGACTAGCAGGTGTCGCCAGGTCAGATCAGTGGAGAGGTGACTCAACTCACAGTAAAAAGTGGCTGTTTTCTATAAAAAGATAAGTTTAATGCCATACTGTGGAGCATTTCAGGCAAAACAATAACATCTTTACGTGGAGCCGTGAAGCCGGTAGACAAGCAGGTGGTGGACCTTTTAGTTATTTAGTTTGTTTTAACCATTTTCAGTTGTAGCCCCTTTGCAAAACAAATGAGACAAGACCAAACCCAAACCACATGCAAATATCTGAGACCAGAAAGTGGCTCAGGGGTCTTGGGTTAGACCTGGTTTAGTTCTGGTTTAGTTCTGTGGTTGTCCCAATTTAGTTCAGGTTTAGACTGGATTTAGTTCTGTGGTCTCGTTTTAGTTCTTCAGTAGTCCTAGTTTAGACCTGGTTTAGTCCTGGTTTAGTCCCGATTTAGTTCTTGGGTAGTTCTGTGGTAGTTTTACTTTAGACCTGGTTTAGTTCTGTGATAGTCCTGGTTTAGTCTGGGTTTGTTCTCAGTTTACGTGTGGTTCTTATTTTTGTTTAGTCATAGACATATTTTAGTCTTATTTAGGTCAAGATTGAGGTCGAGTAGTAGTAGTAGTAGTAGTTGTAGTAGTAGTAGTAGAGTAGCAACTGTCATATTTACTCATAGTAGAATTGGCATGTGTGTATGTGGGCCTACCAGAGTACAAAACAAGTAGTAGTAGTTGTATCAGCAGTAGCAGTAGTGCCTTGGTTTTATCCAGTACATGCTTCACAGTTGTAAAATGTGAGGCACGTGAATGATCTAGTAGTAGTAATGGTGGAAGTAACAGTTGTAGTAGTTGTAGTCATCATAGTAGTAGTACTTTGTTTTACCCAGTACATAGTTGGCAGTTATAAAATGCGAGAAACGTGGATGATGTCATGTATTTTTGAAACAGAATCTGAGTCGGACGCGCGGAGGAAACAGCTGCAGAGAAAGTGTGGCCAAACAGGTTAATGTGAGGGCGGCCATGACACCTCCACTGTACAGAGCAGACAGCTGTTTACAGAGGGGAGGAGAGAGGAGGAGAGGGGGGAGAGAGGGGGGGACGAGAGAGGGGGGAGGGAGGGGGGGAGGGAGGACAGAGGGGAAGGAGAGGGGGGAGAGGGGGAGGAGAGGGGGAGAGGGAGGACAGAGGGGAGAGGGGGAGGAGAGGAGGGAGGAGAAGGAGAGAGGGAGGAGATGAGAGGAGGGGGAGAAGGAGAGAGGGAGACAGGGGAGGAGAGGAGGGAGGAGAAGGAGAGAGGGAGGAGAGGAGGGAGGGGGTGAAGGAGAGAGGGGAGGAGAGAGGGGGGAGGGAGGGGGAGAGGGAGAGAAGGGGGAGAAGGAGAGAGGGAGACGGGATGAGAGGAGGGAGGGAGGAGAAGGAGAGAGGGAGGAGAGAAGGGAGAGAGGGGGTGAAGGAGAGAAGGAGATGGGGAGGAGAGGAGAGGGGATGGAGAAGGACAGAGGGGGAAGGGAGAGGAGAGGGGGTAAGAAGGAGAGAGAAAGAGGGGAGAAGAAGAGAGAAGGGGAGGAGAGGAGAGAGGTGAGTGAAGGAGAGAAGGAGAGAGGGGAAGGAGAGGAGGGAGGGGGTAGAAGGGGACAGGGAGGAGGAGGAGAGAGGGAGAGGAGAGGAGGGATGGGGTAGAAGGAGAGGCAGGGGGGTGAAAGAGAGGAAGGGGGGAGGGCAGCAGAGGGAAGGAGAGAGAGCGAGGGAGGAGGAGAGGGGTGAAAGAGAAGAGGAAAGGTAGAAGAGGAGCGGGAGGAGGAGGAAGTAAGGAGTGAGTGGAGAGAAGAGGAGATGTGGAGGGAGAAGGTGGGAGGGAAAGAGGGGAGAGAAAGCATGGAGAGAGGAGGCGGCGAGTAGAGGAAAAAAGAAGAGGATAAATTTATTCTAGGTGAGAGAGAATGGGGGAGAATGAGAGAAGGGGAGGAAGGGGGGAGAGGGAGAGAGAGATAGTGAGAGAAACAAGAGATCGAAGGACCTAGAATAACGAGAGAGGAAGGAAAGGGAAAGAGGGGAGAGAGGAGGGAGGAAAAAGAGAGGGGATAGAAAGTGTGAATTGAGGAGAGGTGGATGAGGGGAGGAAAAAAGAAAGGGGAGGGGGAAAATGAAAGAAAGGGAGGAAAGGGGGAGAGGGAGATAGTGAGGGGAACAAGAAATAGAAGAAAGGAGGGAGATAAGTAAGGAAAGACAGATTGCAAAAAAGGAAGGGAGAGGGAGAGAAGGAGGAGATAACGAGAAAAGACAACGGGAGGAGAGGGGAGAAAAAGAGGGAGAGATATAGGAGGAGAGATGGGAAATGTGCTTAGCGAGGGAGACAGTGAGTGGAAGAAAGACAGAGGAGAGAAGGAAGGAAAGAGAAAGAGGAGATGGGTAAATGAGAGAGGGGCCGGGGGGGGTGAAAGGAATTTCAGTGTAAATTGGGAAGAAAGCATGAACATTTCTACGACAACTGTCTGAGGTTTATGAGCCGAGAGACAAAGATGTTTTCACTGAGGTCCAGATTTTACTGTGGCCCCAGTGTAAGATTAACAGCATTTTTACTGATTTAAACACGTGAAAAACTGAACTAGTTCATCTTAAACAGTTTGCAGTTGTCCAAAGTTACTCCTCACTTACTTTATGCATTCAGAACATCCTAAGTATTCACAGCTATGAGTTTATAAGCACTTTTTACAACTGTCAAAGATGAGAGTTAGCAAGTTAGCAACAATTAGCAACAGAAATTTGGGGGCTAAACGGTTTATATGGGCCCCTGTCTAATATAAATTAACAGGCAGAGTTTACAATTCTGTTTGGGGCTTGGGACAACCCCTTTGTTCCCCTCTGACGAGTCCCCTGATGCTAACTACGCACCTCCTGATTATTGGACAGTAAAACACTTTATGATTAGACACAGGCCGTACACAGCGGACTTTAGTAATAATTCTAACTACTCCTTTTTCATTTTCTTAACTAAAACATGCTCAATATCTCCATCTAGGTTCTTTTGAGATTCTGGCTTAGATCTGGCCCACTTCTCCTGACAGGTTTAACCCAGATACATTCAAGGATGGGTCAAATGCACATACTATTTAACCAACAACACTGAAGTTTCACTATGTAACTTTTCTGGTGGAGGGTATATGCCACATGCTACATCCTACAATATGGCTTTAAACTTGTATATCTCCATGGAGACAAGGAGGTAACACCACCAAGCGAAGTGACTGGCCAGATCTGTGGAGAGGTGAGCCCATTCATTTTTTCATGACACTTGTAAATGAATTCAATCAAAACATCAAAACAGATCGGATTAATGCAATACTATGGAAAGCAATAACATCTCCATTGTGGCGTTTACCCTCCAGCAGAAAAGTGACTTAGTGCTTCTTTAATGATTTGCCCCCCCTCCATTAGAAACTATTATTTAGATCTGTTTCGTGGTGTATACCCAGTAGGCCTATAGTGTACAAAGTAGGTTATGAGTTTGACACAAGTGTTTGACAAAAGCTGAGAAATTGTATACTGTCGCATTGTGTGAGTGAGTTTGTTTGTTGTGGTCTCTGTTCCCACAGAAAACATAACCTAAACCACATTTCAAATCGCTTCTTTCTATTTTTGTGACATCACAATGTGGAACAGAGCATTTGTAGTTTTGGAGATGTAGACAGACTAATAATAAAGGAATACTCAGACATAAGTGAATGAAACAAATCACTGCTCTAGGTCTGTTTTTGAGGAGGTAACAACATTCTAACATAATTTAAAGCTCACAAGAGTCAATGTTGTGTAATACAGGACCTTTAAAGAGGGGCTATTTTAATTCTTTGGGGTATTAACTTCTAACATATAACATATTTAGATTACCATGACACCTTTTATTGTTTTGAAAATGTGAATATATTTGCAAAAACAACATAATAGCAGTCCTCCCTCACTTTGCTCTCCACACTAAGTCACTCCCCCTTCAGAGCACTATCAGAACACAATCAGCGTGCATCCCGCTAATGAAACTACTGCATAATACCCGCTCTAGGTTTTGTCAAAGTGTACTCCACCCGCTTATCTCCATGTAGATGTTATTGCTTTGCCGTTGTCATTTAATTAAGCAAATGGTGGTTACAGGCCGAGTTACAGATCAGTTCTGTGGAGAGGTGAGTTTGAGAGGTGACTTTCCCACCGACTTTCCATTCTGGTGTATGCACTGGTCTCCCCCCTCTCAATCTCCCGCTCTAGCCTCACTCCTCCCTTCTTTTTCTCCCAATCTCCTTCCCGTTCTCTCGCTCCTTCCCTCTTTCTCTTCCTCTCTCGCTCATTCTCTTCCTCCCTCTCTCCCTCTCTCCATTCTGACAGAGTCCTTTGTGTTGTCTAATGTGTCTAATGTGAATGATGTGGTGTTTCCTCTCCACAGACTCTCCCTGTTTCACTAATGTCACTCTCCAGCACGGATCATTGTATCAGGGAGCAGTTTGGGACTGACGGAGAGGGGGAGAGAGAGAGAGAGGAGAGAGGAGAGAGGGAGAGAATGGAAGCAGGAGGAAAGGAAGAAACAAAGAGAGAGATGCTGAGAGACAGACAGGGAAAAGGAGAGAGATGAAGAGAGCAAGGAAGAGAAGGGTGAGAGAGAAGAGGAGGAAGAAGAAAGACATAGGAGAAGGGGAAATAGAGAGAGAGTAGGAGAGGAGAGGAGGAGAGCTAGAGAAAGATGAACAAAGAGAGAGAGTTAGGGAGAGACAGACAGGGAAAGGGAGAGAAATGAAGAAAGCATAAGAGAGGAGGAGGGAGAAAGAGACAAGAAGGGAGGGAAGGGAGAGAGAAGGGGTTGAGAAAAAGAGTGAGATAGAGATAAGAAAAGGGGAAAGAGATAGGAGGAAGAGGGAGAAAAAGAGAGGAGACAGAGAGAGGGAGGCAGCAGAAAAGCGAGGGAAAGGCAGGAGAAAAAACAGGTGAGAAAGGGGAATGTAGGTGAGGAGTTACACGGAAGAGAGATGGAAAGGGGGAGAGAGGGCGGTGTGAGAAGAGAGATCAG
Organism: Periophthalmus magnuspinnatus; assembly: GCF_009829125.3. Lineage (NCBI taxonomy): Eukaryota > Metazoa > Chordata > Actinopteri > Gobiiformes > Gobiidae > Periophthalmus > Periophthalmus magnuspinnatus. Next base: position 8,447,414 of record NC_047131.1, on the reverse strand, counting down.
GAAATGAAGGGGGAGACTAGGAAATAAATGGGAGAGGAGGAGGAAGGAGAGAGAGAGACGTGAGAGGTCAAGAGAGTGGGAAAGAGTGAGAGGGGGCGTCAGGCTAAGGAAGTAAATATGAGGGTCTGACAGGTCTTTCTTCACCTTTAAACAATGAAACAAACACAACTCATTGAATCGAGCAGGTGCCAAAGGTCACAGGTCAAAACAATGGCACGTCTTTGAGAAAGTTGTAAAGGAACTGTTTAAAAAAACAGACATAAATTTGAGTTTGTTTGAATAATGTCAGAAAAACAAAGGTCTAAACAGGTCTGAACCAGAACTTAAAGGAGCTGCGTGTTTCCTGAGCTCGTGCAGCTTTAAATACGGTTCTACATTAACAACTGAACCTATGCTGCCAGAGCCTTAACCTTTTAGTTTAAAAGTTTAAAATAAAATAAATAAAAAAAACATACAAGAAGTTTCTTTAGAAATTACACATCAAAATCATAATAAAATACAAACTACTTCCTCTGCGACTGCTCATCCCACTCTGCATGAGTTTAAACTAAATGAGATTTGAACTTGTGCTTAGCGGGTTTTCTGGTCTGTACTTTGCGTTTGAGTAGAATTTGTTTTGTAAATGTTGTGGTTCACACTGTGTGTTTCAGATCCTATTCTCGCGCTCCTCCTCTCCTCACGTGAACATCGCTCTGGACTCTGCACCCGTCTCCTCCAGCCTCCTCCTACAGGACCAAGGAAGGCTCCTTGTCGCCACCGGCAACAAGGTACACTACAGAAAAAATCTGATACTTATCGACATTACAACTAGTATCGAACATTTGATCAGGTATCAAAAAAACTCATATTTACAGGACAGATTTAGTCCTGGTTTATTCTCTAGTTTAGTCCTGGTTCAGTCCTGGTTCAGTTCTGGTTTAGTCATGGTTTAGTCCTGGTTTAGTCTCTGGTTTAGTTCTGGTTTAGTCCTGGTTTAGTCTCTAGTTTAGTCCTGGTTTAGTCCTGGTTTAGTCCTGGTTTAATACCTGTCTGACTCCTTTCCTCTTTCGACTAAAAATAATACATGGGTTATATATGAGTAAGTAGTAATGAGAAAGTAGAAATAACCTGACCTGTACTTTGGCGTGCTGGCTATACTGCAGAATATTCAAGGTAAAGCAACAGCATCTCCATAGAAACAGGCCGTGACGGATCGTCCATCAGAAAAGTTCCATAGTGTACATTTATAGTCAGAGAAGAAGAGGCTCGATTATAGAAATATCAATACATTCCACCACATGATTTCATTATATTAATTTATGGGGTTTTTTGTGTTTGTGTTCGGTTTTGTTCCTGCAGATCACATCGGTGCCTCTGATTGGCCCTGGCTGTGATCAGCTGACCACATGTACTTCCTGTTTGCTGTCTTCGAGAGTAACGGAGTGCGGATGGTGCAACGGGCGCTGTACGAGATCCAGTCAGTGTTCATCTGCAGAGTGGAGCCAGGAGTACTGCGCTCCTGTCATTACTAAGGTACAAATACTACTACCACTAAGTACTAAGGTACTACTACTACTACTACTACTACTACTACTACTATAAATACTACTGCTCCTACTACTACTATTACTACTACTGCTAATGTATTTTCAAAAAAACATTAATGGTGATCAGAATGTCAGCTCTCTGTTATTCTGCCCCACGGCATCTGTGGCACACTGTGTAGAAAACAGTGTGATGTGTGTTTCCTGATATTTAAAAGAATGAGCTGTATTCAGACTGAAGAGAGAAAAGGAAGGAAGAGAGGATTGAGAGGGAAGAGAGAGAAAGGTATACATAATAAAGATGTAACATAACTACACAGTGATACAGTGGTAAATAACGGGAGAAAGGAGAGACAGAAAGGAGAGAGAGAAAGGAGAGAGAGGGAGAAAGGAGAGAGAAGAGAGAGCAGTGAGCTATGAAGTGTAAAGATGCTTAACTCTAACTGAAGTGCACTTTAATCTCTGACTCAGAAATGCATCAACAAGTGGAACTGCTGACTGTGACCAGAACAGTGCTTACACTTCTATGTGATCTCTGGGTCTGGTTTAGTCCTGCTTTAGTCCTGCTTTAGTCCTGCTTTAGTCCTGCTTTAGTCCTGCTTTAGTCCTGCTTTAGTCCTGGTTTAGTTCTGGTTTAGCCCTGCTTTTTTCCTGGTTTAGTCCTGGTTTAGTCCTGGTTTAGTCCTGCTTTAGTCCTGTTTTAGTCCTGCTTTAGTCCTGGTTTAGTTCTGCAATAGTCCCGCTTTAGTCCCGCTTTAGTCCCGCTTTAGTCCCGCTTTAGTCCTGCTTTAGTCCTGCTTTAGTCCTGGTTTAGTTCTGGTTTAGCCCTGCTTTTTTCCTGGTTTAGTCCTGGTTTAGTCCTGGTTTAGTCCTGCTTTAGTCCTGTTTTAGTCCTGCTTTAGTCCTGGTTTAGTTCTGCAATAGTCCCGCTTTAGTCCCGCTTTAGTCCCGCTTTAGTCCCGCTTTAGTCCTGCTTTAGTCCTCGTTTAGTCCTGCTTTAGTCCTGCTTTAGTCCCGCTTTAGTCCCGCTTTAGTCCCACTTTAGTCTTGCTTTAGTCCTCGTTTAGTCCTGCTTTAGTCCTCGTTTAGTCCTGGTTTAGTCCTGCTTTAGTCCCGCTTTAGTCCCGCTTTAGTCCTGGTTTAGTCCTCCTTTAGTCCTTCTTTAGTCCCGCTTTAGTCCCGCTTTAGTCCCTCTTTAGTCCCGCTTTAGTCCCGCTTTAGTCCCGCTTTAGTCCCGCTTTAGTCCCGCTTTAGTCCCGCTTTAGTCCCGCTTTAGTCCCGCTTTAGTCCTGCTTTAGTCCTGCTTTAGTCCCGCTTTAGTCCCGCTTTAGTCCCGCTTTAGTCCTGCTTTAGTCCTGCTTTAGTCCCGCTTTAGTCCTGGTTTAGTCCCGCTTTAGTCCTGGTTTAGTCCTCCTTTAGTCCTTCTTTAGTCCCGCTTTAGTCCCGCTTTAGTCCCTCTTTAGTCCCGCTTTAGTCCCGCTTTAGTCCCGCTTTAGTCCTGGTTTAGTCCTCCTTTAGTCCTTCTTTAGTCCCGCTTTAGTCCCGCTTTAGTCCCTCTTTAGTCCCGCTTTAGTCCCGCTTTAGTCCCGCTTTAGTCCCGCTTTAGTCCCGCTTTAGTCCCGCTTTAGTCCCGCTTTAGTCCTGCTTTAGTCCTGCTTTAGTCCCGCTTTAGTCCCGCTTTAGTCCCGCTTTAGTCCTGCTTTAGTCCTGCTTTAGTCCCGCTTTAGTCCCGCTTTAGTCCCGCTTTAGTCCTGGTTTAGTCCTCCTTTAGTCCTTCTTTAGTCCTTCTTTAGTCCCGCTTTAGTCCCGGTTTAGTCCTGGTTTAGTTCTGCAATAGTCCCGCTTTAGTCCCGCTTTAGTCTCGCTTTAGTCCCGCTTTAGTCCCGCTTTAGTCCTTCTTTAGTCCCGCTTTAGTCCCGCTTTAGTCCCGCTTTAGTCCCGCTTTAGTCCCGCTTTAGTCCCGCTTTAGTCCTTCTTTAGTCCCGGTTTAGTCCCGGTTTAGTCCTGCTTTAGTCCCGCTTTAGTCCCGCTTTAGTCCCGCTTTAGTCCCGCTTTAGTCCCGCTTTACTCGCGCTTTAGTCCTACTTTAGTCCTGCTTTAGTCCTGCTTTAGTCCCGCTTTAGTCCTACTTTAGTACCTGTCTGACCTCTCCTGTTTCCCTCAGTTCTGGCCGATCAGCGCCCCCCTTCGCGGCTCCACGTCCCTCACCATCTGTGGACACAACTTTGGCTTTGATAAAACCGAAAGCTTCAGGTCGTCCATGGTCAGTGTGGAGGTGGGAGGAGCCTCCTGCAAACTGGACCGACACGGAGGGTTCAACAGGTGAAACATTCAAGTCAAGATTCAAACATTATATTTAGAGAACGATAAATAAACTTGCAAGATGGACATCCACTTTTACAATCAATTTAAAAAAGAAAAAGGTGGAGGTGAGGGGGGAGTCAGTCTTTTCCAGTAGTTTATTGCCTTGTTTCCATGGATATGTTATTATTTTGTCTGCAATATTCCATAGCATTGCATTAAACATATATATTTCTAATAGATATAAGCAGGTGATGTTGTTGGATCAAGTGTATTTTAGCAATAAAGGCACCTGTGACTGAATATGCAATCTCCATGGAGACAAGGAAGTAGTGAACTTTCCACCTGAAAAGTTACAGAGTCCATCTTTAACAAATATCATGTTGGATTAGTACAGGGACTAATTTGTGGTTAATCCCATTGGTAGGATTAGTAGTAGTAGTAGTAGTAGTAGTAGTAGTAGTAGTAGTAGTAGTAGTAGTAGTAGTAGTAGTAGTAGTAGTAGTAGTAGTAGTAGTAGTAGTAGTAGTAGTAGTAGTAGTAGTAGTAGCATCTCTACTGTATTTTTTGTCCCTTGTTTCTCACACAAACACTGTCCTTTTGTGAATGAATGAATGCTGTTGACTCGTACTTCCTCGTTTAGTGATCACATGACTCCGCTAACTCCAAAATGAGTGGGAAAAATGCACCGTCTCAGCTCCAGCCCCTGAACAGTGTGTCCCAGGCCAATCTGTAGCACAACAGTCCATTCTACCTCACAGTTATCCAATAGAGGCCCTAATCACACTCAATGAGGCTGTAATTTGTGAGAGTAATGCGATTGTTTCGGTGTTGTGTAGGTGGACAGAGCTGCAGTGTACGCCGGTTTTCAACGGGAATTTTACGATAAAAAATAAAGATGTAAAAGTGACCAGTGGAACCAAAGTGGCCAAGATGGAGGGCTTCGCTTTTGGGGTAAGGAAGTTTAAGATGTATATATTTTAATTGATATTTTTACATAAATTAAGAAGCAGACTGGTTCAGTTCCAAGTTTAGTTTCTGGTTTAGATCATGGTTTATTCCTGGTTTAGTTCTTTGTTTAGTTCCTGATTTTATTTCTGGTTCAGTTCCTCGTTTACTTCTTGGTTTACTTCCTGGTTCATGGTCTAAACTAAACTACTAAACTAGGACTATGTCAAGTCAAAACCAGGACTAAAATAGAGTCTGTACTGTGTTCACACTAACACATGGACCACATCAAAATTGAGAAAAAACAGGACTAAATCAGGACCAAACCAAGTCTACATCAGTTCTAAATGTATCGTAAATCAAACCAAAACTAAACCAAAAATATAGACTAAAAACGGGATTACTAGACCATGACTAAACCAGAACCAAATCAGTTCTTAACCAGGACTAAAAAAGGACTAAATCTAAACAGGACAAGGATGGACAGTAAATATATTCTACAGAGGAGAGGGTCAGATGGAGCAGAGGAAGCAGAGGAGGGAGTCAGATTATAATCTCAGTAATAGATTTTTGTTTTTGTTTTTTCCTCCAGGAGCCTGTGATCCATGAAATCTTCCCGACATTTGGGCCTAAATCTGGGAACACGATGCTGACGATCCGAGGAGCGTTCTTAGACTCTGGAAATAAAAGGGAGGTGACAGTGGGAAAAGGAGCCTGCAAGATACAAAGGTGAGGTGTACTGGGCTCCATAAAAACTCTACAAAAACATAAAGACACATTTTAAAAAGAACAAGATAAACAAATGTCAAAAAATTCCATGGAGTGGCATTGATATTTTAGTTTTAGTTTAACATCAATGTGATTAATCGCACAGTCCTAAAACATGGCCGCCGTAGATGCCTGATTTCTTCTCTCTGTACAGCCTGTCGTCGTCGATGGTAACCTGTAAGACTCCGCCTCAGCCCCTCCCCTCACAGGAAGTGGTCCGGTTCAGCCTGGACTCTGTGGAGCTCAGGGCCCCAAACGTCTTCTCATACAACCAGGACCCCATCATCAACAGCATCCAGCCCTCCAGGTCCTTTGTGAGGTGAGGAACTGGCTCTCCCGCTCCCCAGACGCTTCCTTTTCTCTTCCTTAACCCCAGACACTGCCCTCTGTCCTTTCTCTCCCCAGACATCTATTAAGTCCTATGTCTTGGTTTAGTCTTATATTGTCCCTGTTTTATCCCCATTCAGTCCTGAACTGACCCAAACCTGCATAGATTAATAGTATTTTTGTGACCCTAATCCCATATGTTTTTGAAATCATGAGACTTCGAGTCGCTTCCTTTGGGTTTTATTGCGTAGTGTTGTGTTCTGAGAGGTCAGGAGACGGGCGAGCTAGCCCTGAGCGAGGATGCAGTGAGAGAGTGAGGAGGAGGTGAAGAATGAGTTCTTTATGGAAATTTCAGGACAAATGTTCAGAACTGGGACATTTTATTACAATTGGAGGAGGATAAGACAGGAGGAAGAACTGAGGCTGCAACAGTAATCATGTTTGTTGACATTGAAATTAGCATAACTCAAAGTAAAGCAGCAACAATATAATGTCCTTTAGTTTAGAGCTCTGCAAACAGGAACAGAAATGCATGGGATTCTTGTATTAATTTAACAGTTCAGATTTCAGTCTTATAAAATAAAATGAAATAAAAACAGCTGTTCAAAGCCTCTATACATATATTATCCAGTACAATGTTTATTTTGTGTGTCTCTGTTGCAGTGGCGGCTGCACAGTTTCAGCTCACGGTTTCTTCCTTCAGTCTGGACTTCAGCCTGAGATGGTCCTCACCACCAGTCACGACCAGCACGTCTTCCATGTGGTGAGTAACTCTCTGCGTGTGTGAAAATGGCTCAGTGGTTAGAGCGCTCACCCATTGACAGTTCAAATTCTTTGTGTGAGTGTTGGTGGTAGTCGGAGTGCACACGGCAGCCTCCGCTCTGGCAGTCTACCCCAGGGCAGCTGTGGCTATAATAGCAGTATACCACCAGGTGTAGCGTGAATGATAACTACACTAATGAGAATATTTGTTATGAATGAATAATATCTAGAGTGCAGGAGGTGTAGAATGCCAGCCACATCACTGTCAGTCTACCCCAAGGCAGGAGTAGTAGTAGTAGCAGCAGTGAGTTGTTACAGTAGTCACAACAATATAATTAGCTGTTTCGCTCTTGTCTAGCAGTAGTAGTGGTAGTAGTAGTAATAGCAGCAGCAGTAGTAGTGGTAGTAGTAGTAGTAGCATGAAAAGTAGCAGTATATAGTTTCTCTCTGTCATCACTCTCTCCTCATTCATTTTCACTTGAGCAGACATACTTCCTGTTCCTCTGGTCTGGACGTCCATTTATGGTCTTGATCATGATGACCTCACAGGTGCTTTTCCCATAATTCCACATGTGTTTTGGTCATTTTGTAGCATAATGTCCTCACTCAGCGCTGACAATAGAAAAGTGAGACGTAGAATGAGAATCACACACAGGAGCAGAGGGCTGTGGTTTCAGATGGAAGGAGGATTTATGGCACAAACATATGGAAGAGTCAGAGATTAGACATGACCTCAGCTCTGAAGAGGAGCTCTGCTGTCCATAAGGAGCTCTGAGCTGAATACAGGTGAAGTGAAGTGCAGAAAATACAACAAAAACACAGAAAACGATTTATAAGAACAAGGTGGGCAAACTTCCTTGTCAAAGTCTGATCTCATCAGACGTCAGAAGTTAAGTAGGGCTGGGACTGGTTAGTACTTGGATGGGAGACCACTGAGCAGGCCTATTGACAGAAATGTGGGGGCCTGGGACAAGAAGCCTCACATGGGCCCCTCTCTAATATAAATGAATAGGAAGACGGTCCAATTCCGGGCCTCTAAGTCCCTGGGTGCCCCCCTCTCATGTTGACTTCCCTGCCACTGGGAATACCAGGAGCCAAAGTGGGGTGTTAGGTCGTAAGGGTTGATGGTGCAGATTGGCAGCTTCACTTATGTCAGTCTGTCTCAGGGCAGCTGTGGCTATAATAGCAGTTCACCACCTCCGAGTGTGAAGTGAATGAATAATCTATAAAATTGTAAACCAACTTTGAGTGCCTGGAACTCTTCACTCACTACACAGCCCTGGACTCTTTAGTGCACTGTAGAGAGCCTCATTCACAGAGTGATTCAGACACACTGCTTTCAGATCACATGACTCTGGCGTCTGGGGGAAAAAAGTAAACTAAACTCTCATAAAACCTGAGTTGTCATAAATAATTCCACTGGTATTTATGGACTAATAATAACCATACAAGTTTATGTCATGCTGGATCTCATTTAAACGGACTGGATTTATTTATTTTTATCTGAGATGTGGAAATTATCGCTGTTAACAGCTCAAGCTGAGGTAAGCGGCTAACGCTATAAGCAATGGTTTATTTAAGAGTGATTTATTCATAATCAGGGATCAACAGTGAGATAGACCAGCACTTCTCTCTGCTTCATTCAGTCATGGTGTGTCCAGTTAAAGACTTGTCGCTGTCTATTGGTGTTTTTCTGATTTTCCCAATGCATTGTGGTTTATATGGACCACTCTAACAGCCACCAATGCCCACTACTTTTCAAGGTGCATTGTGGGAAATGTTGAGTGCACTACTGGACATTAGGACACCACTAAAAATGGCGTGACCTCTAAATAGTGCTCTACATAGAGAATAGTGTCTGCCCTGGCTAGTATAGAGCAGTAGCATTAACATTAGTCCTAATAGCTGTTATTTTTATTACATAACGATTTGTCTTGGATCAGTCCCGGGTCAGTTCTTTCTTTGTGGTTACTCAGGGTTTTGGCTCCTCTTGTCTACAATGTCACTTTCTTTCTCTCATTTATCTTCGCGGTGCTGATCTAGACCATATTGTGCTCATGTTAAACCCATTCAAACAGATGTTAAAGTCCAGCTGAAAAACACATTATTTTAAGTGGAATCAGCTGAGACACAGTGTACAGACAGAGACTTATTACATTTATATAAGAGCCATTTAAACAGCAGAGATAGGAACCCTGTGCGTCAGATGCCCTCCCATTTCATCTGAATCCCTGTGTGTCAGATGCCCTCCTATCCTCCTATTCATGGGTTTCAGCTTCCTGTTATATGGTGCCATTTTGAGGACTGCTGGCCATTCAATACAGTATTTGCTATGGCAACAGTCCTAACTTTTCAAAATTCTGAAACACATGGATATCCCTGTGTGTCACGTGCCGAACAATCCACTTATATACCTGTGTCAGATGCCCTCCCATCTTCCTGTGCATGAATTTGAGAATGATGAGAAATGAGGACAGTTGCCATAGCGATTAACAATTTCAAACTAAATATTTAATGGGAAAAGTCATCAAAAATGTTGCATATAACAGGATGCTGAAGCCCATGAATATCTCTGTCAGATGCCCTCCCATCCTCCTATAACCCAAGTGTGTAGTGGTCAAATGTTTAAAATCCCAAATACTGCATACAGAATAGTACCACATCAGCTCATTCTACTTTTAAAACTATTCCAAAACAGTAATTACTGCAGTACTCTAGTGTCGAGTTTCTGTGTACTAATATTTGAAGTACGTCGTCGTGTTCCTGTCATGTTTTCAAGTGAACCATAACAAACTTTGGCAGCTGGCTGTGGCGGTTGCCCGCGGCGACGTGTTTAAAAGGCTAATCCTCCGCGCTGATCCGATCTGTCAGGGGGAGTCAGAATGCATCGGCCGGAGGGACAGGCTCAGGCAGGCCTCGAATATACACCAGGATAAACAGACAGAGTGAACACGGATTTATGCAACAGAGAGGAAGAGATGGAGGGATGGAGAGGGAGAGAGAGAGAGAGAGGGAGTCAGGGGAACAGAGAGGAAGAGGGAGATAGTAAGAGAAAGGAAGCGAGAGATAGAGAGGTGGGAGAGAGGGGGGCAGAGAGAAAAAGGGAGAGCGGCAGACAGCAAAAAGTGAGAGGGAGAGAGAAGAAGAGATGTGGAAAGAGAAAGAGGGGAGAAAGATAGAGGGAGAGAAATGGAGAATACAGAGAGGGAGAAAGAGAGGTTGACCGAGATGGAGGGAGAAAGAGATGGAGAGGGGGACTGAGAGAAAGAGGGAGAGAGGCAGACAACAAAATGTGAGTTGGAGCAAGAGAGAAGAAAAGAGAGTGGGAGGGAGGGGGGTGAAAATAGAGAATGAGGGTAGAAAGATAGAGGGAGAGAAAGGGGAATACATAGAGGGAGAAAAAGAGTGGGGTGGGGGAGAGTGGGAGGAATACAGAGAGGGAGAAAACGAGATAGAGATACTGAGGGAGAGAGAGATTTTCACTTATGTGGTTGTTTTTAAGAGACCTTTTGATTTTATGTAGACAAGGATCCAACTATAGGGTCGATTAATGTCTTGAGTAAAAGTTGTGGTTCCTCTTCCCACTGTGAGTAAGTCTACAAGTGACAAAAACTTTATGTCGACAAGATGAAATGATTTGAACATTTGTGTTTCTTGCAGCTCCTTCTGATATGATTTAGTTTGGCTCATTTCCTTTGAAAATACCAGATTTTGTGCATTGTTTTATGTTTTTAAAGTGGTAATTGCAGTAGTCGACCTACACTTGTCAAATCCTCGTTTTAGCACCAGGTTGTGTTTCTTCCGGAGCTCATTAAACCTATTCAGGTCAGAGCTTAATGACCCTCCGAGGACACTGTAGTCTAAAAAACAATGAGGAGACAGGAAATGCACACTCTCAATACAAATCTGTTTTAGAGCACGTCTACTACTGTGACTACTGCTGCTATTACTAGGCCTACTGTATATATTGATACTTTACGGTGATATCACGCTGGGGGTGTTCTAGGTATGTGTATGGCCAAATGTTCATCAGTTACCATAGTGACACAATGCACAAAACTCAAGAAAAAATACAAAATGGATTTAAACAGCACATTTTCAGGAGCCTGTGATCAATCTGAGCATTCATGGTCCTGTTTAGGAGTGTGATTTTCAACAAAAAGGTGAAAGTGACTAACTGAAAAACTGTTGGCTAATGCTAGCTAGCATGTGTCAGTTCTTTATGGTCAGATTGTGAACTAAAACTAACGTCTAACGTTAAACTAAAGTTTAACAAAGCTTCAGACAGAGCAGTGCCTCCAGTTAGCATCACACCCTCAAGGAATGTTGATGACATCAGCTGAAAAGTATCCATAAGAGTATAACTGTACCTGCACCACAGAGAAACACGTTTTTTGAGAAACACGTGTCAATCATCAGTAAATGCAGATCTGAGTTTTCCCACAAACATGAAAGAAGTCATACTGATATATACCTTCTCTCTCTTTCCCTTTCTCTATCCTCTGCCCTCTCTCTTTTTTCTCTTTCTCTCTCTCCTTCTTTCACACTCCCCCTCTCTGTCTCATTCCCTCATTCCCCTCTCTCCTACGTATCTCATCCTCACTCCCCCCTCTCTTTATCTTCTATCCTTGGTCTCTCTCCTCTCTCGTTCTCCCTCTATCTCTATCTGTCTCTCACTTCCCTTCCCTCTCTCCTTCACCCCATTACTCCTCTCCCTCCTCTCCTTCTCAATTTCCATCTTTCTATACTCTCTTTCCCTCCCTCCTCCTTCCCCCTCTCTGCCCCCCTCCCTCTCTTTTCTTCTCCTCTCCCTCCTTTTCTTTCACCCCTCACCTCTCTGTCATTTTCTTTCACCCCCTTCTCCTTTTCTTTCTCTCCTTCTCTCCCTCCTCTCCTCTCTCTCTCTCTGACACCTGTTGTCTCCTAGAAAAACTGTGAAATTCTCAAATTATCAGGATCAACTCACAGCTGGAGACATGGAGAGAGAGAGAGAGAGAGAGAGGGAGGGGGGACAGAAAGAAAAAGGGAGGGATAGAGAGAAGAGAAGGAAGAGGGGGACCAGGGGGGAGAGAGGGAGATAAAGAGCAGGGTGATAAGACTTTCATAGTTGTGTATTGACTTAGTTTGCACATGCTCAGATCATTTGCAGCTGTTCAAAGCTTCAAATTATTCCATGAAAAATATGAAGTTATAGATTGTCCCTTTAAAACCTTTAAAACAAAATAACTTTTTACAAACTTTTACTTTAGTTTTTTTTTGTTTTTTTTTTAAATTTATATATTTTTTGTCTTTGTTCCTATTTACATGTGTATCTGCAGTGTGAACTCATTTGCACAGCTGTGATACTCCCACTTGTTTACCTGACCCCAGTGAACTAGGACTGAACCAGGACTGAACCAGGACTGAACCAGGACTGAACCAGGACTGAACCAGGACTGAACCAGAACTGAACCAGGACTGAACCAGGTCTAAACCAGGACTGAACCAGGACTGAACCAGGTCTAAACCAGGACTGAACCAGGACTGAACCAGGTCTAAACCAGAACTGAACCAGGACTGAACCAGGTCTAAACCAGGACTGAACCAGGACTGAGCCAGGACTGAACCAGGACTGAACCAGGACTGAACCAGGACTGAACCAGGACTGAAGCAGGACTGAAGCAGGACTGAACCAGGACTGAACCAGGACTGAACCAGGACTGAACCAGGTCTAAACCAGGACTGAACCAGGACTGAACCAGGTCTAAACCAGGACTCAACCTTGAACCAGGATTAAAACAGGACAAAACAGGACTGACCCAGCACTAAACTGAATCCTTAACTTTAGTAGGACTGAACCATGGACTGAGCTAGGACTAAACCAGGGATTTAACCAGGACTAAACTAAATGAAACCAGGACTTATCTTGGGCTAAACCAGGACCAACCAAGCTCATCCCGCTCTTCTGTGGTCTGACATGAATGAGTATCGTAAAAGGTTAAATTCAAGCTTTAAATCCAAGCCATTTTCAATATTAAACCAGGACTGAACTGACTTCCATCTCTCCCATTGTGAACTATTTCCCATCAAACCCCATTGTAAATCCTTCCATTTAACATTTCATCAGTCTAGTTATTATTATGTTGTTACTGTCATCACTTAAAAACACAGGAAAACCAAATGAAAACTTCACTGAATTATTATCAGGCCACAGAAGTTAGCGTCGAGTTTGGACCGGTCCTTCCCATTCAAAGCCTCTTGGGAAAACACTGTCATCGGCCCAAACGGCAGCTGTTTTTCACCTCTGCCAAAAACTCTAAAAACTCAACAATGAAACTGCACATAAGGGTCCTGGTGTGGGCCAAAATACTGCAAGGGTTAATGTGAATAAAATGTGGTGAAAGGTTGAAATTGTGATCGTTTTTGGAGTGAAAAGTTGAGTAGATGCTTATAGGTCTAAAGAGAATACTTAGACATTTCTGGGGTAAGTTCGGCTTCGGTTAAAAGTAAGATTTTAAAATTAAAGGTCCTGTAACCGATTTTTCCCCATGTTTATGAGCAAAATGTGTCTTGCCCCAGTACAGATATATCGTATAAGCATCTCTTGAGGTCAAAATAAATCTGTTGCGAGCTGTTGAATCTAAATATAAAGCGTTTTATTGTCCAATAGTGCAAGCATTGTCCCATGTGCACGATTAGCATGCTAGTTATTTGCTTTACAGTCACAGCTAAACTCCGCTTTGGTCTCTGAAAGTTGTAAAAAGTGCTTAGAAACTCATCATGGTGAATAATTAGGAAGTTCAGAGTCCAAGTTAAGTGAGGAATAACTTTGTTCCACTGCAAATTGTTTAAAATTAATAAGTTCTGTGTTCATGTTTTTAAAATGGAAATTTTTTACATTTTAAAGCTCTACCATGTAACATTTCTGGCGGTGGGCACACTCCCTGCCGGCCATAGAGTCATGAACAGATAAATGCTTTATGCCATTCTGCGGAACATTCCAGACAAAGAAAGGGGATTTGCATAGAGGCCAAGTTATGAGTCAGGTCTGTGGAAATCACAAACAGACGAAGTATATATTTAAAACTATTCTTCGTGTTCATAGGTTTCAACTTTCTGTTTAAAGGTGACATTTTGAGGACTATCGAGGAGTTTTACAATGTCACGGTAATGCTAACAACAACTAGCATGCTAATTTCTAGGTTTATGGACAATAAAAACACTTTAGTCACTCCCCCTTCAGACCGTGCATCCCACTGATGAAACTATTGCACATCGCATCAGGTTTGTGAAGTTGTAGTGTACAGTTTTGTATCATGTTTTTGTATATTTATGGAGAATTGTCATGTGGGAGCATGGGTGATGTAGGGTTGTGGGTGGAGCATTGGACAGCTGACCGTAAAGAGGGTTTGAATAGTGTCTGGGAGAGACTCAAACATGCATGGATGACATCTAAAACATCTTCAGACATGTTTTTGATGAGGGAATAATGCTATAACATGGTAGAAATCTAAAAGAAAAACAACATTGTGCCTAATACCCCTCTTTAAAATCAGCACAAGTCCTGAACCACGTACACCCAGCGTTAGAGCAGCTATTCAGTATATCTGTACTGGAGCTAAGCCAATTTTATTTTACTACATAATAAAAATGAGGCCTCTATAATTACTATGGTAGCAGTGCTAATTTCTCATAGGGCCTTAAATTTTTGCATGTTTTGTAATTTTCCAGCCCGTACGTTTGTTTTTAATGCTCTTGACACGTCTAGAATCCACTGAGCCGCTCCCTCTCCTCACGATTCCTTTTGTCTGAATTCGAGCGGCGATAAAACGCACCCTAAGGAGACGTGTTTGGACTGGAGCTTCAGATCTGCTCTGGATTACTGCTTTTGTATCGGTCCCATTTAAAAAAAAAAAAAAAAAACACTTTAAAACATCGCCGTGGTGACAGGACGAGATGCACCGGGATTATTATGGGATAGACTCCATTGTAGGGACAGTGAAAGACATGGCCCTGAGGGAGATAATTCAGCTCACACGTAATGTTAAAATAGTATTAATTTTAGGGACTGAAAGTCACTGCTGCAGGATGTATGGCAGTTATAGATGTTATTACACCAAAACAACTGTAATTTAACTGTAGCCTTCAGCCAAATGTGTCCAATCTGTCATTAAAGCAGAAGAAGAACAGTGTAATTTTGTTATGTTGTAGCGACAGTTTCTTGGTTTAAGATCACACCACAGCATTCTACGGGACAGGGAATTTTAAAGGCACCTTCCTGATTTACTGTTTTAAAGTGGTCAAAGTTATTCCTCACTTATTGTATGCATTCAAAGCATCCTAATTATTCACCACAATGAGTTTATAAGCACCTTTCACAACTCTGAGAGATCAGAGCAAAGTTTTGCTAGCAAGAACTAGCATGCTAACATATTACCACAATAAAACGCTTTCAAGGACTCATTTTGACATCACGATCTGCTTATACGGTATATCTGTAAATGTGCAAGACACATTTTGCTCACATACATGGGAAAAAATCAGGTAGAGGGGCTTTAAATGTGCACTGTGTAACCTTGACGTCAAGTTACAGGTTAGACCTGTGGAGTTAATTAGTTTTGCCCCAGCACAGGTGCGTTGTAAAAGCAGCTGTTAGGGTCAAAATAAGTCTGTTGTGTGCTGTCTGCATCTAATTATGAAGTGTTTTTATCCTCTGTGAACCAGGAAGTGCACTGTTAGCATGCTGTTTGCTGTTAGATTTACAGTGACAGCAAAATCCCTCACAGAAAGTTGTGAAAGGCCCTCATAAACTCATTGTGGTGAATAATTAGGATGTTCTGAATGAATAATGTAAGTGAGGAGTAACTTTAGACCACTGCAAACCCTAGTTCTGTTTCATGTTTTTAAGATGTAAAAATCAGCTACACCGCCTTTAAATATCTGTTCTGTTTTTCTTCCAGAGTTGTGTTTATGGAGAGAACCACACATCGATCCAGTGCACGACCCCATCCCTGGCCAAACTGTCTCTGCAGCCCCCCCTAGTGACCAAAGTGTCCTTTATCCTGGATGGATTCTCCACAGACCAATGGGACCTGGTCTATGTGGAAGACCCGCTGTTCCAGGACCCAAAACTCACCTCCAAGGACAACAAGAGCATAGTGGAGCTGAAGGTAAGAGACAGGGCTAAAACAGGATTAAAACAGGACTAAAACAGGACTAAACCAGGACTATAGCAGAACTAAACCAGGACTGAACCAGAAGCAAAACTGGACCAAAGTAGGACTAAAGAAGGACTGAACCAGGACTGAACCAGGATTAAAACAGGACTGAACTAGGACTGAAGCAGGACTGAATGAGGACTAAACCAGGACCAAAACTGGACCAAAGTAGGACTAAACGAGCACTGAACCAGGACTGAACAAGGACTTATAAGAGGAATTCGGTCTGAACCTATTCAGGACTAAACCAGGACTAAATCAGAATTCATCAGAGACTTAAACATGTTGTACCAGAACAAAGCATAGCATAAACCAGGACTGTACCAGGACTGTACCAGGACTAAACCCGGTCTAAACCCGCTCTAAACTAGGACTAAACCAGGACTAAACCCAGTCTAACTAAGGCTGAACTATAACTGTGTGGTGTACAGTGACCTAGACTTGTATCTCTTGGGAGCAATGATCTGAACAATGGTGTGATTGAATAGAGCACTGATGAACTCTGGGAAACGCAGTCCACTTCCTGTTTGTGTTTTATTACTTCCTGTTTCTCTGACCTTCACCTCTACACACTCAATGGACAATTATTACAATAATGTCATTTATATCATTTATAAATAAAAAGTCGGAAATATGCAGAGATCAAAGACATTCTGAAACTGAAGTCAAAGCTGTTTAGACCTGGTTTAGTCCTGTTTGGTCCTGTTTAGTGCTGGAATAGTCCTTCTTGCTCAGTCCTGATTTAGTCCTGCTTTAGTTCTAGTATAGTAATGGTTTTGCCCTTCTTTAGTCTTGGTTTAGTCCTGGTTTAGTCCTTGTTTAATTTTGGTTAAGCCCTGGTTTAGTCCTGGTTCACCCCTGGTTTAGTCCTGATTTAGTCTTATTTTAGTCACAGTTTAGTCCTGGTTTAGTCCTGGTTTAGCCCTGGTTTAGTCCTGGTTTAGTCCTAGTCCACTACTTATTTGCATTATATTTCCAAACTTCACATCTATATTATCAGTCTCGGTCTATTAAACTCCATCCATCTGTGTGTGTTTTGGGTCCAGTTTTATCCTGTGTCGTCTGATTCGGAGTTTGTTGATTCTGGCTCATATTTGAACACTTCGCTTCACGGGAGAATGACAAACCATCACACACAATTAGCATCACACTCTAACACAAGCTAACAGCCTGGGAACTGCACAGCTGCTAACTTTAGCCTTTGAGTCTTTACACACGACTTTAGGGGTTAGATAATCAAGATGTTTTTAATGTTTTTAAAGGGCCCATATTACGCTATTGTCTGATCTGTGTTATAATGTTGTTTCCTCATCACAAACAGACCTGGAGCTGTGTTTTGTTTCATTCACACATGTTTAACACACAAACCCTACACCCTGGTTTAGTCCTGGCTTAGTGTTGGTTCAGTCCTGGTTCGGTGCTGGATTAGTTCTCAGACAGAGAGAAAGATTAAATCAGGATTGTATTTGCAATATTTTGTAGTAGTTATTGTTTTCTGGCTGTATATTTCTCATTATTTATTTTGTTGTGTTTCTTGTGCGATGACCTCCAGCTCTTGAGTGCACAGTGTAAATAATCTGGAGTTAAAAGAGAGTTAAAACGGCAGAACTAAACCACGCTGAGATCCGGAGCAGAGAGCGAACAGGTGCAGAGTGTGTGGAGAATCTGCAAATCCACTGGTCCTCAAGAATGTAACAAGAGGGAGAGGGGAATGAGAGCAGGGAACCAGGACTAAACCAGGACTAAACCAGGACTGAACCAGGACTGAACCAGGACTGAACTAAGACTAAACCAGGGCTGAACTAAGACTAAACTAAGACTGAACGAGGGCTGAACTAGGACTAAACCAGAACTGAACCAGGACTAAACCAGGACTAAACCAGGACTAAACCAGGGCTGAACCAGGGCTGAACCAGGACTGAACCAGGACTAAACCAGGACTGAATCAGGACTGAACTAAGACTGAACTAAGACTGAACTAAGACTGAACGAGGGCTGAACTAGGACTAAACCAGAACTGAACCAGGACTAAACCAGGACTAAACTAGGTCTGAACCAGGACAAAACCAGGACTGAACCAGAACTAGACCAGAGCTGAAACAGGGCTGAACCAGGACTAAACCAGGACTAAACCAGGACTAAACCAGGACTAAACCAGGACTAAACCAGGACTAAACCAGGACTGAACCAGGACTAGACCAGAGCTGAAACAGGGCTGAACCAGGACTATACCAGGGCTAAACCAGGACTGAACCAGGACTGAACTAGGACTAAAAGAATTGGACCAGGTCTGAACTGGGACTAAACCAGGGCTGAACTAGGACAAAATCAGGACTAAACCAGGACTGAACAGAGTCTAACCGAGACCTTAACCTGGACTAAAGCCGGACTGCTTAGAGTGTGACTGAATAGCCTATACGTGAATCTTTAAAATGTGAAATATCAAGGTTTAAGTGATCAAAGGAGCCCCAGAATGCTTGAAAAATGCTATAAAAACATGTTTGAAATTTTTTAAGTAGTAATTTCTGACCTATGTCTGTGTTTTGTTGCCAGGGTGACCGGATGGATCGTGAGGCAATGAAGTGCCAGGTCCTGACCGTGTCCAACCACAGCTGTGAGAGTCTGACCCTGGTGGGGAACACACTGGAGTGTACTGTGCCCCACGAACTACAGCAGAAGGAGCTGCAGGTCCAGGTGAGGCAGCGGTTAGACCAGGTTTAAACTGGGTTTAGACTGGGTTTAGACCGAGTGTAGACTGGAGTTAGACCGGGTTTAGACTGGCATTAAACTGGGTTTAGACTGAGCTTAGACTGGGTTTAGACCCGGTTTAACCTGGAGTTAGACTGGATTTAGACTGGAATTAGACCGGGTGTAAACAAGGCTTAGACTGGGTTTAGACCTGGGTGAGACTTTGGTGGGAAATTCACTGGAGTGTACTCTGCCCCATGAACTACAGTAGAAGGAGCTGCAGGTCCAGGTGAGGTTTAGACGGGGTTTAGACGGGGTTTAGACCGGGGTTAGACTGGGTTTAGACCGGGGTTAGACCGCGTTTAGACCAGGGTTAGACCAGGTTTAGACCGGGGTTAGACTGGGTTTAGACCAGGGTTAGACCAGGTTTAGACCGGGTTTAGACTGGGTTTAGACCGGGGTTAGACCGCGTTTAGACCAGGGTTAGACCAGGTTTAGACCGGGGTTAGACTGGGTTTAGACTGGAGTTAAACTGACTTAGAAGAGCATATTTTTGTCCTGGTTTAGGCCTGGCTTAGTCAGTTTTAGTCCTGGACAAGTCCCGCTTTAAATCTGGTTTAGACCTTTCTGGTTTAGTCAAGGTGTAGAGTGAGTTCAGACTTGGTTTAGCCCTGAATTAGACCTGGTTTAGATTTGGTTTCAAACTGGTTTATACTTGTTTAGATCTTTTTTAGACCTGATTTAGACATAGATTATTCCTGGTTTAGGTCTGACTAAGTATTTCTAAGGTTAGAACTGGTTTAACACAGGTTAGTTAGTCCCTCACTTTGATCCTGATTGAAACCTTATTTTGATCACTAGGACTATTAATTTTACTATTACTATGACTAGTACTACTACAAGCAGCGTATTTCTCTTCTATAACTGAGAGACTAAATCAAAATAATTCCTTTGACAAAATAAATGGGTGCTGGTCCGAGCCTTTATTAAATCTGTCTGCAGACTTTATCATTGGCAGATAACACTGGAACATGAGGAGCAGAGATAAACAGGAGTGAGACCTCTCTATCGACAACATCATATCTGTGTATCTGCAGTTTTGTCAGCACATTTACAGTTCATAACATATCTCTGTATCTCTGGTTTGGGACATTAATTTTGAATATGCGAGAGAGTTCAGGCCCTGCTCTTATCAGAAAATGAGAACAGGATTATACTCACTGAAATGAAATCACACCCTTAATAAAACTGAAAATCTAGCTCTAAATATGAACAAAAACTGTCTCTGAGGGATTTGAAATTGAAAACACATCCATTTTGCATGTGTCAATGTTTAGGAATAATTATATTTGAAGTAGACACTTGTTGTCTTAAAGGGCCCATATTAAACTGTTTTCTGATCTATGTTATAATGTTATTTCCTCACCACATTCACACATTAAACACACAAACCCTGCATATTTAGGTGTATTTTAGGAGTTCTTCTCTCAAACAGAAAGCATTCTATTCCACCTTGTGATGTGGGGTTATAATACAGGAAGTGCTCCACTGTTTTCTTAAACTCCACACACCTTCACTAGAATCATTTGGATAATTTTAGCTCTGGAACTGCTCTCTATTGAACTAAAGGTAAAAGGAGCTTCATGACATCACAAGGTGGAACAGAGCATTTTGAGCTTTGGTAGACAGGCCAATAATAAAGGGTTACTCATAACAAACAGATGACTGACCCTTCCCCCAAAAAGTTACATAGTGGACTTACAACCTAATGCCTGGAACCTGGAAATCTGGAAATAAACCTGAACTAAACAAAGACTAGAACAGGACCAAACCAGGATTAAACCAGGACTAAACCAGGACCAAATCAAGACTAAACCAGGACCAAACCCATTGTTGTCCTAACCCTAACCGTCTCTCTGTCTCTGTCTCAGTGGCGTCAGGCGGACTCAATCAGGTCTCTGGGTGTGGTGACTCTGGCTCAGGAGCAGGACTTCACAGCTCTGGTGGTGGGCTGTGTCTGTGTGTCTGTGCTGCTGCTCGGGCTGGTCTCCCTGCTCCTGTGGAGGAGGAACAAACACATCGACGGTAAGATATGAGCTACTGATACTACTACAATCATCAGTACTAGGAATACTCAGACGGAGCAGAGAATGCAGAGGAGAGGGTCAGATGGAGCAGACTTCACATATATGTTTTGTGTTTTTGTGTTTTAGATCTGTCTGAAGTGTGGTACGATGGCAGAGGGCACATCCAGCACTTGGACAGACTGGCCAATGCGCGCAGCGTCAGTCCCACTAACGAGATGGTGTCCCACGAGTCTGTGGACTACCGCACCACACTGCTCGATGGTATGTATGCAAAACATTGCAAAACATCACAAATATCAGCTTTTGTCATGTCATGTTAAAGGTTCACTGTGTAACTTTTCCACTACCTGCTGGTCTCCATAGAGATGTTATTGCCTGGAATGTTCCACTGTATGGCCTTTAACTTAACTCTAAATGTGTATATATATTAGAGCGACTGATTTTGACTGAAAAACAACCGTCTCATGTGACACTGGAGTTTCAGATTCCAGGAGGGCAGTGAAGGCAACTTGAGAATCATGGACCAAACTTGTAAACTTTAATGTTCCACTCTATGGTATTTTACTTAACTAGCGTCATGGAGATAAGCAAGTGACACCATGCTAACAACTTTTTAACAACAAAAAGACTTGTATTGGATAAGTGATCAGTAAGTGTAATGCCATACTGTGGAACATTCCAAGATTCCAGAAGCAATAACATCTCCATGGAAACAAGCAGGTAGCAGACCTTCTACCAGAAAAGTTACTTTGTGGACCTTTAAAATAATCGTGTAAACTATTCATTGGTTTCAGCTTCCTGTTTGTAGGTTATATTATTTAGAACTTTTTCCCTTCAAAAGATATATTATGTTTTAAATTGTTAATTGCTACGGCAACAGGGCTAGATTTTCATTACTTTGAAACCTATGTTAAGCTCTGCAAGTAATTCCACAAAAAAAATATCATGACATCCTGATTTTTTCTGTCTTAAAACGTGAAAAACAGAACTAGTTCATTTTAAACAGTTTGCAGTGGTCCAAAGTTATTCCTCACTTACATTAAGCATTCAGAACATCTTAATTATTCACCAGGATGAGTTTATAAGTTCTTTTCACAACTCTCAGAAATCAGAGTGGAGTTTTGCCATCACAGTAAAGCTAACTGCAACTAGCATGCTAATAGCACACTTCCTGATTATCAGCAAACACTTTATACTTAGACACAGACAGCACACAGTGGACTTATTTTGTCCTCCAGAGCTGTTTATACAATATATGTGTACTGGGGAAAGACACATTTTACTCAATGAACTATTTGGCTCTTAAGAGTAACTACTGAAATAATATACTGACTATGGTCCTGGTCAAAAGTCTGCTTACTTAAGGTGTATTTGAGCTCTTGAGTGGCACAGATCACATGTGGCTCCTGGTTTAAGAAGAATCGTTCGGTAAAATGGTGATTGATGGAGACGTGAGGAGTGAGGTTTCCAATAATGACACGACCTCAGGCTGAAGGAGAAACAGATCCTCAATGTTCTCATCTACTAATGATTCTGCTGTTTAAACACTATGAGTGAGAGGGACGGGGAGATAGAGAACGAGATCAGAGATGAGTAGAGAGAGAACGGACACATATAGTGAGAAAGAGCTAAAGGGATGAGAGTGTAGAGAGAATAGGTGAAATGAAGGAAGGGTGGAAGAGAGGGAAAGAGAGAGGGGAAGGCAAAAGAGAAAGAAGGAGATGAGTAGAGAGAGGGGTCACAGAAAGAGGGGAGAGAGTGATAAGGAGATTACAGGTGTGGAGAGAGGGAGAAAGAAGAGAGGGAGGGGAGATAAAGAGTGGATAGGTGGATAGAGAGGGAAGAGAAAAAGAAAGTAGTTTTTTAATCATATCGCGGTGCATATAAGTGTAGTTAAGAATGTATTTCCTTAGCCAAGTTATAATCAGTAACAACATGTATAATAATCAGCCATCTATAATTTCACAAAATGCATCAAGAAACTTGGACAAAACCAGGATTAAACTAGAACTAAACCAGACTTAAATCAAGATTAAACTGGGACTAAACAGGACTGGACCAAACCCATTGCTATAGAAAATGTAATCAATGTATAACCACTCATTCTCATTTGGGTTGTGTTTTGTATGCTACTGTCGGCCATTTTAGGGCCTGTTTTAAACTTTTTTTTCTTTTTCGTGCAGTTTGAGTGTATAGATTTCAAAGACATTGTGCTGCATTTCAGAATTAGTTCCAGTTTCAAATTCCCCTGAGCTTTTCTTGACCTCAAATCTGATCACAACGTTGGACTTTAGTGACCCCAAAACTCAAACTGTGCATGGGGAATCTAACCCGCAACCTGGTACAGAGTGGAAGAGACAGGCTAACCACTCTGCCGCAGGAACACGGAGAGGATATGCACACTCCACTCAGAGAGATTAGGAGTCTAACCCACAACCTCTCTTCCTTGTTTCAGATCCAAATAACGAGCGTCCTGAGTCTTGCCGCGCGGTCCCGGTGTACGGAGGGAGTGGAGAGCTGTTGCACCACCGTGGAGCGATAGGGGGTGCTATGGGGCCGGATGAGTTCATGTCTCCTCTGCTCTCTGGGGCTCCCGTTCACATAGACCCGAGCTGTCTGCACCCAGATCTGCTCCGAGAGGTTCAACATGTGGTGATCAGCAGAGACCGGCTCATACTGCACCTGCACCAAGTCATAGGGAGAGGTGAGACCAGGACTGGACCAGGACTGGACCAGGACTGAACCAGGACTGGACCTGGACTAGACCAGGACTGGACCTGGACTGAACCAGGACTAGACCAGGACTGGACCAAGACTGAACCAGGACTGGACTAGGCTTGAACTAGCACTGAACCAGGACTGGACCAGCAGTAGAATGATGTTGTTGGAACTACATTGAGTTTCTCCTCCACAATAAAAGTCCTCTACTCTTTCACAATAAAATCTGTCCTTTCACACCATAATTCAGTAGAGGGTTTGGTTTTGTTCTAATTGAGACGTAACTTGATATTTTCAACCTTTTGTTTGAACATGATCGAACCGTGCTACGGCAATTACTGACCCCACAACCCTAAAAAAACTCTGGAACAAAGCAGAACTAAACCAGGACTTAAAGAGGATTGAAACAGGACTGAAGCAGGACAGAAGCAGGACTGAGACAGGACTGTACCAGGACTGAACCAGATCTTAAAGAGGACTGAACCGGCGCTGAACCAGGACTAAACTAGGACTGAACCAGAACTAAAGCAGGACCGAAGCAGGACTGCACCAGGACTATTAGCTAACATATAAACATATTAGATAACATAGAAATTATTTTTCTAAAGTAACTAGGACCAATCTAGAAATCAAAACTGAGGAAAAAAATTCTATTACTCCAAATCTCACATAAACTAAGCGACTGATTTTGACAGAAACATTCTCACATTGACACTGGAGTTTCACATTTCCCAAGGTCCGTGAAGGCAACTTGAGAATCGTGGACCAAAGCGTGTCAACTTGAATGGGACTGTGTGTAATTTTGATTGACCTGATGTTTTATTGTTATGTTTACAGGACTATTGTGGGGTTAACTGATAATATTTCATACATTTGAGTTGTTAAACTGTATTAATTTGAATATTAATTTCATTCCAGGACATTTCGGTTGCGTTTTCCATGGAACTCTCCTGGAGCCTGATGGACAGAACCAGCACTGCGCCGTCAAGAGCCTCAACAGTGAGTCACGTTTTTGGTTCAAACTTTATTCAGAAAACGAAAATCTGATTCTGACTTGGTTTGGTGGGAGAGTACGTGTGCTAAATATTTATCATAGTTAAGTTACAGTAAGTAGCAATTTGAAAAAATTTGAACGTTACAGGAAGTAGCACTAAGTTTTATCTATGCTATCAACACCAAATATCTAAAATACAGAGACTATTTACGCACAAGGAAGGCTTTTTCTCACATTTTAAAACTTAATTTAATAAAATAAAGGTGTTTAATCATGACTATTGTGTAATTTAAAGGTTTTGGCCCTTGTTTACATTATTGTTGCTAGGTAACAGTTATGGTATTACCTGTACGTATGTCATATCTGTAGTCTATGTCCAACCAGGAAGTAAAATTATAAACTTCATCAAAAGGGTCCAACTAGGGAAAACAAGGCAAGACCCTTAGCTATGTATATCTGAAATACAATGACCACCGTGTAACGTCTTAGCAAGAAAATGCACTACAATTTCTTTTGACAGTTTGAAACATATTAAACAAAGCCCATGTCTGGTCTTTTCTGTTTGTAAGCATGGCTGCATTGTCCCGTCCCTCAGCTGTGACCTGCTCAGACCTTATTATGAAATTAACCCACAATGAAATTAAATAACGAGAATTGTTCCTCAGACAGAGATGGATGAGTCTGAGGGAACACAGTGACAGGGAGTCTGTGTAATCATGTTAGAATACCACAACACCCAAGAGAGAAGACCTGGGCTAGACCTGGGCTAGACCTGGTTCAGTCTGGGTTCAGTCCTGGTTTAGACCTAAAAAAAAAGTTCCAGATAAGACCATGTTTACTACTTTAAACTGATCTGTGTCTAATTACTATATTTATGTACTGTCTGTATGTACTTTAAATGTATCTACTTCCACCACACCCAGTTTCAGGTCAAATCTGACTTCATAAGCTGACTCACCTCATTCATAGTAGGCCAGGTGGGTGAAGTGTCTTTCCTAAGCACACAACAACAAAATGGACAACTATGTACCTGGTATTCCCAATGGTCTCACATATAATTAACAGTATTAACCAGACCCAACTCTGCTTATCTTCTGAGATGAGACAAAATTGGGCCAAAATTCCCAGCCTGGTATTGCTGTATAAGGGAAACATTTCGTTCTAGTAACCAATGGATTTATTTTGATAATGATTGAGTGCTTTTATTTCAGGGATCACAGACCTGGAGGAGGTGTCCCAGTTCCTAAAGGAGGGAATCATCATGAAGGACTTCAGTCATGAGAACGTTCTGTCGCTGCTCGGCATCTGTCTGCCACCAGAGGGCTCCCCGCTCGTCGTGCTGCCCTACATGAAACACGGAGACCTGAGGAACTTCATACGTGACGAGGGACATGTGAGTTCGGGTGTAGACCTGGTTTTGTCTTGGTTTAGACTAGTTTAGACCGGGTTTGGATGGTTGCAGATTAGCCGCTACAACTGTTAGCCTTGACCTGGTTTAGTTCTGTCATCAATAATGGGCAGAGACTTCAGAAACTTCATACTGTAAAACAACACATTTATGATTTAGACCTGGTTTAGTTTGGGTTAAGTTCTTGTTTGGTCCTGGGTTCATCTTGATTTACCCAAGACAGGAACAGGAAGGGCGTCTGATGTAAAAACACAACATTACATTAAATTTTCCCTATAGACATTCTCATCATATTTATAGGTAACAAGTGTATTTGTATTGAGTTAGTGTTTCTTACATGTGCTTGGCTTTACTTTCTTTCTACTTAAGCCCAATGCACAGACATTTTGAACATGTTTGGGGATTTTCCTCCACAGAACCCAACAGTGAAGGACCTGGTGGGCTTCGGTCTGCAGGTGGCCGGAGGAATGGAGTATCTGGCCTCTAAGAAGTTTGTGCACAGAGATCTGGCTGCACGAAACTGCATGTAAGTCATTTATATCATGTGTGAAGAGGAGCAGAGGAGGAAGAGGAGAGGGTCAGAGGAGGTTCAGATGATGCAGAGGAGTCACTGTCCCTTGTTGCAGGTTGGATGAGAGCTACACGGTGAAGGTGGCAGATTTTGGTTTGGCTCGAGACGTTTATGAAAAAGAATATTACAGCGTTCACAATAAGAGCGGAGTGAAGCTGCCTGTGAAGTGGATGGCCCTGGAGAGTCTGCAGACGCACAAGTTTACACACAAGTCTGACGTGGTATGTGCCCAAATAACTACTACTACTAATGCTACTACTACTTTTACTATTACTACTGCTCTATCTGTGTCTGGGTGGGTTTCCTCTGTTTCTCCCATCAACACAAAACATGCACAATAGTTCAAATCCTCCGGCTGAGGTCGTCCTGACCAAGGCTGAAGATCTAGAGATGGGTCACACTACTTCTGTTTAACCCAGAGACACTGAAGGATGGGTCAAATGCACAGGACATATTTTCCTGCAAAGACAATGAAGTGTACCTTAACTTACTTAATCACTACAACTGTTTGTTTGACTACTACTACAACAACATGACTACTACTATTACATCCACTATTGCTACACTTGTACCTAAAAACTTTGAAGCAAGTCTATATATGAAGGAGGACGGTAGGGCATCTGAGTTTAAATGTCTTTTGTATTTCCTGTCAGTGGTCGTTTGGCGTGCTGCTGTGGGAGCTGATGACCAGAGGAGCTCCTCCGTACTCAGACGTCAACTCCTTCGACATCACAGTGTTTCTAATGCAGGGACGGAGACTACTACAGCCAGAGTTCTGCCCAGACGCACTGTAAGTACTACTAATACAACTGCAAATACTACTACTACTGCTACAACTACTGCTATGACTTCTGCTCCTACTACTACCACTGCAACTAGATAATAATCCAAACATATGTATTTCTATTTAACTTTTATTCTACCAGGTAAAACACATTTTTACTTGACTTAAATTCCTCATTCTTTTGTGATTTCCAAACAAATGGCCCTAACCATGATTTGATTCTACATTTGTCATGATCTGCCATGAGCCAAACCATGAGTGTGTTTCTCTCAGTCTGTATCAGAGAGGAGGACTCAGGTAAAGTTACAAAGAAAAACTACACAGACAGGAGGGGGTCACTGTGAACACTCATCTCCATGGAAACACATTCAAACATTTGCAAAAGCATGACCAAAATCTCACGTACAATGTAAAAAAAACTCAGAGCAGCTAGACTCTGAAATCCACAGTTTTAAAGACATGTTGGGTCAGTGATTTGAGGCTGGGATGAAAACTTAGAGAGAAAGAGATAGAGAGTTCACAATGAAAGGAACAGTTTTGGAAAAGGTATGACAAGAGGACACTAGCACCAGTACTGATTCATGGGCTTTTTGTAGTGAGGATTCAGATCAGAGAAAGTCCTTTTAGGTTTAATCCAGCTGCATTTCAGCATTGAAACTGGCAACCCAAATGAAAAACTCATGTGAGGCTCATTGTGCTTTTTGATTAGATAATCGTGTTGAGAACCAAAACACCAAATTATAACACAAATAGCTTGGCCATCATGTCCAATCATAGACTGAATAAAGAAGAGGACTAAGTGAGTGTGACGTCACCCACAGCGTTCAGCTCAGGTCAAGTGAAGCTCATCGAGGCTAGAGCGGTTATATAGGCGGTTTGGGACCGACTTCACCTGATTTGTCTGTTATTAATGTTCATATCTTGATTTACAGACACAAAAGCAAAATAAAATCACCAGGATCATGTAGAGCGGGTTAATATGAACATTTGAAGACCAAACTTACAAGCTTAACAGCAGCAATTAGAGACAGAGGAGCGATAGTTTTTCAATAGAAAGTGAACTGAAGCCCATGCTCACTTCCTATTTGGAACCTGGCAGCATTAGAATTACTATCAGTAAAAGCTCAAAATCTTACATACAATTCTCTCCCTCGGACCAGACCAAAGGCTGACCTGACATTGTACTTTGCCATGAAATATCCAAAAGGTAAATTCACAAATGTTGATCTTCTTTTTCTCTTTCTCTCCCTCTCTTTCTCTCTCCCTCTCAGGTACACAGTGATGATCGAGTGCTGGCATCCCAAACCGGAGCGTCGTCCTTCCTTCTCCGAGCTCGTGTCCCGGATCTCCTCCATCTTCTCGTCCTTCAGCGGCGAACACTACGTCCTCCTCAACACCACCTACGTCAACATCGACAAGCTCAGTCCCTACCCCTCTCTGCTGCCCCCCTCTGGAGGCGACCACAACTGCACCTCCTCCAACGATTCCAGCGGGGAGAGCGCGCTACTCAACCTCACCACACAGGGGGCGCTCTTCTGCAACCCCAAGCACCACTGTTACGCTTAAACCGGCGGCGGAGATGTTAAGAGACTCGTAATGAGAGACACAGATGTACAGATAGTGAAGCGAACACTGCCATTTTGAACTTTTATTCCTCAAAACTCAAAAATGTGAAGTTTTCAGACAGGATTTAAGAGGAGAATTCTAAACCTACGCTCAGAAATATGAAATAGCTTTAAGTAAATGTTTTATGTCAAAGTTTATGTTAAAGGTCCTTTATTACACAAAAATACAAAATGGACTATGTTATAATGTTACCTTATGAAAAACAAACATGATGAGGAAACATTATAACATAAATCAGAAAACAGCGTAATAC
The DNA here is from genome assembly GCF_009829125.3 of Periophthalmus magnuspinnatus. Classification (NCBI taxonomy): domain Eukaryota; kingdom Metazoa; phylum Chordata; class Actinopteri; order Gobiiformes; family Gobiidae; genus Periophthalmus; species Periophthalmus magnuspinnatus. Next base: position 8,418,459 of record NC_047131.1, on the reverse strand, counting down.
GGGCCCTTTAATCAAAATTACACGTTTTAAGTATATTTGTTTTGGCTCAAGCTCAGACTGCCCTCGGTCCAGCGACGACTGCAGTGTCAGAGGCGTTTTGTTGTGGTTTGACACTCACTCTGCTCAAACTATAACTATTCCTTTATGAAGGGAAAAGGCTGCAGTCGGCGTCCGGTTCCCAGTGGAAAAAATCAGGAGCTCCTCCATCAGCACCACCTCTGTGTCACTGAGGGAGTGCTTCTTTTATAAATACAGTGGAAAATACAGCCGAGTGTAGATTCCATAGGTTTTTTCATGTTTTTTGTGTAGGTTTGTTTGCTTTTACCTGGCAACCGTGAACCACCGGACCAGAGCTGAACCGTGTGCAGTCTGAGCCCAGGGTATTGTGTTTTTCTCTTGTTTTTTTAACTTTTTTAACAAGATTTTGCCAATACATAAGATTCAATTAATAACATTCAATCCCATTCTCTAAATAAAATATGGGATAATATGTTTTATTTGAAATCAGTAGCCCATTTTTGATCTTTTGTGTTCGGGTCTCATTCTGCATAAATAGAGTCTGGACAATGTTGAGTTTGCTTAACTCACAAAAGGACAGAAAGATTATTGTTGAAGAAAAAAATGAAAAGAAGCCTTCACTGCCATTTTATATTTTTGATTTCACAGAGACAAAAGTTAAAAATGTGAAATAGACAAGATTCAGACTTGACTGATTTGGAAACGTACGGATCACATTCTGTAATATGGGAGTTTGGACTTTGGATTTTTTGCTTGAAATCTGTTTTTAAAAAGATAATTGTTGCTTGTGGGTGTAGTTCTTTACTGCTACCTGTTGGTGACGCTGTTCTGGGTCAGTTCAAAGCTACTGTAGTGTATTACTTTTGTCAATAGAAGTTTTGTTTTTAATCTCAAGTCAAGAAAACATTTACCTACTCCCTGTTGATCATTTTGGGGGGAAAAAATTTCAAACTGTACAATATTGTTTTGATTTTTATTTTATTTTATTTTATTTTTATTTACTAGTTTTTGTCCCTGTCCACAGAAAAATGCACTGTATAAATGTGGACTTAAATTGCACTAAAACTAAAGCAGGCCAAAAATAATGAAGAATCATAACAGGAGAAGAGCCAAAACATTATGACCACAGCCATTTTGTAAACTGCGTGTGACTCTACTGTACAGACGACTTTCTAAATGTCCGTTAGTGTAATGTTGTTTAGGTAAATTAATTCAGATGCCCTCCCTAACACAAACTTATTTCTGTATTACAGCCCCTGGTCATTTGTTTTAAAATTTGAAATACATTTACTGTAAAATTTGTACAACATGAAAAAAATATCTACATGAGTTAATATGGCTTGAATAGTTCAGAATATTAATAAAGGTGCACTGTGGAACTTTCCAGGTAAAGGGTCTGCCACCTGCTTGTTTCCATGGAGATGTTTTGCCTGGAATCCATCTTGCATTATTATAATTACAGGCATTACTAAAGCTAAAAATAATACCTGCTTGTTTCTGTGGAGATATGTTTAATGCCTTATTGTGGAACATTCCAGCCAATGCCATAATATGTCCATATAGACGAGCAGAAAAGTTACACAGTGCTTCTTTAATATTGATAGGAATGTTACCACAGAAATTGACAATGTAAGTTTACTTAAATTTAATCCTAGTTTAGACCCAATTTAGTCCTGATTTAGTCCTGGTTTAGTCCTGGTTTAGTCCTGGTTTAGTCCTGGTTTAGTCCTGGTTTAGTCCTGGTTTAGACCTGGTGTAGACCTGGTTTAATCCTGGTTTGGACCTGGTTTGGACCTGGTTTAATCCTGGTTTGGACCTGGTTTGGACCTGGTTTGATCCTGCGTTATTCCATGCTCTATATTCTTTTGTTGCTCTTATCCTGGTTTGAATGAGAGCAGAAAAGTTACATAGTGCTTCTTTAATACTGATTTGACTACTTGCGTTATTAAGTCAACTTTTTTGCTTTCCATGTATTTCAAATTTAAAATACATTGAAAACAAAATTACAATCAATGGAACAAGTAAATACATTGAAATTTCAAAATAAATAAAAACACTTCAAAATGACTCAAAAATATTACAATTTTCAAATAATTTTAACTCATGCTGATATGTTTTTGTGGTGTAACTGTTGCCATACACTATTGTAATTAACATGCAATTTCTTCTGTGTAAAATAAATGTGTTTTTGAGCCATGAGTGAGGGATCCACTTCAAGGAGGATGTAACACTTTGGACTGGAAAATTCTCTTAACTGCTCTAAAAATGGAACTGTTTCTCTAAATTTAATGTTGACGATGTTCAAGGACTTTCAGAAGAACATGAACTTGAAGAAAAGACTGAAGCTGGAGCGTGGAACTACTGCAAACTGTAAATACTGAACCAAACACTGGAGGAAGTGGAGCCCTTTGTAAATAAAAGCCTGTATAAACTATATGTGTGTTTCAAAATAAGAGTCCTGTTCTGTCATATGTTATATAAACATGTCTGTGAATATGAGGTTAGTGCTGTAGAAGTGAAGTACTATCAAAATAAAATATGTTTTGTAAAATAAATGATTTGTTGTGATTTATTTTGAAAGCGAAATTAACCAGTGTTTTCATTTTATGAGGAACTTCTAAAAGGGATACAGGAAGATGGGAGGGCATCTGACACACAGGGATAGGAGGGTGGGAGGGCATCTGACATACTTTTGCGTTTTAAATGTACTTTTTGGCCTTAAAACAACCGCACTGCAGATATTAGTTACCACGTAGCTGGTTAATCGTCGCAATGTCTTTGAACTCTTTTAATGTTTGGGAATGGGAAAAATTACAGGAAAATTTGCTTCCAATGTACCTCAACGTGGGCGGGGCTTTAAATTCTTTTTTTTTTTCGACACAGAACTCAAATATCCCCTCCTGTCTTCTCTTATTTCTCTACAAACTTAAACAAATGTTCTTGTATTGTGTCCCTGACAGAGCTGCACCTCCAGAACATGTCCTGTGTCCTAAAGAGGAGCTTACATCTGGACCTGTGCCGGGGACAGCTCCGGTTACACTCAGAGAAAACATGGAGGCGTGTTTTTAACCTCAAACACATCATTTATATTTAATTATGATGAAACGGGGACGCACTCACCTGAAAAGCTGCGGAGGTTAAGTTTTTCTAGTTAAAACGCTGCATTACAGGAGCGCACTTCAAAGTATGAGGAAACAGGGAACGGGGTAGAGACATGGTTTAGTAATATTATCTTTATCTTTAAATTAAGATAAAAAGTCCTTAACTATAACTGGAAAATGAATGAATAGTCCTGGTGTTGAGTTTTTCCACATTGTTTATTTTTAGTTGGATCCTGGTTTAGTCCTAGTTTAGTCCTGGTTTAGTCTTGGTTTAGTCCTTGTTTAGTTCTAGTTTAGTCCTGGTTTAACCCTGGTTTAGTCCTGGTTTAGTCCTGGTTAGTTCAGGCTTAGTCTTAGTTTAATTCTGGTTTATTCCTGGTTTTGTCCTGATTTGGTCCTGGTTTAGTTCTGGTTCAGTCCTGATGTAATTCTGGTTTGGACCTGGTTTAGTCCTGGTTTAACTCTGGTTTAGTTCTGGTTTAACCTTGGTTTTGTCCTGGTCTGGACCTGGTTCAATCCTGGTTTGGACCTGGTTTGGTCCTGATCTAGTCCTGGTTTAATCCTGGTTTATGATCTGGTTTAATCCTGATTTAGTTCTGGTTTAATTCTGATCTAGACCTGGTTTAATTCTAATTTGGACCTAGTTAAGTCTTGGTTTAGACCTGGTTTAATTCTGGTTTGGACCAGGTTTAGTCCTGGTGTAGATCTAGTTTGATCTTTGCTTGGACCTGGTTAAGTCTTAGTTTAGTCCTGGTTTAGTCCTGACCTCATTCCTCCATAGTGTAAACACTTCCATTTTCTATAACATTTGATGAAGATGGTCACATGCACTGAGGCTTCTCATTAAGAGGAGGACGGGAGGGCATCTGACACACGGACGTACTTATATAATACTTATTCTATTACATTACAGCTGAACATTGACTGATGCTTGAGCCCGTGTAAATGTGTTAAAATGGATTTAGCTTCTGTCTCGTGGTGAAAAATCTCTCTTTGATTTGATGTTTTTGACCTTTGTAAATTTGATTCAATTATTTTATTACAGCGACTCTGGCTCCGCCCACACTCATGACCTCATGTGACCCCAGGCTCAAACGCAATATGTCTGTGGAACCATTTAAACATCAAACCTCCTGTATCCCTGTGTGTCAGATGCCCTTCCATCCTCCTATATCCCTGTGTGTCAGATACTCTCACATTCTCCAGTATGCCTGTGTCTCAGATGCCCTCCTGTGCTCCTATATCCCACACAGATAAGAAAATGGGAGTCAGATGCCCTCCCATTCTGTTACCTGTGTGTCAAATGCCCTCTCATTCTTCTATGTGTCAGATGCCCTCCCATCCTCTTATCTCTGTGTCCCAAACTAATTGAACCGCTGTCACTATCAAAGCCCAACATCACCTCAGTGAGTCAGACGAGAGAGGACAAAAACAGGACTTTATCTTCTGAAAGTCCTGAGTCATGTTTGATCATTGGGCTGTATCTGAATCAGTCAAACCTTGTCTGAATACATCTCATTGTTCTACAGAGGAGGAGGTCTATACCAGGACTAAATTTGACAGGTCAAATTCTCCAGCTGAGGTCGTCCTAACCAAGAATAGACCAAGATCTAGAGATGTGCTGCACTGTGGCATTGAGGGATGGGTCAAATACAGAGGATGCATTTCTGTACCTTAATCTTAACCTCAACAGTGATAAAACAAGATCTCAAAACTAAGGCTAAAACAAGAAATAAAACCAGGGTCTAAACTTGTACTAAACCCAGAAAAAAGCAGACACTGATCCAGACCGTAAGCTTAAAGAGCCCATGTTACACTATCTTCTGATCTTTGTTATTTATAATGTTGTTTCCTCATCACCAACAGACCTGGAGTTGTGTTTTGTTTCATTCACATGTTTAACACACAAATCCTGCACACTTAGGCTGTTATTTTCTCAGACTGAAAACACTCTGTTCCACCTTGTGATGTCATCATGTGGTAATAAAGGAAGTGCTCCACTGTGATTGTAAAGTCCATACACCTCCACTAGAATCATTTGGATAATTTCACCACTTCGTGACATCACAAGGTGGAACAGAGCATTTTGAGCTTTGGAGATGCAGACAGACTAATAACACAGGAATACTCAGACATGTGTGAATTAAACAAAACACAACTCCAGGTCTGTTTTTGATTAGATAACAACATTATAACATGGCTTAAAGCTCATAAGAGTCCATTTTTGTGTAATACAGGACCTTTAAAAACATGCGCTAACTAGTGATAAACCAGGACTGTATCAGAATATCAACTGGTTTTGAACTGGGACTAAACCAGGACTAAACCAGGACTAAACCAGGACTAAACCAGAACTAAACCAGGACTAAACTAGGGCTATCCATGATTTACACTTTTGTTTAATCCTGGTTTATTTCTGACTTAAGTTGAGTCTAAATTGGGTCGACTTTAAACCAACAGTGAACCACATGGAGCACCTCCCATCACCAGCAGTATAATAAAGCAATATTAAAATCAGGCAAAATTTTAAACCTTGTTAAAGAAATAAACTCCAGCTACTGAAAGCATCCAAACGGAAAGTCACTGAACATTCACAATAAACACCTCAGTCACTGCTGTCTCCATGGCGACGCCTCAGACTCAGTTTAATAAAGTTAATGAGTAAAACGTGATTCAGCTGTTTAACGAGAGTTTCATGACTCACGGTTTTGGTTCAGTAAAACAGATAAAGCCCTGCAGGATCACCTCCAAAATGAAGACTTAACACAGCCCTATTGTGCTTGTGTCTCTATAGTTATAATCTCTGACATACGTGGATCATTATGTCAGGATTTGCACATTTTAAATCATAATATTAACCAAAAATGACTTAATAAAAGATACAAGTCCACATTAGAAAACTCCTATGGGTATCTGCCCATCACACTAGCGAGCAGCAGATTTATTTTTTCATTCATACCAAAATTACTACTGCCAAATCCTATGTGTATCACTGATTAAGAAAATTAAATTGAAGTACGTATTAAGTACATCACAGTGGACGTGTACCAGTGGCGGTGAAAACGGGGATTGATTAGAAAATAAGCTCAAACATGCTTGAATCACTTCAAGTACAACTTCAGGTGAGTAAAGGGTGAACGAAAATAACTATACCATGGTTAAAAGAAAGGTGCGCTATGTAACTTTTCTGGAGGAGGCTTTATTCCTACATGCTTACAGACCTATATCCATCCTCCCAACTCTCTCTAAAGTATCAGAACGAGTAGTATACTCCAGACTTGTAGAATATTTGGATAAGTATAACATTTTAGTACCTTCACAATATGGCTTTAGGAAAAACAGCACCACATGTATGGCTATTTTAGATCTTGTTGAGAAAATTAACGATGCTTTTGAAAAAGGAGAGTGCGGTATTGGGGTGTTTCTAGATCTTTCGAAGGCATTTGATACTATAGATCATGAAACTCTTCTTGGTAAATTGATGCACTATGGTATCAGAGGAGTAGCACTCCAGTGGTTTAGAAGTTATATCTGTGGAAGAAAGCAATATGTGCATGTTGAGGAACAAAATTCAGACACAAAAATCATTGAGACAGGAGTCCCACAAGGATCCATTATGGGGCCACTCTTATTTATTATTTATATAAACGATTTTGTCTTTTGTTCCAACAACATTCACAAAGTACTATTTGCTGATGACACGAATCTGTTTATGTCACATAAAAACCTGGATCAGTTAGGGAAACTTCTAAATGAACATCTCGTAAAGGTAAATACTTGGTTCAAATGCAACAAACTGTCTTTAAATATTAACAAAACCTTCTTTATTGTCTTCCTGCCAAACAGACATAAATCCTGTGATGAGGACCTATGCATAAAAATAGATGGCCAAGTTATCCAACAAGTTGATTCCACTAAATTCTTAGGAGTATATATAGATAAATCTTTAAATTTCAAAAAACACATTGATGAGCTGGTTAAAAAATTATCCAAAATTGTTGGCCTACTGTTTAAAATAAGACATGTACTTCCATCAGAAGCACTGCTGACACTGTATAGATCCTTGTTTGAGACGCACCTGAATTATTGCAATGTGATATGGTGCAACACCTATCCCACTTACACTGCTAAACTCCAGATATTACAAAAAAAAGCCATAAGGGCGATCACCTGGTCCTTGTCAAACTCCCCAACAAATCCACTATTCCACAGATATGGTCTTCTAAAGCTATGTGAAAGTAACATATATCACAATGCTTGTACAATGTACAGTGTGGTTCACAAACTAAACAGTCGATTGTGTGACCTTATCCCACTACAATCATCCTCTCATCAGCACAACACAAGGGAAAAAAGTATTTTAAAAGGAAAATTTAGGAAATTAAAATGTACCAGCTTTAGTGTCTGCTATAGAGGTCCACAAATATGGAATGAATTAAGCATTGACATTAAACAGTCTCCCTCATTACATATATTTAAAAGAAATCTGAAATGCAAACTACTGGGAAGCTATAGTGCCTGACTGAGTGCGGCTCAAGTTCTGCATTGGATCTTCTCTCTGCTCATAACGGGTGTGTGTATGTAAACGTATGTGGATATGTGTGTGTGTATTATACATATATTATACATATATTTATATATGTGTGCAGCTGCATGTATATATGTATGCTATGCATGTGTCATATATAGATATTATATGTTGTATAGGTCATATATAATGTATAGGTTGTGTTGGTGTGTGCTATATGTATGTATATGTATGTGTGTATATATGTGGATAGATATGTAGATATATGGATATATTGTGTATGTATGTGTGTATGTATGTATGTATATATGTATATGTATATATATATATATATATATATATATATATATATATATATATATATATATATATATATATATATTTGTGTGTGTGTAGGGCAAAGTAAAGAAAAGGAATACTTGCCAAGCCATCATTGGGTGTTGCGCACAGGGTGATGGACCCCATTACATAAGCTTTACAGCTTCTTGGGGGTTCCATGTTTTTCACAGGGTCAATTGGGAATAGGTGAACGATAGACACTTCCATATGTAGCATATAAACGCAGAATTGTAGATAGTATGTTGCTACGTGTGTGTATGTGTGTATGTGCCTTACTAAACTTTGACCATTGTGAAAAATAAAAATTGAAAAATTGAATTGAATGCTTCTTTCATGGAGGAGTTACAGTATGTTATACTTGGACGGGACAGATGTAGACTCTTATTTTGGATCCTGGTTCATCCTGGTTCAGACCCTGAGCTATAGTCCTGGTTTATTTAAATCCTTGTACTGGTTTAGTCCTGGTTTATTCCCTACTTTAGTCTTTGTATGTCGCTTTGAGATATTAACAGTGTGCATTTCAGTGGAAACATTTTATTTTTTTATTAAAATCTAAAAAAAATAAAAATCATGTGGTGTCTAATGATGTACACCTTATCCCAGTTTTGAGTCACGTTTAATCTGAGGTAGTCCTGGTTTAGTCCTGGTTTAGTCCTGGTTTAGTCCTGGTTTAGTCCTGGTTTAGTCCTGGTTTAGTCCTGGTTTAGTCCTGGTTTACTCCTAGTTTAGTCCTGATTTAGTCCTACTTTAGTTCTGGTTTAGTCCTGGTTTACTCCTGATTTAGTCCTACTTTAGTTCTGGTTTAGTCCTGGTTTAGTCCTAGTTTAGGCCTGGCTTAGTCCTGAGTTGGTCCTGGTTTAGTCATGGTTTAGTCCCAGTTTACTCCTAGTTTAGTCCTGGTTTAGTTCTGGTTTAGTGCTGGTTTAGTCCTGGTTTAGTCCTGGTTTAGTCCTGGTTTAGTCCTGGTTTAGTCCTGGTTTACTCCTAGTTTAGTCCTGATTTAGTCCTACTTTAGTTCTGGTTTAGTCCTGGTTTACTCCTGATTTAGTCCTACTTTAGTTCTGGTTTAGTCCTGGTTTAGTCCTAGTTTAGGCCTGGCTTAGTCCTGAGTTGGTCCTGGTTTAGTCATGGTTTAGTCCCAGTTTACTCCTAGTTTAGTCCTGGTTTAGTTCTGGTTTAGTGCTGGTTTAGTTCTGGTTTAGTCCTGGTTTACTCCTAGTTTAGTCCTGGTTTAGTTCTGGCTTAGTTCTGGTTTAGTCCTGGTTTACTCCTAGTTTAGATCTGGTTTAGTCCTGGTTTACTTCTAGTTTAGTCCTGGCTTAGTCTTGGTTTACTCTTGGTTTAGTCCTGGTTTATTCCTAGTTTACTCCTGGATTAGTTCTGGTTTAGTTCTGGTTTAGTCCTGGTTTACTCCTAGTTTAGTCCTGGTTTAGTCTTGGTTTACTCCTGGTTTAGTCCTAGTTCAACCTTGGTTCATCCCCTACTTTAGTTCTTTGTATGTGCTACTTTGAGATAAAACTGTTTAACTTCTCCTGATTTCATCCCGTTTGAGCCCAGTTTAGTCCTGATATAGACTTGGTTTGGTCCTGTTCTAGTCCTGGTCTAGTCCTGGTCTAGTCCATCATCACTCTCATGTTTTTACAGACATTCTAAACTCCATCACCTCTGTCTGTGTGATGTCAGGTCTTTAGTCCATTCGTTTCTTTTTAGTCCAAGAAAGCCATATTTTTTTCATAAATCAGCGTTTCTTTCTTCTTCTGCAGACTGCATTAATCAAACCGTGAGAGTGCATTTGACTCAGAGCCATCGTAACTCCTCAAAATGTGTGAGCTATTCTATTTTTGTACAGCTTTGTCCATCCTTATATAGTCCCAGTACTTTGCATTCACATCATGACATTCATTTTAACACAGGGCTGGAGACAGGTCAGACTTCTCAGGTGGAATTTGCTGTTTAACTGTCACACTGAAGATTTGAAGACCTGGTTTAAGGTTAATTACATTTTATATATGTACATTTGAGGTATCTCTACTTTACTTACTTTATCTGTACTTTTTACTTTTACTTCATTTGATGGGGGGTAACAGATAGATTTCCCTATTGATGACACTGTACTTTGCCAAAAGGTAAATTCACAAATGTTGAACCTGATCATTTCTATGGACATATGAATACAGTTGTTGTGTCCTTGAGCAAGACATTTAACCCAACTTAAAGGGCCTGTACAAGATTTTTTTTTTTCCATGTATCTGAGCAAAATGCATCTTGCCCCAGTACAGATATATTGTATGAGCAGCTCTTGAGGTCAAAATAAGTTCTCTGTGTGGATAATCAGGAAGTGAGTGTTAGCATGGTAGTTAATGTTAGCTTTACCGTGATGCTAAAACTCCACTCTGGCCTCTGAAAGTTGTGAAACGTTCTTATAAATTCATCGTGGTGAATAATTAGGATTCTCTGAATGCGTAAGGTGAGTGAGGAGTAACTTTGGACCACTGCAAACTGTTTAAAATATCACTGACTAGACCCAAGGACTCACTGTATTTCAACACAAATCTATATTTGAACAATATTCATTTTAGCTGCTCCCATCTGTATTAAATATAATTGACCCACAGAATGTTGTGACGCCATTTGAAACCGAACAACACAATGGCCACATAATCACCTCTCGCCTCTGAAGAGAAGACAAAAATCTAGGTCTTTATCATCTGAAAGTCCTGAGTCATGTTTGATCATTGGGCTGTATCTGAATCAGTGAAACCTCGTCTGAATACATCTCATTGTTCTACAGAGGAGGAGGTCTATACCGGGACTAAACCGGGACTAAACCTGTCCAGAAGGAGGGCTAAACAAGGACCCCCAGTCCGACTGTAAACCAGAACTAAACCAGGACTGAACTAGGACTGAACCAGATTTACACCAGGATCAAAACAGGACTAAACCAGGATAAAACTAAGACTAAACTAGTGTGGACGAGTGCTTCAACTTTGGTGGCACACAGATTCGACTCCCGGGCCTTTCTGTGTAGAGTTTGCATGTTCTTCCTGTGTCTATGTGTGGAGTTTGCACGCTCTTCCTGTGTCTGTGTTGAGTTTGCATGTTCTTTCTATGTCTGTGTTGAGTTTGCATGTTCTCCCTATGTCTGTGTTGAGTTTGCATGTTCTCTGTGTCTATGTAGAGTTTGCGCATTCTCTCTATGTTCATGTGGAGTTTGCATGTTCTCTGTGTCTGTGTTGAGTTTGCATGTTCTCTCTGTGTCTGTGTTGAGTTTGCATGTTCTCTGTGTCTATGTAGAGTTTGCGCATTCTCTCTATGTTCATGTGGAGTTTGCATGTTCTCTGTGTCTGTGTTGAGTTTGCATGTTCTCTCTGTGTCTGTGTGGAGTTTGCATGTTCTCTGTGTCTATGTAGAGTTTGCGCATTCTCTCTATGTTCATGTGGAGTTTGCATGTTCTCTGTGTCTGTGTTGAGTTTGCATGTTCTCTCTGTGTTGAGTTTGCATGTTCTCCCCATGTCTGTGTTGAGTTTGCATGTTCTCCCTGTGTTTATGTGGAGTTTGCATGTTCTCCCTGTGTTTATGTGGAGTTTGCATGTTCTCTGTGTCTGTGTGGAGTTTGCATGTTCTCTCTGTGTCTGGGTGCGTTTCCTTTGTCTAATCCAGTTTCCCACATCAACCCAAAACATTCACAATAGGTCAAATCCTCCAGCGACGGTAGTTTTGCCCAAGACAAGCTCAAGATCTGGAGATGGGGCCCCAGGTGCTGCACTGTGGCACTGAAGGATGGGTCCCCGCTCGGCATTGTGGGGCATGCGGTTCTTCTGAGCTTTCATCACCTCCATTTTTGAAGTTCCTCCTCTGAATTCCTGCAGAACACTCCTCCCTGTTACCGTCCAAACAGCAGAGATTCAGTGGGAGAGGAGGACACTATGATGTTAGTCTTATCAAAGCAAAGCACTGCACTTCATCAGGAGGTTATTATTTCACCTTCAACAAATATTTCCCCAATTTTATCTCATTTTTTTACAACATTTTGACTATGGAAGACATCATTGTACTGCAGAAAAAACTGATTATTTAAAAACACTTAAATATTAATCATAAAGCTACACTGTGTAACTTTTCTGCTTGTGTCAATGTCCTTGCCTGGAATGTTTTGCAGTATGGCATTAATAAACAGATATATCTAGAATGGATTTGATTACAGGTGTTTTTATTGCTCAAAACATGCTTTCTTACAGTGAGTGGGCTTGCCTCTTTACAGATCTGACCTGTAACAAAATTTGTTTTACTACTAGTTAATTTCTTTTTTTGCCTAGAATGTTCCACAGTATGGCATTTTTCAGGTGTTATTGCTCAAATAAACATTCATACATTATTGTAAATTTGACGTCATATTGTGGAACATTTCAGACAAAGCAATCAAATCTCCATGGAAACAAGCAAGTGGTACAGGTACAGTAACTTTGCATGCTTCTACAGAAAAAGAAAGTTAAAACAATACTTAGTGCATGGCGATAGATATTGTGGAAGATTAGTGCCAGAGAAACAACATCTCCATGGAAACAAGCAAGGCCCTCCTTCTGGCCAAATAAGAGTCAGGTCTGTGGAGATGCAAGCCGGCTCACAGTAAAGATTTATGTTTTTCACAACCATATGCTTCTATTTTGAGTTCATTTTTTGGCTTAAAAGTTACACAATGTGGCTTTAACTATTGGAATAGATCATATGTTTTGTGTGACGAGAATAAACAGAAAGTAAATAGGCAGAAACAGCTCGTTCTGCATTTGTTCTGGTTCTTGTTCTGCCTCAGTCTCAGGTCTGTGCTGATGGATGGGGGCCCATTAGGAGACATTAGGGGCCTCTCTGAGGGGCCCGAGCTGCTCCCAGGTGTCCCTCTCACCTGTATCGTATCCATGACATATACAGAATAATGGAATGCTGCGGTCTGTACCCCGGGGCGGGTCTTTGTTCAGGATGAGTCACAGTCTATGACACAGATCTGCACACACCCAGAGAGGCAAAGAGAAGGGTCTGAGGAGATGTGGACAGGTATTTCACCTGAAATGTTCCTCAATATGGCATTAACCCCATCTATCTCACATTCATTTAATTACAGGTGTACAGTTTTTAAAAACCTTGAATATGACAATAACTCAGTTGGTAGAGTGTTTGTTCACTGATCCAAAGGTTGGCACTTCGACTCACGCTCTAAACATAAACATCATTGGTTGAGCCATTGCACCTCACACAGATGAATGTTGTAGTTGTGTCCTTGGGCAGGACACTTAACCCCCTCGTCCCCAGTGTCTGTGTACACTGATGTGTGGGTGAGTGGTTTCTTGATGTAAAGCTCTGTGAGTGCCTTGAAGGTTCTCACTGAGGGTGGGCAAGACCTGACCTGTAATTTGCTCCTCTCCTTGGTGATAGATGAGTGTAATGCCATACTGTGGGGCATTCCAGGTAAAGAAATAGCATCGCCATGGAGACAAGAGAGAAAATGAAAATAGTGCACTTTTAAAGCAAACTGTGTCTCGCCCCTGTGCAGATATGATGTATAAGCAGCTCTTGAGGTTTAAATGAGATCGCTGTGTACTGTCTGCATCTAATTAAAAGGTTGGGTTTTTTTTTAAAATAGTCTGATTATCAGGTAGTGCACTTTAGCATGGTAGTTGCTGTTAGTTTTATCATGAAGGCAAAACTCCACTGTGGCCTCGGAAAGTTGTGAAAAGTTCTTCTAAACTCATCATGGTGAATAATTAGGATGTTCTGAATGCATAATGTAAGTGAAGAATAACTCAGCACTGCAAACTGTTTAAAATTAACTAGTTTTGTTTTTCACTTTTTTAAGGAAAAATCTGGTACAGAGACTTTTAGAAAATGTTCTACATCCAGAGGGACCCGTGCCTTCCTTTATTTATGAGTTTCACTTTCAATGCTGTCAGAGAGGAGAGAGGAGGAGGACAAAAAGGAGGAGGAGGAGCAGAGGCAGGATGGAGAGTGTCTGTCCACACTTGTAGCCGATAAACCAGGAGAAAATACACTTTGTAGAGCCACATTGAGGAGAGCTCATATATTTGTAACCCGCGCCCTGTAATGCTGTGTCCTCAAATGAAGTGCTGGCACCGCTTCTGTTGGAATGGACAGAATTATAGACTTTTGGTTTAAAGGCGGAGAGAGAGAGAGAGAGAGAGAGACAGGGCTAAAGGAAGGAGACAGAAAAAGAGAGAGGAGAGGGAGCAGGAGAGGCAGAGAGCATGGGTAAAGTGAGAGAGAAGGAGAGAAAGAGAGAGGAGGGAGCGAGAGAGGGGTAAAGAAGGGAGTGACAGAACGATAGAGTGGGTAAGCGAGTGGGTAAAGAGAGAAAGACAGAGGAAGAAAGGAGGAAATGGAAGGAGAGAGAGAAAGAGACAGTAGGGGGGAGGATGGGTAAAGACAGAGTGCGGGGTAAAGGAAGAGAGAAGGAAAGAGAGGAGAGGGAGCTAAGGGGGGAGAGGCAGAGAGCATGGGTGAAGTGAAAAAGAGGGAGAGAGAGGAGAGAGAGAGAAGGGAGCGAGAGAGGGGTAAAGAAGGGAGTGATAGAAAGAGAGAGAGATGAGAGGGAGTGGGTAAAGTAAGAGAGAGGGAAGAGAGGGAGAGAGAGTAGGTAAAGTAAGAAAGAGACAGAGAGAAAGGGGGTAATGGAAGGAGAGAGGGAAAGAGAGAGGAGAAGGAGCAGGAGCTAAAGGGGGAGGCAGAAAGCATGGGTAAAGTGAAAAAGAGGGACAGAGAGAGAAAGAGAGAGAGAGGGGAGGGAGTTAGAAGGGGGTAAAGAATGGAGTGATAGAAAGAGAGAGGAGAGGGAGTGGGTATAGTAAGAGAGGGAGAGAAGAGAGAAGAGAGGGAGAGAGCGTGGGTAAAGTGAGAAAGAGAGAGGGAGAGAGGGGGTAATGGAAGGAGAGAGAGAAAGAGAGAGGAGGGGGAGGGAGAGAGCATGGGTAAAATGAGAAAGAAGGGGGTAAAGGAAGGAGAGAGGGACAGAGAGAGGAAAAAGAATGTAGGTAAAGTGTGTGAGAGAATGCGAGTGAAGGAGAAAGAGCAGGAGAGAAGGAGTGTGGGTAAAGCGAGAAAGAGAGAGAGCGGGAGAGAAGGAAGAATGGTAAATGGTCACTTTTTTTTGTTTTTTATATTTTTATGTTTTCACTCAAAGCACTTTACATCAAGAAACCACTCACACATTCACACACACATTCATACACCAGTGTACACACACACTGGGAGCGAGGAGGGTTAAGTGTCTTGCACAAGGACACAACGACAGCATTCATCTGTGGGAGCTGGAATCGCCAACCTTCAGATCAGCGGACAAATACTGGGGGGATTTAGAGAGAGGGGGACAAAGGGTGAAGAGGGGGGAAGAGTGAGAGAAGAAAAGAGGAGGAGGGGTGTCTAATAGAGAGTTAACAATAGAAGAGAAGATAGGGTGGATGATCAAATAGAGAGAGAGTGAAAGAGGAAGAGAGAGGGGGAGTAAAAAGGGGGAAGGGAGGAAAAGAGATAACAAGAGGGAGGGTACAGTGAAGGAGAAAGAGAGAGGGGGGACAAAGGGTTGGAGAGGGGGAAGAAGAAAAGAGGAGGAGGAGGAAGGAGGGGGTCTCTAATGGAGCTTTAACAATAGAAACGCCAGGTGCTGGTTTATTACCCAGGGTCAGGTGGCATCAGGGCTGAGAGTCAAGAAAAACACTGTGTTCTGTTCATTTGTTTTTCTGCTGTTTGAATCTACACACATCTATTTTATATACGTCTATTTTCAGTGCATTTTCAACAAACCTTTGCGATTCTTCTGAGATAAAAATGTGAGCCGTGCATGTCACTGTGTGCTTGAACAGCTGTTTGCCTGCGTCTTTTGTCACTCCATACATTTTCATTATTGGTGCAGACTGTTTTTGTCCTTATAAGTCTCCTCTCTGTGTGATTCTGTGTTTTAAGATGGCCGCCTCCTCTGAACTCGCCCATCTGAGAAAATATTACAGTGCTTTGAGCCGCTCCGTCTGTCTCTGCGGGATAGATCCAGTTACAGCTCCGTGTGAACAAAAGTCTAAAAAACATAATGCTGGATATGTTTACACGCACACCAAAAATCTGATCATAATCTGATTTTTGGAGTTATCAGATTAGCCGCTATAATTGTAATGAATCTACTCGCACTGCGACTTTTCAGAGGCAGGCACTACTCAGTTACATTTACTTGAGAAACTTGTTAAAGAAATTGTACTTTTCAGAATATTTTCAGCAGCATACTTTTACTTCTACTTGAGTAATATTTTTTTATTGGAGTAACACTACTTGAGTAAAAGTTGTAGTTTCTCTTCCTACTGTGAGTGAGTCTAAAGTGACCTGAACTTTATGTCGACAAGATGAAATGATCTGAACTTGTGTTTCTTGCAGCTCCCTCAGATATGATTTAGTTTGTCTCATTTTTGTGTCTGTCCTTTGAAAATACCACATTTTGTGCATTATTCTGTGTTTAGTCCTTCAAATCATGTTAACTTCAAAATTGTAAATAATTATCAATCAAATGTTATATCTCGACAGCTACTGACAGCTAAGTTACCCTGATTTGAATAGTTTTCAAAACAAACAAACAAACAAACAAACAAAAACACAGTCCTAAATACGTTTTTACTCTTACTTGAGTATCTTGGAGCACTTAATACTTGAGTAATATTATTTTAAAGTAACATTAATCTTAGCCGAGCAAAGCTTTGGCTACTCTTCCATCTTTGTAATTTGATTTCCGGAATAATCCAATTATGGATCACTATTATTATTATTAACGCCGAAGCAAGCTCCTACAACGTTTTTCTGATGCTCATGTCTAAAACAACCTGATGTGATTAATCTGAGTTCTTTCTGTTGTTCTGGCAGCAGTAGCTCAGTTGGTTGTGTTTGTTCACTGATCCAAAGGCTGGCGAGTCGAATTCTGCTCTCGACGTAAACGTCATTGGTTGAGAGGTCAGATCTACTGACCCACAGGTTGGCGGTGCGACTCCACCTCCCAAGAATAAATGCTGTCTTTGTGTCTTTGGGCAAGACACCTAACTCCCTCACCTGGCCACACTAGTGTCTGTGTACACTGGTGTATACATGTGTATACACGGGTGAGTGATTCCTTGATGTAGAGCACTTTGAGCCTTGAAAGTGTAAGTGTAAGTGTAAAAATGTGACCATAACAATTGTTAAGAGTGTTACACAAAAATTGGCAAACTAAAGTTGCAAATACAAAAATGAAATATAATCTTTGCACTGCATCTCTCAAATACAGTGCTTACTCTAAAAATCCACTGATTCACTGACACATCAAAAATCAGATCTAAGAATTGGGTTGGGTTACTTTATTATTTCAGTTGCCAGATTTTGGCCATGTAAATATATTCAGTGTCTGAAAAGAAAACAGATGAGAAATAAACAGGGAGACAGCGACATCTAGTGGAGGAAGAGCTTCAACAGATTACATGGAAAACTGTTTATTATTTTCGTCTGTAATTGGGGCACACACAAAAAATGTCCACATTGTTAGATTTTGTGAATGGCGTGGTTTGGTAAGAGGGAGAGTGAATACAGTACATGGAACAGAGAAGGGAAAGTGATGATTTGAGCTGCCAGGAAACAGGAGGCCTAGAGGAAGACCAAAGAGGAGATTCATGAGAAAGAAAAGAAGTTAGTGTGACTGCAGAGTCACATCCTCTGCAGAGGAAACGGTCAGATGGAGCAGAGGATGCAGAGGAAAGGGTCAGATGGAACAGAGGATGCAGAGGAGAGGGTCAGATGGAGCAGAGGATGAAGAAGAGATGGTCAGATGGAGTAGAGGATGAAGAAGAGATGGTCAGATGGAGTAGAGGAGAGGGTGTGAAGCTTTTTATTTACATTGATTATAATAATATGCTATAATAATTGATAAAAATCGGGACCTAGCTTGTCAACAAACTGTGAAATTCATAAAAAAAAATAATTTGTGATTATGTGTGTGGCTCAAATGTCTTTTGAACACTGAAATGAAAACACTGTGCAATATTACGCAAAAGGGGAGCACCCAGAATCACACAGAGTACAGCCAACAAACGCCACTCCCCCGGGCTAAGGCGCTCCAGTACCCCGCCCCTGAGGTTCCTCCCCCCGGCCTGTCGAACTCCAGTACCCCGCCCCTGAGGTTCCTCCCCCCGGCCTGTCGAGCTCCAGTATCCCGCCCCTGAGCTGACGTCGCCGGGCTGAGAAGCTGGTGGAGCCGGAAGAAAAGATGGCGGATCATGAGGAACATGAGCAGCTAAGCGACGAAGAGAAGGTAAGAACCGGACACGAACCCGCTAATAACCCGCTGTTCACACGGAGCATAGGGGCTTGCACCGGAGTGCGCTGTCCGGGGGTTTCGGCGCAGCTCTTGCTCGTCTGCGGCGCTCTCTCTTCGGCTGTGCAAACCCCCGGGCCTCCGCTGCTCCGCTCCTGCCGCTTCGCCTTTTATTATTTTTAGCCCCAACTTCCGCTCTCAGGCTCCTTGTACGGTCCTGGCTCAAAATAGACGCTAAATACAACTTTGATCTCGACCCTAAGTGCTTGGTCTCCCCTCTGCTGCGTCCAGGGTTGTGCTAAACCTGATGCTAACAGAACTGACCGTTTATTTCCATTGAAAACTATTAAAATGTTGTTAGCTAGTTTAGCTTTAGCCGCGGTGGCTAACTTGCCGAGTTCACACACACGCCCTTTTGCACTTAGGTGGCACTTAGGTGTCAAAATGCACAGTTATAACACCACTTCTACTAACAACCAAACAGTTGGTATCTTATTATTAAACCGACTCACAAATAATCATAAATAAGCGACACTACGTATTGAATAGTTAAGTATAATTGAATGCTATCGAACTAGCATCACTTCAGAAATGCCAATGCCACATATTTAGCCTAAAATGAACTTGTACACCAAAATAACCGTCTTTAATTTTAAAGATGAACACAAATACTGATAACTAATACTAAATAAACAAATAAATCATGCTGAACAATCATGATGTAATTTAAATTTGCAATAATGCAACAATGCTAGCGAATTAGCTTGACATCAGAGTTACCAGTGTTGCATATTAAATGTTACATTGAACTTCTAACACTAATGCATTGATTGCGTTGAAAATTAGGCATGTTTTAATGTACTTTGCATGCTTAAAGAGCTATCCACGCATTTTAATTTAGCACGTTTTGCCTAAATGTTCGTAAGAATGTATTTCCTGATAGCTAGTGATCCGCTTGGGGACGATGTTTGATTAGCGTTATAAGTGGCTACAGGGAGTGGTATTTTTTAATTAGTTTCCAGACTATTATATGGATTATGAAGGCTTATATTGCTTTGAAAATAAAGTTAGCCTCCTATAGTTAACCTCATTATGTTTTAGAAAAGTAGCCTATCGATTTATTTGGGTGTAAAACAGTACACGTCTGTAACCCCTTCAGCTACAGACAGTAACAATCTGTAGCCTAAGGTGTTTTTACATAGTAGAAATGTCATGTACTCTGACCTAGTGAAAATGCCCCAATACAATGAGCATTAGGCAAGTATAGCTCATGCATTCATAATTCCTACGTGCAACAAACAGTACAGGCTTTGAAACAACAAAAAACAATATCTTTTGGTATATCTTTTTAAAATAACTTCCACAAAATCAATGGGTAACTTCCTAAAATGTATAGTTTTTGTAGCAGTGCAATAGTAAGGTTATTGGCCGGGGATAAATAATGATATCTGGAAAAAAAAACATTGCCCAAAATTAGAACATCAATTATATCGTGTAAGAAAAAAATCTGCTTATTATAAGAATTTAGTAGAAAAAAAAGACAGTTTTAAAGTATAACCTTGTGGTATTGGTCCATTTGAGTGGTTACTTATGCAGTGCATTCATGTGTTGATGTGTTGTTCGATGCTTGAGCCTCAATTTCTGGCGATTCAATTTCTGATAATTACAAAAAATATAACTTTAATAATCAAAGTGACCCACACTTAATTGATTGTAGACCTTTATTCAGCCCAGCCAAACTTATTACATTAAGGATGGTAAAATGTATAGCACCGACCAAATGTATGTTAAGTTGTAGTGAAGTTTACAAATTAACTTATCACTTTGGAAAAACAATAACAAAATGTACATTCATTTTCACTAATTTAGTCTGCTTAAAAAGACAGGTCTGAAGGAGGACAAACTGGGAATGACACATGGACACACACTGACCGGGGCTGTGCAGGAAAAAATATTGTTGCCAAATATCAACTAAGTTTTCACTACTCAACTGATATTGATATCTGGGGAAATCCTCTGACAGGGCTGAAAGCTGAAATACCTTGGTATGTCACAATAATCACTACATCAACTTATAGTCCAATATATGAAAGCTGGAAGAGTATATTTTTGGGGTCAATATTTATTGTGTTACTTTTTCTTTGCACTACTCAGAAAGTTTTGGTTATTTTTTGGCTATACAAAAAGATTTAAGTCGTAAAAGGTTGAATGAATAACCGTACTCATTACAGATGCAAATTAAGTACTAAAGTGTTTCATTCTGCTGTTTATTTATTGCAACTCATCATTTTTTTAAACAATATTGTAGATTTAGAATAATTTTTTTTGTTTAAATCCGCTCTTGGGTTTTTGGGTTAGTGGCATTAATTAGTTTTAATATTATCGTTTACCGTCTATATTTACATCAATATATCACACTTCAAACTTTGTTATTGTGATGGGCCTAGATATACCATCCCTAACATTAAACTCAAGATTTATTAGGCATCTGCAAAAAGGGCGTTTTATTTTCATACCGTAATGTGTTTACAATATGATATACACATTTTACTATTGTAATGACCCCTGAGACCTGGGCTTTATTTGTATTAGTCTTGTTTTAGTTCCTGTTGAGTTTTGAAGAGGTCAAACAGGACAGACTTGAGCAGGTTTTTGTTGTAGCCTGATCCCTAGATAACATTGTTCTAATATTATATAAGCATAATCTCATGGATATTGTTGTTAGTGAGAGGGAGCTGTTTGTCCAGTATTGACTCAGCCTTTTCTCTGGAGGTGATTCACAAATAGGCTGCTGTCCAGAGCTATCAGTTTCAATTTGAGGTAATGCACATGGTACCACGTTGGTGCAGTGAGCTAAGCGAATACCCTCAAACCAAATGGCGTAGATAAGTGTGTATTCAAGCTTAGGATTTGGTCTGAATGATTTTGGAATTATTTAAAGGTACAGTATATAACTTTCTGGAGGCACCTGTATGATTCCATGGATATAGAAAGTTTATCCATACTTTGGAACATTCTCTATGGGGTAGGAGATGAAGTTTTCTGTCATGTGGAATATTATAGCCAAAGTCACAACATTTCCATGAAAACAAGCAATTGGAAACCAATAAGAGCCAGGTTTGTGGAAATGCAAGCTCACTCACAGTAAGGGCGCACTTTTTTTCCCTACATTTTTCAATGCAATAAAAACAGCCAAAATGAAAAGAACATGCTTTTATTTTGGCTAAAAAGTTAGGCTACATTCATTTCACAATTCACATATCAAACATGTCCCGGAGCATTAACATTTGTGAGCAGACTGAAATCTGAACTGCTAAACTAATCCAAGAATCTCATGCATTTCACAACACGTTTGTAGAGGTCTAAACTACAGGGCCAGCAGAATTAAGACCCCATGGAGGTACAGGGAGGGCATCTGACACACAGGGATGTTTAGTTCCTGTACACATATACCTGGTGTTTGAACTATTTGACTTGTATGATAATAGTCTGTAATTAGAGACTTACATTGTTGAAAAGGTGGTTCACATTTCTGGGTGGAGTTGATCTTCGTGAAGGCTAACCACTCTGCCACAGTAACACAGAGAAGACATGCAAACTCCACTCCGACAGATCAGGAGTCTAACCCACAACCTCCACACTGATAGGAGGAGGAGGCAGGATTCCCCTTAGGTCTGATTTTGAGAGAAGTACTGGCGCCTTGTGTCTATTTTTATTTGAATGTCTGAGTGGAGTTCCCTGTTTTACAAAGGGCCCTGAGCAGTTCTGATAAATCTATTTTTGGTTCAGTTGACAGATAAACAAAACATTACAGGTATGATTTGATTTGCATTTTGTGTTAAATCACAATTCATTTCACAATGTGTATTTTAAACATTAATATTTGAAAGAGGACTGAAATCTGAACTGATAAATCAAGAACAAGAATCCCATGCATTTCAGAACATGTTTGTAGAGGTCTAAACTACAGGGTTAACAGCTTTTACACAGAATAAGATGGAGGCACAGGGAGGGCATTTGACACACAGGGATGTTTGGATATCGACAGTCTTGTGATTTGCAAACTTCAAGTTGAAGTTCCAGTTGAATTATGATTTTGAATAGGTTATTTTTTCTATCTCTTAAGAAGTTTTTGGTGGTTTTGAAAGTGTGGTTCAGAGGAACTTCCTGATCACTGTTTGCGGACCGCACACACAGGAAGCTAATGATAATACTGTTCCGTATAGTCATGTATTACTGTCACAGTCGTCTCAACTATGAATGGGACAAGATCTCGCCAGATAAAACTGGAATTATTGCTAACTTAGCAACACAAGATAATTCATTACTGTAGACCAGACATGGGCAAACTACGGCTGGCTGGACATGACAAAATTATATTAAAATAGGTAAGGGTAAACCTTGTTCAAAGTTTTTCTGCTGAGTTTATTTAACTGAAATTTAGTTTAGAAAATTCATTATTAATTTAATTAACACATTTGGAAAACACTTTGTACAATGAGCCTTACATATTCATGCTTTGCTACATGTTACAGGCCAAATCTCTAATGTCATATACACATATATATGTCCTGGCCCGGCCGCTCTGTCAAGTTTAGAATCCATTGTGGCCCGTGTGTCAAAAAGTTTCTCCACCCCTGACATAGACGCTGTAGTAAAAAGCAGTGATACAATGACAACCGAAAAACAATACACAAAAAACAAAATTGAGAGGTCAAAAACTTTGGGATATAATTTACATTTTGTGGTTCATTTCAGTTCAATCTCATCTTGTGGAACTCGCATCTCTTTTCACCCCAAATCTCATTCTATTTCAAAGCTGCTAAGCGTGTAGTTTAGACCTCTACAAACATGTTCTGAATTGCATGGGATTCTTGCATTAGCAGTTCAGATTTTAGTCCTCTCTGAGGTTCATGTTCCAGGACATGTTTGAACTCTGCCCTGTGTGAACCACATCCTGATTTGAAATAATTAATTGTACTCTAGATTTAATTAATTATATTTTCTTAAATCATTCAGCCCTTATGTGTAGACTTCATTTTCTCCATAAGGAAACATGTCTTCTGCATTTGACCCATCCTCCAGTTTCTCTTGGTTAAACCTGTCAAGAGCAATGGACCAGGTCTGAGCCAGGATCCAGGTCCAGGAGTGTAGGGCTGGGTGATATATTGGTTCCAGTATCGATTCTCAGATATTGATATCTGTTACTGACACTCAATACCGATATTTTTTGTGTTCCCCATTCTCTGCATGCCCTTTTTGAACATATTAGTGTAAAAAAAGTAAACATCTCACAAATGATTTTATATTCCAGATAAATTAATGAATGAATTTTATTTTGGTTGTTTACATATTTTTGAAAAAGACAAAACACAACATTTTCTTCACATAATTACAATCAAAAAAGGATTAGGCCGTGTGCTTATGTAAGCCCATCTTAAGATACATTTTATCCTTATTTTACTGTTATAAACATACATTTGTGGGCCTTGCATTGGACTTCAAACACAAAATATTTGTTTAGGCAGAAATCAATTATCAGCCACAGCAGCAGGTCAAATACGGGGTAACTATATTGGCTCAAAAAATCCATAGTGGCCCATTCCTAGGATGGAGTACCCGAGTCCAAATCTGAGCCAGGCCCGAGGTTAGGAGTACCTAGCTGGAGTATTTTTGGTGACCCTGGTTTAAAGAGGGAGCAGTAGAGAATGTTGTGTTTGAGTTTGTCTGTGGGACAAGTTCAGACATGACACATTCCTGCAATAGAGCTGGAGCATACTGCCCACCGGAAAAAAGGAGAAACTTTAACTTAACTACTTTTTAAATATTTTCAAATTTTATCTGTGGGATTATACTTAAATATTTCATAAACTTAACTTATTTGTGTCCTCAGATCTGAAGTAAATCTTCAAATCAGATAAGGATTTACTGTTGGCCCTTGTAACGTTGATTGGGGCTGTCAAACTAGTTGAATTTTAAATGTGATCACAAATGTTTCTCTCAAATACAAAAGCCAGTGCATTCTGTTTTGAGTGACATCGACGCTACGCTAGGGTGAACAGATTTTCAAAATTCAAAACTGGGACACACCCGGGTTGGGATGGTTGGTATAAATAAAATAGTGAAAACAACACGTAATGTTGTCCATTCTCGGCACATTTGTGGGTCAGTCATTATCTGAGGGACTTTTTTCCCTTATGGTCATTTTCAAGCATGGTTTCTACATTATAGCTAAACAAATGTGGGGATCAGATTGGTTAAAAATAGGGACGTCCTGTTTTAGTCCTGTTTGAGACCCGGTTTAGACCCAGTTTAGATCAGATTTTAGATCTGCTTTTAGACAGGGGAATCAATAATGGGACTGTCCCGGGTCAAGAGGAGCATCTGGTCAACCTGGGATAGTTCAACTTCTGTCTCACAAAGCCTGAAGTGTAACCACCATAGCTTTTAAAAATATATTACAAAACTTTAATAAAATGTTTCAGATAATCACGACTTTAGTATATAACTGAGACCAATATGGACACCTGCCTGCTACACAGATAACCTTTTTATTTGACAATTTAGATAAAATGTAAAAAAGGAATTAATATTTTATATTTTTACTTAAGTCATAAACTGGTTAACTGTGTTAAACCAATTCAAATCAAAGTGTGTTTATGCTAATCCGTTTGGACACGCTGCTCCCTGCATTAGTCACGCTTGTGTTTGTGGATGATAACATGGTTCAGACCTCATTTAGTTCCTGCTTTAGACCTGGTTTAATCATTGGTTAAATCCCTGGTTTAGTCCCTAGTTCAGAGTGGTTTAGTTCTGGCTCGGTCCAGGTCCCCGGTCCAGGTCCCCGGTCCAGGTCCCCGGTCCAGGTCCCCGGTCCAGGTCCCCGGTCCAGGTCCCCGGTCCAGGTCCCCGGTCCAGGTCCCCGGTCCAGGTCACATGTCACAAATAGAAATGATCAGATTTGTAGATTTTTGTTTTGCTTTTTGCTCTTTTATCTCTAGTCAAATGTCTGTTCATGCTGCTTTGGTTAATGAGCCTCCTGTGGGAATTTAACCCTCAACCGCAGCTCTGTTTGATCCTCCTTGAAACTAGGTCGATCTCATACTTTTCATCTGATGCAAATAAATAAAACAAAATAAAAACTACAGCAATTTGTTCCTTAGAGAAGAGATTTAACACCAGTTACATTTTTTAAAAGTAGAGATGGGAGTATCGATATCAAAGTATATTATTAAAATTTAGACTCAGGATTATTTTGACTAAAAAAATTCCAATTAACGATATCACAACAATTACTAAACCGAGGTTTACAGTTAAAGTCACTAAAACATCAATTACCATACAATTTGCAGGTGTCTGAGCAATCACCTTTGGTTTTTGTTTTGTTTTTTGCTGCAAGTGAAATTAACAATGAACTGAAAACATATCTCTAGACAAATGAGTCCAGTGTGTTAATAAATGTGTCAATAATATGACTCTTAACTATAAAAAAGCACATGAATCAACCTGAGAAATGCCCCGGAAAAAGGATATGATAAAGGATATAATGGTCAGCTGTGCAAAATGAAATTTAGCTAGCGCTAACCTAGCGATAGCAGAATCAACACAAACACGTACCATTATTCATACAAATTCAAACTAGCACAAACAACATTAAATAGTTTGTTTCACATGGTATGCTACTCATGATGGGTATTTTCGGCTCAAGTTTGTTGAACAATACAGGACGGTTGTCTTGTAAATGTGCATGCAAGTTGCTCGTGTTTGCCCTCAGAGCCACGACTTTTTTTTTTTGCAGACTTTGCAGATTGGTAGCTCATCACTTTGTTGGTCTTGTTTTTCAAAGCCATAATAATTTCACACATCAGACTTCACCTTCTTGAGTGAAGGATATAAATGTGTAGCATCATCTGGATCCAGATCCACTGCCCACGAGCCATGACGGTGACTGACGGTGAAAAGTCATCCCCAATTCAGATTAGGCACTGAAGCTAACAAGTTTGATTGCTATGATAGAGGGCCCCCTTGTGGGCAAACCTTACAGCTAATATCTAAACATTGTATTGAAACTGGAAACATGAGGGAGCCTGGTGCCGTAAAGACGATTATGATTGTGTGCGATGATCACAATTATTAAAAAACACAAACTGCACAAACTATTTAATGTGGACCTTTTTGATCGCGATAAGCGATATTATCAAATATCGCCCCATCTCTAATCTATATATTGATACTAACTCGAAGCAAATGTGGGTATCGATACTGTCAGGGAAATATCAATGCTAATTAGCATATGGTGCCATATTAGCCCCTATTAGCTCTTTTGTATTCATATAGTGATTATCATGGTCAGCCTAGTGTAGGATGAAGAGATTTAAACAGTTTTTGAGCTGTAGGTTAAATGGGTGACTCAGCTACAGCTAATAGGCAACAGCATGTTAGCTAGCTCATTGTGTCTCAAAGCTAACACTCACCTTTATTAAAATCAGAACATAAAATAAACAACCTATTATAATTCAAATTAATTAAAACAAAGACTCCTTAAAAGACAAATTATTTTTATATATAGAATACTTCAGTTTTTGGCATTGTTTAATATTTATTAACAAACATCCATCTTTCTACATACACGCACAAAAGTGTCCTCCAGTGAAGTATTTATTTGTGTAGTGTTAAACATGTTGTCATAGTTGTCATGTTGTCATAGAGATA
This sequence comes from Periophthalmus magnuspinnatus, assembly GCF_009829125.3. Taxonomy (NCBI): domain Eukaryota; kingdom Metazoa; phylum Chordata; class Actinopteri; order Gobiiformes; family Gobiidae; genus Periophthalmus; species Periophthalmus magnuspinnatus. The sequence continues at coordinate 8,391,440 of NC_047131.1, read as the reverse complement.
AAATTTGACAGGAAGTAGTGATGTGCCCAGAGCCTATTATTGCTTATTTGTTGCAGTTCAGACCTTTTAATGATAGTCCATTTAAAACCGGTTCAGTAGGATTATTTTGCGTTATTGCATTATTGAAACCATTTTATTCCACTCTTATCTTTTATTGCAATATTTCTCTAGATTAGTACCCAGTATCAGTACTTGGAATCGTATCAAATCCAGAAATTGTGGTGACACCCGATTCACCCATTTCTGTAATTAGGTTTATGTTGGTCGTTGAGTAATATCTATTATACCTTTGAGATTTCTTTATGCAAAGTAAAGTTCAAGATGCAGATGTCGTTGCTTTGACTGAAACGTTCCACACAGTTTAATGTGCCGTTTAACTTACCCACCTGGCATTCATTCAACTACAGGCGTTTTAATCACTCAAAAATACATTGAAAAACATGCATTCCTACTGTGAATAGGCTCGCCTCTCCACAGATTTAAAATTTAAAATAATGTAATTGAATACTATATATATATATATATTTTTTTTTTTTTTAGTATTACTGGAACGCAGTTATAATATGGGCTTATATTAATATCGTTTCATAATGTTGAAATGGCAGGTGAAATTTCTATACTTTTTTTTGTTTTTATAGTTTAAAAACATTTCTAGACATAAGATTAAGGCATTTTGGATAATCTGTTTTAATTATATTTTTTACACATAGTTTTATCTCTGTATTCTGTCATTTCATCCAGTGTCTGAGAAGAAGTGTATCCTCCGGCACACTGCACATTTTCATGACCTTATTTGGTCGTGAGCTGTGAGGGGGAGGTGTCATGTGACCAGCCACAATCAGGAAATGCAAGAGGGTTGGCGGAGAGCGGCCCCCAGTGGAGATGAGAGGAGCTACAACAACATTAGGGGCAGAGTGACCCAAATTATACAATTTATACGATCAGGCTTAAGAATTGTGGGTATTATTTGGGATACTTCTTAGGTTTGAACGATTTTCAAGACATTTTATTTTAATCACTGGTCAGGGATTTAATGGAGAGGTCCTCAGCTAATCTGTCAGTGAAAGCATGTGTTTGGGATATCCGACACACAGGGACATTTAGTTCTCAAAGAGGACATTAAATTACCTAAATAACTGGAGTCTTTTAGTTTGCATTACAGCCTTTTACATAGTTGTTTTTGATTGTGAAAAATATGTCATCCCTCATAGGAAATTCTCTTCGTAGTAATATTTTTGACTGTTCTCCTTCAGTCTTTTAGTCAATTAATGGATCAGTGATGTCTTGTGGTGACCAAAACTTTTAGTTTTACTTTTAGTTGCTTTCTTTGAACTATTTAGTTTAGAGAAGGCAGTTTGCACAACTGCTGATGGGATTTAGGAGTGAATCCTGTGTTTAATATTACTTTTCCTGTATAAATAGTTGTTTTTGCATGAACTCCCCTGCAGTTGTAGTATTAATGAGATGATGAATCGTTTGTAAGTTTTTGACACCTCACTGTATACAGACAAAACTGGAAATTCTGTGCTCTGATAACAGTTCAACTTGATATGTCCCTGTGTATTTAATGATAATAAATAATTAATTTTTATATTTCTTTTTTTTTTTTATTTAATCCTAATTCTTTGTGTGTTTCAGGTACGTGTAGCAGCCAATTTCATCATCCATGCCCCGCCCGGAGAGTTCAACGAAGTCTTCAATGGTTTGTACCGCCTCTTTGGTTCATTATAACAGAAAGTATTGGGAATTAAACTGTATACAGCTTGCAAAAGTGTAAAAGTGTTATATCTTAAATTATATTTCCATGAGTTTTCCCAGTGCAGATATATTTGTGTAAACTGCTCTTGAGGTAAAAATAAATCCACTGTGTTCTGTTTGTGTAAATCCACTCAGTTTTATTTCCGGATAATCAGGAAGTGTTCTGTTTGCATGCTAGTGGTTAGCATTGCTGTGATGATAAAACTTCGCTCTGGTCTCTGAGAGCTGTGAAAAGTGCTTATAAACTCATTGTGGTGAATAATTGGGATGTTCAGAATGCATGAGGTAAGTGAGGAATAATGCAGAGTTTACACACACGCCACAGTGGGTCCGGTGCATACTTTTAGCGAGTTATTTGCACATTGTCTGTTACACTGAGTGCGGTGTGCATTTGACTAAAATAATGCTGTTTTCATACACATTAAATGACATGAAAACCGTACAAGACTGCTGCGGTGTTCGGCAAAAATAAACTTCTTGGACCTGCCCTCGCACTCCACCAAGATCAGTGTGGCAGGGTGCAGAGGTCAATGTGGCAGGGTGCAGAGGTCAATGTGGCAGGGTGCAGAGGTCAATGTGGCAGGGTGCAGAGTGCAGAGGTCAATGTGGCAGGGTGCAGAGTGCAGAGGTCAATGTGGCAGGGTGCAGAGTGCAGAGGTCAATGTGGCAGGGTGCAGAGTGCAGAGGTCAATGTGGCAGGGTGCATTAATTTTTTATTTTGCAAGTCCCGAACCACGCTGCACTTAGTTCATTGTAAACAGTCAGTGTCTACCCAGCGTAACTTTGGACCACTGCAAACATTTTTTTTTTTCTCCTTAACCATGACAATTAGTTTGAGTTTTTAGTTCCATCTTAAACATGCCTGTAACACAGAACTATACTGCCTGGCCAAAAAAAAAAAGGTCACACACTCTAATATTTCGTTGGACCTTTAGCTTTGATTATGTCACACATTCGCAGTGGCATTGTTTCGATTTCGCTTCTGCAATGTCACAAGATTTATTTCCATCCAGTGTTGCATTAATTTTTCACCAAGCTCTTGCATTGATGATGGTCGAGTCTGACCACTACACAAAGCCTTCTCCAGCACATCCCAAAGATTCTCAATGGGGTTAAGGTCTGGACTCTGTGGTGGAATTGGCATTGTCATCTTGGAATATGCCCGTGCCATCAGGGAAGAAAAAAAATCCATTGATGGAATAACCTGGTCATTCAGTATTTTCAGGTGTCAGCTGACCTCATTCTTTGAGCACAGACTGTTGCTGAACCTAGACCTGACCAACTGCAGCAGCACCAGCCTATTTGTTTAGTTACATCCAGGTGGTGACTTTTTTTGGCCAGGCAGTGTATTTGACCAAATCAAAAACTAAACGTTATTTTGTCAAAATCAACTGTTCCTACCCTTTGTAACCACATTTATTATCTCACTCTTTTTTTTTTTTCCTATTTCGTGTCTCTGTCTTATCTCTGTGGCCCAGACTCAAATTAAGGCTGTTTTTTAAATCCTTAAATTCACCGTAACAAACCGTCCAAATCCTATCAGCTCTCACACTCTTTAATTGTCTAATGTGTCTCTAATGCCTGAACTTTTCATTTTTACTCATTAGCTCAAAAAGACAAACAGAAGAGGCACTAATCTAAAGAGGAAGCTGCGTATTTATACAAGGGCTGTCACAGATTGAAACAGACCACGTGAAGGGCCACAGACTGGGGGTCAATAATGTGAATCAATTAAAAAATCTTTTATGAGGGTTTAAAGTGCAGCTTCAGTCTCAGAACCTTAATATCAGGTCTGTCTCATATCAAAATGTTTAGTTATTTATGAAGACCTCTAGTGTGCCTGTATCTGCTCTATAGTTATAATCTGTGACACCCGAGGATCATTGTTATAATTTGCACATGTTAATTTACAATATTCATCTAAAATGAAATAAGAAGCAAATCCGCTGAAATCCGTGTTGGAAAACTGCGGTGCATAATGGGAGCTGGCGTCACCGTAAATGTCATCACACCAAAGAGCCTTGTTGCTGTCTTCCCCTTTTTCCTCATTTGTGCCAAAACAATTACGTGACGCTGCCGAGTTCTATGCGTATCACGATTAAGAAAATCAAATTGAAAAACAAAGTGCATACGTCACAGTGGGCATATTTCAGTGGAGGTGAAAATGAGGATTAATTGGCAAAATGGCGTCTTAAAAATAAGTGACTAAAGATTACTCAAACTTTCCCGATTCACTCTAAAAACAAGGTCAAGAGGTTAAATGAGAAGGAAAACAACTGTAACATGGTTAAAAGCTCTGAAAAATACTTTGCCAGAATAGGCAAGCTGCTTTAAGTTCTAGTGGCAGACTATTTACATTGTTGCAGTAACTCTTTAAGCAGCAAAGTCCTTCTGAGATGAAGTATTTTTCAGGAGAGTCCTGGCTCCAGAGTGCACCCTACTGTACATGTATTTAGTGGTGGGGAAAACCGGAGCAGGCACAGGGAGAACTTTCCAGGTCCCAGGATAAGAGCCACATAACCCTAACCCCTGGTTTACACAACCATAAAAGTCTGTAATTATATCTTATAAATGAAAAATAATTTTACAGTTTATTTTCAGTTTGTGGGCCTTGTTGTAGTTTTTAATGAAAACATTCTTATGGATAAATTTCGGTGTCTGCCAAAATGGTCAGACAAATGACAGTAACAACGGGGGAATCCACATTGGGCCATAATAATAAATAAATAAAAACTCAAATCAGGTTTATAGGTGCATTTATGTGAAAAACTCAGTTTCATGGAAGATATTGTTCTTGGCTGAGCTAATATTTTTCTTTGTTTTTCAGATGTGCGATTGCTGCTCAACAATGACAATCTGCTCAGGGAAGGTGCAGCACAGTGAGTACATACATTTATTTTAAGGAAATACAGAATCATTTTGTTTTTATTTTAACTGCAGTAAATAAGTCCCAGTCTTTATGTACCTTGTATAAAACATTTCGATCTCTCCTCCTCTTCTCCCAGTGCGTTTGCACAGTATAACCTGGACCAGTTCACTCCAGTGAAGATCGAGGGATACGATGAACAGGTAGAAACATCACGACTGAATCTCTCAAACTTGAAACAGAAATTCTTGAACCAAAGTGGAGTTCTGTAGCCGCGTTTCTGGAGATACAGTCATGGTTTAATATGTGGGATTGGCTCCAGACCTCAGAGTCTCTGTAGTCCTGTGTCAGAGCTGAGGAACTGTTGCCTTAGTTTGAGTGAGAATGTCATCATCACTGCTCCTCCCGCTGCTACATAACAAACAAAACAGTCCCTAGTTTTTTAGTCCTGGTTTGGTTCTTGTTTAGTCCTGGTTTTAGTCTTGGTTTAGTCCTTGGGTTCATTCTGGGTTAGTGTTGTTTTATTTAGTATTTTTATTTGATATGGACATAGCAGTTACATTGGACTGGTAGTGTGTGTTCTGGCATTATTCCAGAAACAATGATATTTAACATGGAGCAAGACCAAAAAGGTGTAGGCTGAAATTTAATCTTATTCGTCCTACCCTTTATACCTCCGTGCAGGGGGGCACCAGGGTCTTAGGAGCGCAGAACTTGAATATCTTCTTTTAAATTTATATCAGAGGGGTGCCCATATTCCTACCACATGCCCCAAAATTTCTGTCAATGGGCCTGCCTCTGTGCCATAGTGTCATCTTGAAACCAGTTCATAGAAAAGGCAAAGGGAAACACTTCAGTTCAGTAACGAATGTAATGTACCACACAGTATCAGAGTTCATGTATCTGCCCAGAGTTAAACATTTAAAGCTCTCATATTACACCAAATTCACTCTTGTGAGTGTAAAGTTCTCTTGGAATGTTGTCCTGAAAAACATACCTGGAGTTATTTTGTTTCATTCACTGTTGGAGTAACTTTTTATTATTAGTCGGTCTATATTTCCAAAGCTCAAAATGCTCTGTTCCACCTTGTGATGTCATGAAGTGGTAGTTTTCAAGGTAACGGCTCCTTTTACCTTTAGTTCAGTAGAGATGGGTAATTCCAGGGCTGAGGTGATCCAAAAGATTCTAGTGAGGGTGTGAAGTTAAAAACACAGTGGAGAACTTCCTGCATAACCTGTATTACTTCCTGTTTTTTGTTTGAGAGAAGAACTCAACCTAAATATGCAGTGTTAGGTTTAGGGTTATTTTTACTTTTTTCTGCATAACTGGTAGTTTTTGAATGAATGAATGAATGAATGGGTTTGTTTGCAGTTTGTGTCAGATACATAGAGATACATAATATTTTTGAGAGATTTTGCCACACCCCAAAAATCTAAATTCTTAAATGTTTCCTCCCTCATATATTTTTAGGTCTTAATCACAGAACATGGAGACCTGGGCAATGGCCGCATGTTGGACCCCAAAAACAAGATCTCGTTTAAGTTTGACCACCTGCGCAGAGAGGCCAGTGACCCCCGATCCCATGACCTTGACTCCTCCATCGAGAGCTGGAGAAGCGCCGTGGACTCGGCTGTGAGGGTCTACGTGAAGGATCACTACCCCAACGGCGTCTGCACCGTAAGGAACCAGAGCGTGCATGTCCTCCCTTTGTTACTGTGGTAGAATGGTTGGCCTGTCTCCTCCCTCTCACCAAGAGGTTATGGGTTAGACTCCTGATCTTTAAAATCAACGCACCATCTCATTGCAGATTGGAAATATGGCAATATTGATCTAAGGAAACTCCAATACTTTAGAGTTTTAACTTTGTGTATTGACTCATTATTCTGGCTCCATCCCAGTTTAAAAATGAAATAGTTGTACAGATAAACAAACATTTTAGTAATAAAATAATGATTTAAAAATTGCATTTTTCCAGAGATATTTTTGGTGTCATTTTACAAAAACACAGTTAAAATCATTATATTAAAGATTTTAAGAAGGAAGTTTTTAAAAAATTCCCAGTTTGGCAATTTTTTAGGTTTAAAATTGTACTTCCTATTTGAAAATCATGACCTCACAGTAGGGAATTCCTTAACTGTTACCTAGCAACCGTGTGGTACATTGGGCCGAAACTCGTCTAATGTCTCTCCTCACAGAAATTATTATTTGTCGAATACAATTATAAGAAAATACCTTTATTTTGTTTAAATAAAGTATCGCAAAAAATGTGTAAATTGTGCTGAACTTGGAGAGAACTTAAACTGTTGTTTTAGTGAGTTCCATATGGATCACATGGCACTAGGCAGAAGTCTATTTTCTGTGAATCCAAAATGTTTTACTTTTTTAAAGTATAATTTATATGTACATCAGGTATTATCCCACCAAATAAAATAAAAATTAGAGAATGATTAAAAACCTGTCAAATGCAGGTTTAACCCAGAGACACTGAAGGATGGGTCAAATGCAAAGTCTACAAGAAATCTGTAATTAAAATTTGATTAATATTATTTTTCTTTCATTTCCAGATTTATGGGAAAAACATTGACGGACAGCAAACCATCATCGTCTGCATCGAGTGCCATCAATTTCAACCAAAAAACTTCTGGTGAGTTCATTTGAAGTTTACTCTGAAGGTTCACTTTTCACAGAGCGTAAATATCACTACTAAAACAGATAACCACATGATAATATTGAAACTTATTTATGCAACTTACGCAACTGACACTGTAACCCAAGAGCACATTTAAACCACAAAAACTATTCTAAATCGACAATATTTTAAAATAAATTATGAGCTGCAAAAAATTAAACAGCCGAATGAAAGGGTTTAGTACTTAGTTTGCATCTATAGTAAGTCAATGAGGCTTAAATCTAAATCTTAAAATAATCAAAAATGATCCAGACGTTCAAAGAAAAATTCCACACAATAAATATTGACCCCAAAAATATATAGTTCATATATGGAACAAAGCTGATAGAGTGCCATCACATGTAGGACTGTCAGGATAATCACTCTATCAGTTTCTGTATTGATATCAGTGAGATTAAAGGGTTTCCCAGATATTGATACCGGTCAGAGTTTAGAAATGGAGCCGATATTTAGCTATTTAGATATTTTTCTAGAAATAAAAGTGTGGCCGTATGTTTACACAATCATGCAACTAACAATTATTAAAGTTAAAAGTATATTTGTGAACTTACTAACACAATTTATTATTATCTACAAATATCAGTTAACAGAAAGACATCGCTATCAGATATTTAAAAAATCCACATCAGACCATGTCTAAAAACCATTAATACTATAGTTACTACGACTGTTACTGCTCCGACTTCAAGCACATAGATTACTGTTGACTATTGTTTAAGATGGATGTTTAACTGTGGAGATCTTGACTGGTTCAAGCCCTGTTAGCCGCTGATAATCTGGTTTAATCTAATGGATCCCATTAGAGCAGCTCCAATCCTGATTATTGCTGCCTGAGTATTTTAGCAATAGGAGCAAAGGTGAGCAATTTATTGTTTACTGGAAAATCACATTTAAAAAGTGAATTTGGCTTATTGAGTATTTAAAAATATGTAATTTGTATTGTGTGTTGATGAAAATAATAGATACTCGGGCATGTGCATACGAGGTATAGAGATTACATGGGTAGAAGTTAGATCTGCCCCAAAACAGGAGGATCAGATGGAGCAGAGGATGCAGAGTAGGACAATAATGAACTTTTTTTCTTTTTTCTTTTTAACAGGAATGGTCGTTGGAGGTCAGAGTGGAAGTTCACCATCTCCCCCCCGTCCACTAAGGTGGCCGGCATCATGAAAATACAGGTACAAACAAAAACTTGAACGAGGGGACAGAAAAGAGTGAGCTTCAATTGGTGGTTAGAGGAATAAAGCATCGAAATTCAAATTTAAACGGGCGAAAGCAGGCGACCTGGCAATTTTAATTGTTTTAACAAAGGGCCTTACACATAAAGGATTCTGATGAGATTTTAGCTGTGTTTATAATGTTGTCATCTTGTGAGAACATACCTGGAGTTGTGTTTTGTTTCATTCACACGTTTGAGTAACTCTGCATTATTAGTCAAAAGCTCATAATGCTCTGTTCCACCTCGTGATGTCATGAAGCGGTAGTTTTCAAGCTCCTTTTACCATTATTTCAATAGAGATTGTCAATTCCAGGGCTGAAATTATCTAAATGATTCTAGTGAAGGTGTATGGAGTTTAAAAAGCACTTCCTGTATCACCACATGACATCACAAGGTGTAGGCAAGGTGGGGCTATTTCAGAGCAGGCCAGAGCAGGGGTGTTGTGAATGTTTAACTGATGCTGCGTTTCTGTTGCAGGTTCATTATTATGAGGATGGAAATGTGCAGCTGGTGAGCCACAAAGAAGTGCAGGCGGAAATGAGCGTCTCTGTGAGTGGGAATTTAAAAATAAACTAAACATAAAATCTTATACCAGCAATACATCAAGAAAAAAAAAAAAAGTCAACAGTAGTAGAAAACCAGTTAAGTTTGTTAAACAGCAGGGAAATTGCAGACCACAGGCGCGTTTATCACTGACACACTGACTTTGGATCAGACGCAGTTGGACATGTTATTTAAGGAGAGAAAGGTTCAGTTCATGGGTTGAGGAAATTATTGTGTGAAAACAATATCTGCATGGACAAAATGAGGAAATAAAAAACACATTTTGATTGTTGTTCTGCCTCAGTGTCACTCAGCTGGAATGTGGAGGGGCATTTTCTTCTCTACTAATATCATTCAGATATTTTTATTATTTTTACTAGTATTTTTTTATGATCAACTATTGTCTATTTATATACATTTTAAAATGTTCTTTTTTTTAAATACTTTTTTATTTTATAATTATAAAATTATTTTTTTTTTAAAATTGAGTTATGAGTCAAAAATTTATGTCTACATTCCATTTGGGAATACTTGGGATTTGGAATGTTTTAAACATTATTTCCTTTTTTATGATGCGTGTGTAAAAATGTTATGTGTACGTTTTATTTATTTTTTTCAGAAAGAGGCAACCACCGCAGAATCGTTTGTGTCGATCATGAAGAACGCAGAGCACGAGTACCAGGTTTGTACCAGGCTCATATTTTTATCTCATGTTTTTGTGAAGACCCAAAGGCTGTCCCGAGGTTCAGGTTATCACTGTTTAGGCCGATAATGTGGTTTGGAAAAAGATTAAATAGTAGTAAGCAGGCTCGTGATAATGACTATCGACTTCAGTACAGTACAGTAAGGGGATATTTTTGGTTATTTTGTTTTTTGCAATATGAGATTTGAGCTGTAGGGGGTCTTCTATGGCTTATTATGGATACAAACTTAAGTACTAGGGTTTTTTTATATATATAAATTTAGAATAGTTTTTTGGGGATAATTTTACTTTATGGTTTGGTTTCAATATTATCATTTATCATCTAGATTTACTTAAGACACTGGTGTATGAATGTGTGAGTGGTTCTTTGACTTAAAGCTCTTTGAGTGCCTTGAAGGTGGAAAAGCGCTATGCTGTATAACCATACCATTTACTTTCTCCAATTTTAGGTCAGTGTGTTGCATAGTCACTTTGGCAAAAATGGAAAAAATAGGCTCCTTACTAGTGTGATGTGCAGTTATCCATAGGAGGGGCCAGCAGCTACTCCTTGTTGTCTCAGTTTTCAACATAGAAATCAGTAGACTTATTTATTAAATCATTTTAGATCCATATTATGATTTAAAATGTCCAAAATATAACAATCTATGACAGATGTTGATCATCATATCTATAAAGCAGACACAAGCACAATTTATTTTGTTTAAGATCTTTGGAGATTAAGTGTGTTTTGTTTTGTTTTTTTCCAGACGGCCATCAACGAGAACTATCAGACGATGTCGGACACCACCTTCAAAGCCTTACGCCGCCAGCTCCCTGTGACGCGCACCAAGATCGACTGGAATAAGATCCTGAGCTACAAGATCGGAAAAGAGATGCAAAATGCTTAAAAAAAACAACGCAAAACTTCACCAAAATATGAAAAACATGGGAATAACATATGGACAAGCTCTCCTCCTCCGCTGCTCCCTCCACCCTCTAACCCCACTCTCTGCATGAATGGATAGATGTCTCGTCTTTGTACAAAAACTAGGGAATAAGCGACAAAATTAGGTCTGGTCTCACACTTCATGATTTGGGGAAGATTTTCAACAGCAGTAGTTTTGTTTTTGTGAAAATAAAAATATTTAAATTACTTTAGATAGTGTTTTTGTTCAAATGCGCTTCCATTGAAATATGCAGACTTATAGCTCTAACTACAAGATTGTTAAAATATAAAGGAAAGTAGTAATCTTTGTTTGAAAATGGTCTCCTATTAGAAAAGTCTTATTTAAATTTGCCATTAAATTAAACAAAGTACAGAAGTTGCATGTGATTACGACTATATCAACCAACTTGAGAGAAGATATCTTAAAGAAATGTGAAAAAATAGCTCCTTAAACTCTCAAAGCTTCATCTAAAAGGGACAATTTCCAACTACTTTCATTCAAATATCATGAAATTCTTAATACAAAAACATCACTACTGCATAAAACTTCAATTTGCAAGACATAGGAACAGCACTTGTATGCAAATGCCACTCCTAAACATGACAATATTGATGGAATACTGTTCAGAATGTGCGATTTCAATGTTACCGTGAGACTTAACCTTATTCTTGTGCCGATTGTAAACAATTTTGGGGAGAATTTTGTCCAAATGAATGAAAAATTTTAAAAACACGAGCTAAATTGGGCTTCCCTCTAGCTTCACCTCCTGAAAATTTAAAAAATATCTTTGCAACACAGATTTTCGACTTTGTTTTTGGTACTGTAACAAAATAAATGACAGAATTATATCGTTTAATGTGCATCGATTTAAAATACAGTTCTATCTTCCACTGTTTATTTTTACGATATTAACCTGATACTTCATGATAAAGGCCTGTATATTCTGTACCATGGCTCACACTTCTAACCCACGTGTGTCAGTCTGTCCAGTGGAGTCTTCATCCCAAAACTGTACTTCACAAAATGTTGCATTAAAAGTCAAATTTTCTATCAATGACTCGACTCTGCTCTGTGAAAACTTGGGAGAAAGTTAAAGTAACATTCTAGTGTGGGGTGTTTCACCTGCTTGTCTCGATGGAGATGTTGCTTTGATGGGAATGTCACACAGTATGATGATAACCTTACTTGTGTTGTATTTATTCAAATAGAGGTGTTTTTTTGTTTTTTTTATAAAATAATAATAATAATAATAAATCATGGAGATTAATAAATTTAATGCCATACTGTGAAACATTTGAGGCAAAGCAATAACATCTCCATGGAGACAGGCAGGTGGCTGATCCTCCACCAGAAGTGTTACATATACATATACATAAATACAGCTTTTTAGTTGTAATTATGCTTTTGTCAGTTATTTTTATAATTCTAGTTTTAATCAACATCTTGGCGTTTGTCACACAAATTTTGAATTGCACATCTCAGTTAAAGATGCAGTGTGTAACTTTTGGCACATTCCAGTGTTGGCTGGAATGTGCCTTAAAGAAAAAGATGAAGTTTAAACTATTTAAACTTCGTCTTTTGCTAAGGATCAGACCTGGATGATTGAGGGATTACACAGACGTTCCTTAAAGAGCATCTTTTTTGTGAGTGGGCTCATCTCTCCACAGTCCTGACCAGTAACTTGGCCTGGTAGTGTCACCTTCTTGTCACTGGAGATGGATACATTAATGCTGTACTGTGGAACATTCTGGACAAAGCAATTTAACAATTCAAGCATGAAGTGGACCCTTCACCAGAAACGTTTCTTAGTGCATCTTTAATATACAATATGAAAATGAAATAGGGGGAAATATGCAGGCTATTTTTTTGGAATAATTTTTGTACAAAGTTTTTTAATTTATTTTTTTGATAGAGGCCCTCATAAAAACTAAAGCCTGGCCTTTTGTTATATAAAAAATAGATAATAGATTAAATAGACATTACATTATTAGTATTTTATAGGTGGTCAGTTCCTACACAAAACTTGATTTAACTTAAGTGGCAACAAGAAGAGTTTAATGAGTTAGGACTAGCAAAAATTGAGCAAAAAAGTGTCAAGGGCTACAAATAATGTTTATAGATGTATACTGAATTTATCTTAAATAAACAAAAAATACAGGCCAATGAAATGAACCTGCGACTGTTCCACCTCTCGCCTAACGGAGCGTGTGGCTAACTGCGGAGCTAACCCTGAGCTAACAGATGCTAACAGACGCTAACAGACGCTAACAGACACGTCTTCAACACACCGACACATGTTCCTGCGGCTCCTGGGGAAATGCCCGCTCCTAACGCGGATCTAACACGGATCTAACACGCTTCATCCCGCTCCAAGGTAAGCCCAATATCCGCTGTAATCCCCGCACTGAAAAACACACCTCTTAGTGCCATAATCCTACTTTTAATAAACTTAAGATCGTTAGCAGTGGGGCTAACAGCGGCTAACTCTCAATAGGTTTTAATGGTAGATACCACTTTTGAAGTTTAGGTGTCTTTTCCCTTTAAAAGAAAACGTGTGTATTAGATTTTCCTGCCTGTACAAACTTACATAAAACGGATACAGTGCTATGTTTAATATCAGTCCCTTGTTTTGACCAGGAATTATAAACTGTTGTAAATAATGGCACGAATACAAGACAATGCAAACGCTGTGTTTTTCTGCAGTTGAGGGGAATGCATTGTGCTTTAAAACTATAAAATATCTGAATTTTTGTTGTAAAGAGTCTGAGTTTAGATTTTGGAATTGTGTTGAAAAGGATAAAGCTTTGCTGTAATGGAAAGTCACTAAAACAGACCATAATTTCCTTTATCTGCCTTGGCATCAGTATATTTACTCTACAAATAACAGATACTCAGAGAACCTCACGCTTACTGTGCCAAACTTTAAATGTTAAACAGTACTATTTATATATACGAAAAAATAAAATACAATTGTACATTATTAATATTTATTATATTGAAACACTTGCATTAATAATATATATTTTTAAACAATTATGTTGCTGTTATTATTAGACAGAACTAGGTTAAACAAGCATATACAGAGTAACTGAACCAGTCCCATATGTAGGACTAAACTAGGACTAAACCGGGCTAAATGTGGACTAAAGGTGGACAAGACCAAGCACTAAACCAGAGACCAAACTATCAACAGATTCAAGCTTAAACCAAGTACTCAGCCAGGTCTAAACTACTTTTAAATTCAGGGCTGAACCAGGGCTGAACCAGGGCTAAACCAAGGGTGAACCAGGGCTAAAAGGTCTAAAACCAGGAGCTAAACCAGGAGCTAAACCAGGAGCTAAACCAGGACTTAGAGTTGAGTAAGGGCTTTGAGACTTAACCAGGAACTAAAAAGGTTTTAACCAGAACAAGACTAACCCATATAACCCCTCATCTGTAAAAATCCATCAAACTTCATAGTTTGACTATAGCTGGGGTTCCATTCAAATGTTTTGCAAATGTAAATTCAAATTCAAACAAAAGCTGCGATGTAAATGAGGTTATTTATGTCCTGCACAAATAATCCAGAGACCGCTCACTTTGGTCACCTCTGCTCACAGCGCTCACACGGGAATATTTGAATACGTCATCAAACATCGATGAGTGTAGTGGAAAGTATGACGCTTTATGGATCATTATTATATTATTATTTTATTTTTTGAGCCAATACCGATATCCAATTTGACTTGATGTTGTGGCTGATAAGGCAAGGCAAGACAAGGCAAGTTTATTTATACAGTACAATTGGTACACAAAGTAATTCAAAGTACTTTATAGAATAAGAAAGAAAATCATAATACAAACAAATCAAAACATAAATAATAACAAATAATCATCATAAAATTTACATTAAAAAAGAGAAGAGTGCAGAATAAAAACCTTTCAGTCATATGTACATGATTTAAACATTGTTAAAGTAGAGGCCTGTCTCACATCTTCAGAAAGACTGTTCCAGGTATTAACTGCATAAAACTGAAACACTGACTCCCATGTTTAGTCCTGACCGGCCACCAGCAGGAGGCTGGTCCCTGGAGTCTCAGAGTGTGAGATGGGTCATATGGCACTACTGATATATATACTGATATAAACATGATAAAATCCATAGCAACGACTAAAAATGTATGTCACATTGTAGTAAAATTCAGAAATGTATTTTCTCTTTTGTCAATAATAACAAAATGCATTTATCTGGAATATAAAATTTCTTGCATGATTGTGTAAACTACAACCATATTTAGCTTTTAGTTTCCATTGTTCCTCATGCGTCTGTTTAAAAAGTCAAATGTTATTCACTGAGCACAAACTGGGACACATGGGACATGGGCACACACCGACTGGGGCAGTGCAGAAAAATTATTTGTGCCAAATATTGGCAACATTTTCAATACTGGACCGATACCGATACCTGGAGAAAACCCTTTGATATATTGTGCTATCCCATAACTGATAAATCGTCCCTAGTGAAAGCATGATTTTTTTTAAACAAAAATAAAAAACCTACAAAAATAAGGTGTTTATATGGATCCAAATCATTCTAGATGTGGTTAAAGATCCACCATGTGACCATAGACTGTATAAATAAATGGCCATAGCTAAACCTGCTAGCCACCGTGCTCATACTCACTTCCAAATAGGAAGTGAGCACGGCGCACTTCTGGCTCCAACGACTTTGGCTCCATTTCACTTTCTATTGAAAAACTACCGCCCCTCTTTCTGTAAGACCAAAATGATGATCCTGACAGCAGCAGTTACAATGTTCATATTAACTCACTACATGATGGTGTTATTATTATTATTATTATTATTTTGCTATTGTGTCCATAAATCGAGAAATGAATATTAATAACAGATAAATCAGGTGGCAACCCAAATGGGAGAGTCGCTCCCACTAGCTTTAGGAACAGGTTTGATTAACAACATTGCTACCTGCCCGCTCCCTGCTAAACCAGAGGGCAGCCTTTCTCTGGATTGGCTCTTTGGTTGCTATGATACTCACGATCAGAATTCCAAATATGGAACTCTGCTCCAAATTGGCCCTTAACTATTAACATCGATGAGCTCCATTTGACCGGAGGTGAACTCTGACGTCACACTCTCTTAGTCCACTTCTTTAT
This sequence comes from Periophthalmus magnuspinnatus, assembly GCF_009829125.3. Taxonomy (NCBI): domain Eukaryota; kingdom Metazoa; phylum Chordata; class Actinopteri; order Gobiiformes; family Gobiidae; genus Periophthalmus; species Periophthalmus magnuspinnatus. Next base: position 8,375,583 of record NC_047131.1, on the reverse strand, counting down.
ATAGTCTGTAAATCCAACCAAAGCTTTAAAAACAAGTGTCACAGAATATTGCTTTTGAAGTAGTAGGTCTATACTTTCTCTTGACAGTTTAGAAGTAATCGTTTGAAATATCTGGGATTTCAATTATGAGCCACATAATCGTGAGTATACTTTTTGTCATTATCGAGCAGCTTTAAAACTGGGTGCAGATATCTGGCTCATTAAACAAAAATATCACAGGGTCACTTTCTAAAGGGATGATATGCTTCTGTGATTTTGACTTAGTCCCATCCCTACAATATATTCACACTTCCATCACTATGCTATTGTAAACGTGTGGGCTTATATCCACATGTCCCTGGTCTCACTGCAGTTTCACACATGCAGTAGTCTTTATTTAGAACAGAAACTTTACACCAGAGCTCTTCTCTTTGGAAAACCCCGCAGCACCAGAACAGTCTTTCATAAAGCACCAACACACACCAGAACCAGTATTGATAATTCCCCTGGTTCATAATCACATGTGTAGAAAGAAATTTCATTAGCCATTAACCACCACTAGGACGGCAACTATTGACTGTTAAAATAAGTCTGGACTAGTATCTGGACTAGAGCTGCTCTGTGTAATGCAGTTTAATGGAAATATTTTTTTTCCTGCAAAGAGCAAAAGATCCTTGTGATCTTGTTGTACCTGTAGTTTAGATCTCTACTTAGGCCTGTCATGATATTATTACATCCACTTATCATCACGTGGAGATTTTTGCTATTTTGGTTGTAACACGATAAGATTTGAGCTGTAGAGGGTCGAATAACTAACTTCTATGGCTAATTATTGATTCATTCTACTGTTTATTTGTTGCTCTTAATGATACTGTCTCTTTAAAAATAATTTACTGGGATTATCTTGTTTTATTTGAATTGCATCAGGTATAAAGTGGTTTCAATATTATTGTTTATCGCAATATTTTTCTCTAACAATATATCATGCTTCAAAATGTGTTATCCTGACAGGCCTATTTCTACAAATATGTTCTTAAACTAATACAAGAATCCCATGCTTTTATCAGTTCATTAGGGCTGTAACGATTAATTGTTTAATCATGACTAGTTAACTATAAAAAACAGATACACAAAAACCTTTTACAACAGACGGGGGCAAATTGATGGACCATTTCAAGTTTATATCAATAATACACTAGAATAGAAGCCTTCAGTCTCCATATATCAACCTTTATTTGGTTAAAAATGTTGTAAAACTCTAAATTAAAAAAAGAAATAATCATTTGACTAATCGAAAGAATAATCGCTGTTTCGTTGACTACTAAAATAATCGTTATTTTCAGCCCTACAGTTTATATTTCAGTTAATTTGCTAGCCTAAATTGCTTATCTAATAGCACTGTCACAATAATTCATTTTAAATTTTGATACATATCACTGAAGGACATATAGACGATAAACGATAATGTTTAAACTCATTTATGCCACTGATGCAATAACTTAAATGAGTCTAAAGGTAAAATATAGTTAAAAAACATGAGCCACAATAAATAAACAGCAGAATGAGACACTTTAGTACTTTAGTTTGCCATAAAAGCTATTAAATTCAACCTTCTGGGGCTCAAATCTTTATCATATCGCCAAGAAATAACCAAAAATGTCCCAGTACTGCAAATAAAGTGTGCACATAATAAATACTGAGCCCCAGATGATCGTTCTTTCTAAAATATATTGAAGTCTAGATAGTATTTATCAAGACAGGCCTATTATTTGATTGCAATCGAAATAAAACAATGCCAAAATGTTTTCTAATTAAAATAGCAGCAACATGTACAGTTTTTATATAAATATTGTCTATCTAGGATTATTAATTATCAGGTAAAAAATGTATTTTAAAAATCCTCTAGTAATAAACAGTAATAATCGTTGCATTGGTTGCGTTCCGTACAAACCAGTGTAGTCCTGCGTTATCCCCAGTTCAGTGTCTAGCCTCATTTATCTCTCTATTACCCCCGCCCCCTCTCCAACCCTCCCCCTTCTACTCGCTCTACTCTCTCTTTCCATTTTCTCTTTCGTTGTCCTCTTTCTCTCCTCCCCCATTGTGACGTCATTGTTTTTGCTATTGTCTCATTCCAGCATCATCCCTCCATCACCCAGGAGGCCCTACCACCGCCACTACCACCACAACCAACCCAACGCCGCTGCAGCTCTACCCCAGCCGAGGCCTCTCTCTCTGGGCTTCCTCCGTCTCCACCTCCCCCTCCTCCTTCTCCTCCTCTCCTCCTCCTCCTCCTCCTCTCCCTTCCTCCGGCCCTTGTCTATCTATCACCAATCAACGTAGCGAGATGCTAACCCAACAAGAAGCGTTAGCGTTTGCAATGGACTAATTTTTTTTTTTTTTTCCAAGATTTTTTTTTTGTGGAATTACAAAGAAGGAACCTCCCGATCTTTGATGTTTTGTTGCTTGGATGCCCCCCGCGGTGTAGCTGTCAGTCTCTCCTCTCTTCTCTCCTCCATCCTCTCCTTGCTTCCTTTCCTTGCTTGCGTGAGGCCTAGACATGTTTGGGACCGAATCATCATGTAAGTAAATTACACAAAATCCTATTTATTTTTACATTTTTGCCACAATTTCTTACATTTTCTGCATGTATGCTAACTCCATGGGCCTATTCTTTTCTGTTGCATCCTATGTGCTATCTGTGCTGTGCAGGCTCTCAGTGCTAACAAAACATGCTACTAACCTATATTTTAGACATGTGTAAATATCAGTTTAGCATTTTATTCTTAGCAATAAAGCTATCCCATCTCATACTTTCTTGTGTGTTTTGGCTGTGCATGCTAAAACACATGCAGCTAATATAGCATCCTTGCATATTTTCACAGAGGCTCAGAATAGCTCAGGTTAGGTAACTCTAGCTGCTAGCCTCTATTAGAGAGCTAATGTTGGCTCTGAATGCTAACAAAACAAACAGATTTGGGTTATTTTTCAACTCAGCTTTTTGCTTAGATCATATGTTTAAGCTTCTGTTTTAGCAGTTAATTTTTGACAGCAGTTTTAATTTGGTTTAAAGGAACTGTTTGTAAGATTTTGTTTGTGAATTTCATAAACTTGAAACATCTGTGTAACTAGATACAAGGTAAACATGTCAGTAAAGTTGTATGTAATTTGAACAACAAATCTAATGCTGATTTTTTTTTTTTTTTTTTTTTTTTTACAAAGACATTGGACATTATGCTAAGTTGTTTGTTTTAATTTGGTGTTTTGGTTCTCAAGACACCTGTTCCGGATGCCTCCTGAACGCTTCCCTGAGGGCCCCGGGGAAGACCCAGGACACGCTGCAGGGACTATGTCTCTCAGCTGGCCTGGGAACGCCTTGGGGTCCCACCAGAGGAGCTGGAGGAAGTATCTAGGGTGAGGGCTGTCTGGGAGTCCCTGCTTAGACTGCTGCCGTCACGACCCGGCCCCGGATACGTGGAAGAAAATGGCTAGATGGTTCTCAGGATGATTATCCAATCAGAAAGCAGAATGAGCCGCACATGACTCTCTCATTTGGGTTGCCAGTTTCAAAGCTGAAATCCAGTTGGGTTAAACCTAAGATGCCTCAGTGAGTGAATTCTAGAGGTTTTGAGGTTTCACTTGAGGGCTGTCCATAAACACTTGGCTCTGGATACACAGGGTCATATTTGACTGTAGACCCTTTATTAAACTGTAAGAGCTCAGGCTACAGCAGATGGATTCTCGAGATGTTTGTGAGTTCACAAACTCTACAGTTTTTTGTTTTTTTTAATCTTCTTTTGATTATGCAACTAAAATATCACGTAAATGTAGTAAATTTTGTAGTGTTATTTAGTCAGTGTTTAATCATGAGTCACTGCTTCACGGAGCCTATTCCACATGTACAGGGCATGAGGGCTGAACAATGAACCATCAAATCAAATCAAAGTGCAATCTTTTTTTTTTTTTTTTTCCCCAGACAAGCATTGCTATTAGATTTGTGATTAATGTTTCAATAATTGGATTCTGTACAAAGTTCACATTTAAACCATGTCCAAAAGAATTGAGACTGAAATTTGAACTGACAAACTAATACAAGAATGACCTTTTCAGAACATGTTTGTACAGATCATGTACAGATGGTCTGGTTTGGGGCTCTGGGATTGAAAAATGTAACTTGGGTCAAGTCTCCACTCGTTCCTTTCATTCAGGTTTAGTTTTTATTATTCAACAGAAATATTACTTTTAGTCTAACTAGTTTTGGTCATATTTTTATTTTTTATTTATTTATTTTTTTTAAAAAAGGGACAATGCACATTAATAAACATTACAAAAAAAAAAAATGTAAATGTGCCCGAGTTAGCTGACTAGAGCTAATTTTCATCGGTTGTCCCCAGGCCAGATGTAACAAGGCAACCTACAATTAAGAGAACATTTCATATCAAAAACATTCAAAGATAAGAATTAATCATATTGAAAGACAATATAATGTGGACATAATTAAAAATATGTACATTTACAAATACCTATTTACAATTAATGCTCACAAGACTGAGTTTCCACAAGCCATTTTTTGGCATTCTTTTTAAATGAAAATAATGATGGAGACTCTCTAATGGCTTCAGGCACTGTGTTCCACTGCTGTCATAGTTTTAGTCTTTGTGATAACTTTTAATTAGTTTTAGTATTAGTTGGGGAAACACCGATGCAGACACTGATATCGAATATCGGTGCTGATACTGAAAAATCAGCTGGACTGGGTATCAGTTCCATGATATCGGTCCAGTCGATATCTTGGTTGGACCTTTAATTGGATGTAACAAGACTTTTTTTTCAGGCTGATTTTGTCCTTGAACGTCTCATAATGTTTGAACTTGTTTCATATGAAGCTGTTCTGTTATGTGAAGATATATAACAGTTACATAACGCAGTTGGATCTCTGTGTGATAAGTTAACAGCGTTTTAAGGAAATAAGAGCCATTTTCTGCCCCTGTCCTGGTAGTTAATATTGGATATCGGCAGATGCTTAGTCAAAGTATCAATATATCTTATCAGAACTTCAAAGGCTGGGTCGATGCATCCCTAAATCAGTTTAAATATTATCTTTACAAACTGATGTGATCAAACATTTAGTCTGGAGGAAGTGCTAATTGAATTACTTTGTGTACAAACTGTGCCGTACAAATACACAATGTCCTTTTATAGATAAAGAAAAGTATTAAAGTCACAATTAACGTTGCAAAAAAAGTATTCTTTACATCTCCATGGTGACGAAGAAGTACTGTAGTTTGTATCCATGGTGACAAAGTGTGTTTCTCGGGTCACCATGGAGACCAGAGTCCTGTTGCCACGGTAACAGCTAACTTGGTTTTATTTCTGTCTCTCCTACATTCGACCCATACCATAACTGTTTTAGTCTGGGACAGTTTATTTCTGTCTAGTCTTTAAAGCCCCACCGTGTAACTTTTTAGTCCAAAAATAGCAAAAAACATGCTTTTGTTTTATCATTTTTTTATGCTTTTATTGCACTGGAAAACTTTTACGGACAAAGAATTGGTTGTAGATTGTTGGTTGTCAGTGACGATTAGAAATGACTGAAGGGCTCCAGACGAACGATTTGAGTTGGGAGCACCGGGGCGCCCACAGCTGGCCTTACACTGTGACTATTTTGTTGCATGACAATTTCAATTCGGGCTGAATTTCGGCTCATCCGTGTGTGAGGTAGAGGTGAAGTGGGGGTAGAAGTGGGCTGGAGTAAAGCGCAGGTAGAACCGAGCTGAAGTGAGTTGGAGGTTGAAGTGGGCTGGAATGAGGCGCAGGTGGAGGTGAGCTGGAGTGAGACGAAGGTGGAGGTGAGCTGAAGTGAGGCGGAGGTAGAAGTGGGCTGGAGTGAGACAGAGGTGGAGGTGAAGTGGAGGTAGAAGTGGGCTGGAGTGAGGTGGAGGTAGAAGTGGGCTGGAGTGAGACAGAGGTGGAGGTGAAGTGGAGGTTGAAGTGGGCTGGAGTGAGGCAGAGGCAGAGGTAGAGGTGAGCTGGAGTGAGACGAAGGTGGAGGTGAGCTGGAGTGAGATGGAGGTGAGCTGAAGTGAGGCAGAGGTAGAAGTGGGCTGGAGTGAGACAGAGGTGGAGGTGAGACGCAGGTGGAGGTGAAGTGGAGGTTGAAGTGGGCTGGAGTGAGGCAGAGGTAGAGGTGAGCTGGAGTGAGAGGGAGGTGGAGGTGAACTGGACACTGTATTTTAAAGAAATTAGTGCCTTTTTTCAGTAAAATATCGATTAATATCAGGTATGACCAATAACGTAAAGTCAGAGTATCGATAACAGTATCGATGCCTCCATAAACTAAACACCGTGTGGAGGATCTACAGGTTTGATGCGTCTCTTTAGTGTCTCATTCACAGATGGATGAAAAAAGCCAGAGTTTTGATCTCTGAGGTGCGTTTAGCTCTAAGCACCAGAGAGTGACTTGAGCGCTTCGGCCTCAGGTCTGGTCAGAGGTGAGGGCGAGTGATTTAATGCTTTTTTCGTTTAGTTGTCTATTAAAACAATGACTTAAATGTGCTCTACACTATTTAATCTGCGTTTATAATGAAGAGAGAGGACCCAGGAGAAGGATGTGATGAGGATCTGGCAGACGCACCGGTGAGCCCAAGGAGCATGTGGTCGCACTCTGGAGCCTGGAATCTTTATGTTAATTAAAATTCAATTTAATCCGTATTTTTTAGTCTGGGTCAGTCTGGTTTAGTTTGGCCCAGTGTCTTAACGGTGGAGTGGATGCTCTTGTCTCATAGAGGATCTCTGTCTGTGGTCAGCTGGCCTCATGTCTCTGTATAACACGCTTTAGTCTGATTTAGTCTGGTTCAGTGTGTTTGAGTTCAAGTGGACGCTCTCCTCACATAGAGCGTCTTTGAGCAGTGCAAACAGCTGCTGCCTCTTCAATGGAGAGCGAGAGAAGAGGGGAGAAGAGGGGGGGATGAGAGAGAGGGAAAGAGAGACAAAAAAATTAAAATGGGGGAACTAAAGGAAGAGCGAGAGAAGAGTGTTGTAGAGAGAGGAACAGAGAAATGAAAGGAGGAGGAGGGAATAGACATGGGAGAAAGTAGGAGGTAAGGCGAGTGGAAATAAAAAGAGGAGAGGATGGAGGGACAAGGGGGAGGGTGAAGAGCGATCGGGGGTGAGAAGCAGAGAAGGAGAGAGAAGAGGGGGAGAGAAAGGAGAAATGAGGGATAGAGAAAGCTGGTGGAGGGGGGAATAAGGACATGGGTAGAGGGAGTGTGAAAGAAGGGTGGGGGCGTTAATTGAATTTGGCATTTGAATGGTCACAGTTTGCAAATCAGAACGACTGCAATTAAACGACAAATGTCCTCTGCAAAGATCTAAATGTTCCTGTGTCTCCATGGGGTCTCGTTGCTGCTAACCCTGTGTTTTAGACCTCTGCAAACATGTTCCCTGTGTGTCAGATGCCCTCCCTACGATGTTGCTACTACTGGCAGTTGCATTTTTTTTTTTTTTTTTTTATCAGAATCTCTGTTGGGTTTTTGTTAAAAACTGAATATGTAAACCAGAGCAGACCAGGTATGTCTTTCGATTAGATGCATTTTACGTTTTACAGAGCCATTGTACTTTTAGCTATGTTTCATAACACAATGAGATGATATTGAGGTTACAGAGACAGAAATACTACTGTCTGTAGTAAAGTTTTCTCTGTGCTCATTTGGCCCCAGACTTTGGACAGTCCTGAGCTGTAGCATTATGTTTTATCCCATTGACTTCTCAATTCTTTTCACAGACTCCAAAAAACTAAGACCAAGGTTTGATTTTTTTATTGAGTCACGCTTGAAAGTAATTTTTCTTTCCTTTGTGTTTTCTAGTGAGCATGTTTCTGAACACACTCACCCCTAAGTTCTACGTGGCCCTGACTGGAACCTCCTCCCTCATCTCCGGACTCATCCTGGTCAGTTTAAACCAAGAAAAAACATAATTCACTGTAAAATAGATTTATTGGCACGGTGACAGAATAGCTAGCACTCACCCATCACAGGGTTCTAGGTTCAACTCCTGCGTCACCGGGCCTTTATATGTGGAGCATGTTCTCTCTGTGCCTGGGTGGGTCTGCACTTTCCTCCTGTGGCTGCGCAGTCTGCTGGATCAGTCAGAAATAAGTATTATCACAGCAATAAACCTTTATTTAAAGTTAAATATTTGTTCAAAGCCAGGTATAAGTTTGGTTAAACAGTAAAAGTGGAGTATAGTACAAATCCAAGAATTTGTACGTCTGCAACTCCCCGGCCAAAAAACTACAAGTTGGCTCATACATTTTTCAGTGTTGTGGTTAGTCAAGCAAATAAATAATATAAAACTTTTCTTTTGGACTTTAGTCAGCACATATCATCTTTATAATCATGTAATGATGTGATGTTTTAAATCCTTTAAATTGTTTAAATTTGAGAACTACTCCATAGCTAGATTGTACAGCACATGCAACACCCATCAGCCCAAAACATGCAGAACAAATCCTCCAGCTCAGGTAGTCCTGACCAAGACTAACTCAACATCTGGAGACGGGTCCCACTGCTCATGACCAGTTTAACCCAGAGACATGGATGGGTCAAATGCAGATGCTAAGAGAACAATGAAGTGCACCTTAAACTTAAGGAATATAAGAGCATGGGAGGGCATCTGACACAGTGTTTTTTTTTCTAGATCTTTGAGTGGTGGTACTTCAGGAAGTATGGCACGTCCTTCATCGAGCAGGTGTCCGTGAGCCACCTGCGCCCTCTGCTGGGAGGAGTAGACACTGCAGCTCCCAATAACAACAACAGCAGCACTAACAGTAATGGAGAGACAGACTCCAGTCGACAAAGTGTATCAGGTACAACGAATACTACTACAAACAGCTAGTCTTACCCCTATTGCTACTTCGTTACTACTGATACTACTGATACTACCATCACTACTATTACTACTGCTCCAAAACTATTACTGCTACTGCCATTACTACTACTACTACTGCAATACTACTACTGATACTACTATTACTACTACTACTAATGTTGCTTCTCCAATGCTACTACTGATACTATTACTACTACTACTGCTATTCTGATACTTCTTGTGTCTTTGTTTTCCACAGAATGTAAAGTTTGGAGAAATCCATTAAATTTATTCAGAGGAGCAGAATATAATCGGTGAGTCCATACTTGGTTATAAAGTTTCTCTCAACATTTTCTTTTAGCTTTCTTCCATGTTATAACGTTCATCCAAAGCATGTCTGAAGAGGTTTTAGATGTCATCCATGCATGTTTGAATAATTTAGCGATCTCTCCCAGGCCCTATTCAAACCCTCCTTACGTTTAGCAGTAAGATTCTGTTCAAAGCTTCGCCCACAAGCCCACGTCATCCATGCTCCCACACGGCAATTCTCCATAAATGTACAAAACATGATACAAAACTGTACACTACAACTTCACAAACCTGATGAAATGTGCAGTGGTTTCATTAGTGGGATGCAGCTGATTGTGGTGTGATGGCGCTCTGAAGGGGAGGAGGGGGAGACTTCGTAAAAAAACGAAAGTGAAATTTCTAAAACATGTTAGTATGTTCATTTGGCTGAATATAGCATTTTCAAAACAGTAAAAGGAAGCATGGTGATCTAAATATGTGTTATGTTAGCTGTTAATACTCTGTAGAATTAAAATACCCCCTCTTTAAAAAAAAGTAAAGCAAAAAAGTAATTCATCTCAAACAGTAACTCTATTTTAATGTATTTTCTGTTAATTCAGTTAGAGTGATGTTCCATTATTCCAGAAAATTATAATTAAGTACAGCACTTTAAGATATCCTTGAAATGTAGTGCAATATAAATAAAATGTATTATTAGTAGTTGTTGTAGTAGCAGTAGCTGTAGTTGCAGTAATTGTAGTTGCAGTAGTAGGTGTAGTAGTAGTTGTTTTTGTAGGTGCAGTAGTTGTAGTAGTTGTAGTAGTTGTTGTTGGAGTAATTTATGTTGTAGTAGTAGTTGTTGTAGTTGGACTGGTTGTTGTAGTTGTTGTAGTAGTTGTAATTGTAATTGTTGTTGTTATTATTAATATTAGTATAAATTGTGTGAAAATGTAACTTCAGTTGCTATTTTCTCAAAATTAAAGTCTTTCACTTTTTGTAAAAAACTCAAATGTTGTCAAATACAAAACAGGCATTTGTTCATCATATTTGTTCTTAAGTTTAAGAAATGTAAATATTTATGCAGTAGTATTCAGTACTTCCTACAGATTTACACTATGAGACTATATAAGGTGGCACAATCAAATACAATGACTCAAATATGGTTTAATACATTTTTTTGAGTATAAATATCACTTATTGCTTGTACTGATGGACTAGAGTTACTTCTATGTGCTATGATAATACTAAGGCAGATCTGCCGTACTGCCCCATACTGTGTTTCAGTTACACGTGGGTCACAGGTCGAGAGCCGCTCACATATTACGACATGAATCTTTCGGCCCAGGATCATCAAACATTCTTCACCTGCGACTCAGACCACCTCCGACCAGCAGACGCAAGTAAGAGAGGCACAGTGGTTAGCCTATCTCCTCCCTCTCACCAGGAGGTTGTGGGTTAGACTTCTGATCTCTGTGTGTATGCATGTCTTCCATGTGCTGCTGTGGCAGAGTGGTTATCCTGTGTGTCTGTAGGAGGTTGTGGGTTAGACTCCTGAGTGTAATGCTCTGTATGCTCAGTTATGCAGAAGGCGTGGAGAGAGAGGAATCCTCAGGCCAGAATCTCAGCCGCTCATGAAGCTCTGGAGTTGGAGGAGTGAGTACAGTGCTCTCTGCTGGACACACATTGTTACTACACAAACCACTGTCACCATTGTGCACACAAAGATACAGACTTAATGTTGTAGAGTTAGTCTGCTTTTTATATTTAGTAATACGATATGACATACTTTGTTAATCAGTGTTGTGGTTTACATTAAACAAAACGCAAAACAAAACAATGACTTCCTCTTCAAAACTGCAGAACTGAGGCAAAAAACAGAACTAGTTCATTTTAAACAGTTTGCAGTGGTCCAAAGTTATTCCTCACTTAACTAATGCATTACGAGCATTCTATTCACCAGGATGAGTTTATAAGCACTTTTCACAACTTTCAGAGACCAGAGAGGAGGTTTTGGTGTCACAATAATGCTAACAACAACTAGCATGCTAACAGTGCATCAGCCTTTTACTTACTAGTTTGCACATGATAAAAATGTTTTATAATTAGATGCAGGACAGTACACAGTGTTTCAGAGCTGCTTATACAACATATTTACACTGACTAAAGTTGTCAACAGTATTGAAAATCAGATACTAATTTACTATAACTAGTATTGAAACTAGATACTCATTTGAGCAGGTATCGATACTAAAAAAGTCCCATTCACAGGACAAAAATGAACCTTTCTTGAATAGCTTTAGAATGATCTTGAGCTGTATCAGAATAAGACACACAGACTAGATCCATGGACCACTATGGAACCTAATGGACACTGAGGGATTACACAGATATAAGGCCACGTGGGAATAGAAAAGAAAGTACTACCATTTAATGTGGAAAATCACATTCTATTGTCTAAAGAGCATTTTTATTATCATCGTGGTATCTGAATCAGTTTTGTGTGTCAAGTCTATTCCTTTGTATTGTGAGGACACTACTGAGGCAAGTTTTTTTGGTTACATGAAAAAAGAAGCAGGTACAGCCTCTTCAAACATCACTCGTATATTTAGTTGTTTTTTGTGTGTTTTCCATTTTAGTTGTGCGACAGCGTACATCTTGTTGGCAGAGGAGGAGGCCACGACCATCATGGAGGCAGAGCGGCTCTTTAAACAGGCTCTAAAAGCAGGAGAGCTCTGCTACAGGAGGAGCCAGACGCTACAACACCACGGGACACAGTATGAGGCCCAACACAGTGAGTCTGAACCGGGGACTGAACCGGGGACTGAACCGGAGACTGAACCGGAGACTGAACCGGAGACTGAACCGGAGACTGAACCGGAGACTGAACCGGGGACTGAACCGGGGACTGCACCGGAGACTGAACTGGAGACTGAACTGGGGACTGAACCGGGGACTGAACCGGGGACTGAACCGGGGACTGAACCGGAGACTGAACCGGAGACTGAACCGGGGACTGAACCGGGGACTGAACCGGGGACTGAACCGGAGACTGAACCGGAGACTGAACCGGAGACTGAACCGGGGACTGAACCGGAGACTGAACCGGGGACTGAACCGGGGACTGAACCGGGGACTGAACCGGGGACTGAACCGGGGACTGAACCGGGGACTGAACCATCGGAAACCACAGACAGGCAAAAGTGTGTAGTGTTGGACTTCCCAGGCAAAGGCTGGACCAGGACCAAACTAGAACTAAACCAGGACTAAATGTAGATGTTTTCCTCTTGTTTCAGGAAGAGACACTAATGTGCTTGTTTACATAAAGCGGCGTTTGGCAATGTGTTCGAGAAAACTCGGAAGAACCAGAGAAGCTGTCAAAATGATGAGAGATGTGAGTGAAAATAGATACTACTATAACCAAAACTACTAACTGTGTCTCTTGAACTGCACTCATATTAAAGGTAATGACGTATGCTGCTCCTTTTGGTTTAAAACGACGGTTGCATATGTAACTAAGGTTCTATGAATCCTGGATGACCACCAGAGGACAATGCTCAAAGCACTGACTGAGTCCCTGCCCTTACTCTGTGTATGTGGACACAATGCCCCATTTTAATTCTCTGAACTTCCAGAATCATTTGCAACACAAAATGCTAGCATCATTAGCATCATTGACCTTGGCCACCCAGCACTTTGCTTATTAAAATTCTTATATTTTTTTCATTTGATACAGTTGGGGGATTTTTAATTATTCAGATATCACAACTGAGCTGGCCACAGTACATCAGCTCTATTTCATCCCTCCTGATGTGCTCCGGATTACATCTAAATGTCTAGTTTCCATCTGCAGTCCCTGATTTATAACTTTAACTGGATGTGGGACTGTTGTGTTTTACATTGAATATGAGAGTTTGAGGTGATTGTTCTCTACTCAGGTTTGGGTAGTATTGTTATAGTGCCCCCTGTTACTCTAACATGTGCTCTCTCTCTTGTTTTTGCAGTTAATGAAAGAGTTTCCGCTCCTCAGTATGTTTAATATCCACGAGAATCTATTGGAATCTCTGCTGGAGCTGCAAAACTATGCAGACGTGCAGGCTGTACTCGCAAAATACGATGGTAACAGTTTGCTACACTTAAACAAGGGCTGAACAGGGGCTAAAACTGGGGCTAAAACTGGGGCTAAAACTGGGACTAAAACTGGGACTAAAACTGGGACTAAAACTGGGACTAAAACTGGGACTAAAACTGGGACTAAAACTGGGACTAAAACTGGACTAAAACTGGACTAAAACTGGACTAAAACTGGACTAAAACTGGATTTAAAGAGATCTATAACAGGACTAAATAAGTACTAAATAAGTTAATAAATCAGGGCTAAACCAAGACCAAACCAGGTCTAAAAGTGGACTAGTATTAAACCGGGATTAAACTGTGATTAAACAGTGAATAAATTGGAACTAAACCAGGACTAAATATTTTACAAAGGACTTGAATTGGCCAATTATGACATTCAATGATTGAACTATTTTGGTCAGTTTGTCTGTCAGATAAGTTGTTTTGTCATAATTTTAAACCTGAAGCACATCTTATATTTCCACATCTATGGTCATCTGCATTCCTCTTGTCTTTTAAAAACCAGCATCGCCCCCTGCAGCGATGAAACTCTCCCAGTCGTGTTTTTAAAGTGAAATTTCATCCTTCTCCTCTGTCTCTAACGCTTTTGTATTTTGTGTTTGACAGATATAAGTTTACCAAAATCAGCCACAATCTGCTACACAGCTGCTCTGCTCAAGGCACGGGCGGTTTCAGACAAGTAAGACTCCAATTTCACCTGCAAGTGTGTGTGTAAGTGTGTGTGTGGACAGGGATGCTTCACCTGCAAATGTGTGTTTGTGGACATGGACACTTCACCTGTACAAGTGTGTGGAGATTTAGGGTTCGCTAGTTCAATCAAACTGTGCCCAAGCACAGATGGTCCCTAAAGTGTGGTACGCTGGTCCAGTTGTCCAGTTGGGATGGTTGGAGGTTGGTTCCTCATGTACTTGCACATGCACAATTTATGTTTCCTGTGTTGTGCACAGAGAGGACAGAGGATTAGAGACCTGTCAATGAATCCGCGCTCAGCTTCAGTCAGGACTGACAGACAGAAGTTTTCTTGTTGTCCTCGCTGCTCCACACTGTCGTTTAATCCATAAACCCACGGAGGAGCATGTCACAGTACGACTTATATCTGCTTCACTGTTTGAGATATTTCATGGCCCTGTTCTTATTTTCTCCGCTAAAGCTGTGCGACATGTAAACACACACACAAACACACAGCACCGTGTGATGACATCCCTGGGCTGTGGCTCGTTCGGTTGTGCAGGTGTGAGTACGGGCCATAGAACTCTGCATAATCATGATTGAGCACTTTATGGTTCAAAATGCCAGTGTGAGTGCACCCTTAAAGACATTTTGTGTTTTTGCTCCAGGTTTTCTCCAGAGGCTGCATCCAGACGAGGGCTGAGTACAGCAGAAATGAATGCAGTAGAAGCAATTCACAGAGCGGTGGAGTTTAACCCACACGTTCCAAAAGTGAGTCCACTACTGTACCTCCTCTGCATCCTCTGCTCCTCTGACCATCTGCTCCTCCTCTTCCTCAGTACTTGTTGGAGATGAAGAGTCTGATTCTTCCTCCGGAGCACATCCTGAAGCGTGGGGACAGTGAGGCCATCGCGTACGCCTTCTTCCACCTGCAGCACTGGAAGAGAGTCGAGGGGGCGCTCAACCTGCTCCACTGCACCTGGGAAGGAAGTACGTCTCTCGTGTGTCAGATGCCCTCCCGTCCTCCTGTATGCCCTCCCATTCCCATATTCTATGGCATTCAACTTTCCATTACATGCAACATGTCGGGACTTTTTGAAATTGTTAATCACTATGGCAACAGTCATAATTTCCCATCATTCTGAAACACATGGATATGCCCTCTCGTCTTCATATATCCCTGGGTGTCAGATATGAGACTATTGTTTTAAACCTGTTTTTCTTGTGTATTTGTTGTTGTAGCTTTCAGGATGATCCCATATCCTCTGGAGAAGGGACACTTGTTTTACCCTTACCCCATCTGCACCGAGACAGCTGACCGCGAGCTGCTACCCAGTAAGACACTAACACGTACTACCATTATGTACTATTACGATACTGAAATCAAACTTTTTAGATGCTAAGGAAAAAGGGTGATACTCCATATACTAATTTAGATTCCACAATGATAATAATAGTTAGTCTAGTTTCAGAACCAGTTTGAGTCTGTGTCCAGCTGAGTTTGTTTTTACTTTAACCAATTAAATGAGTTTCCTTTGGGCTCACATTATTTTCCTCCTCTCCTTCCCTCTTCCTCTCCTCCTTCACTTCTCCCACTACTATGTCCTCCTCTCACCCCCCTCCCTCTTCCCTTTGCCCCCTCCGTCCCTTCCTCCCTTCCCCACTCTTCTTTCTCCCTCTCCTTCCCTTTCTCCGTCACTCTCTCCATCTCCATCTCTTTTCTCTCTCCCCCTCTCCTCCCCTTCTCTCCCTTCTCCCTGTGTGTTTGTTGTTGTTGTTGTGGTGGAAGCAGTGTTCCATGAGGTTTCAGTTTACCCCAAAAAGGAGCTGCCGTTCTTCATCCTCTTCACGGCTGGACTCTGCTCCTTCACGGCCATGTTGGCTCTGCTCACGCACCAGTTTCCAGAGCTCATGGGGGTCTTTGCAAAGGCTGTGAGTACCGGGAATAGATCGGGGCTTGACCAGGGCTAGACCATAATCACCGTGTTGGCTCTGCTCGCACACCAGTTTTCTGAGTTCCTGAACTAGACCAGGACTAAACCAAGACAGGACAGGGACTAGACCAGAGACTAGACCAGAGACTACACCAGAACTGGGACTGAACCAGGGAATCTGAATTTGATCAGAACTAAAATGGAACAGAAACCAGGGCCTGAACCTTGATTAAACAGGAATTTTTTATAGTCTAGTCCTATGTCAGGTTAAAATGACTGAATGAGATTGAAATTCCATTGGACCCAGAAGTTAATAAATGTAAACATGAATAAAGTAAATAAAGAAATTTGCCTGTTTTAATTTCTAACATATTATCTCTCTTGTTTTTCTAGTTCTTGAGCACGCTGTTCGCTCCTCTCAACTTCATCATGGAAAAAGTGGAGAGCATTCTACCCTCCAGTCTGTGGCACCAGCTCACACGCATCTGAGACCCCAAAACCAGGACTAAACCAGAATTAAACCAGGATTTACTTAAGAACCCCACCTAGAACTGGGTTGGGATTGTCTACAGACCAGCTCACACATACCCGGGTCCACTAAACCAGAACTAAAGCAGGATTTGATCATAAAACTGGACCAGAATCACACAGATACTACCAGGAATGTAATTTGGAAGACTATTTTCCAAACCAGTCTAAAAACCAGGAACTAAACAGACTTTCTTCAAAATCCAACCAATAATCATGTTACGGAAATCTGAGCCCAAAACCATGGACTGAACGAGGACTAGTCAAGAACCAAACTAAGAGCCAAACCAGAACTCAAGCAGGACTACAGTCTCCAGGACCAGATTACTCCATATAGGTCCCAAAGTGAGGAACTAAACCAGGACTTTCTCAAGATCCCACCCAGAACCCAATAGTCCGGATTTGACCAGGACTAACCGCTTCAAACCGGTGCCAATGACAGTACGACTACAGATTCAGGTGGATTTTCAGAGGAGGATGAATTTGAGGGACATTTGCTGCTGGAGTTTGTACAAAAACGGTGAAAACGTCAAAAACACAATAAAGGACTTTTGTGTATCGCTGCATTTACCACATCTCTGAGTTTTATTCAAAGTTAAAAAGTGAAAAGTTGTTCACCCACATTGTCTAGTATAAATGTGTGGTGTGTGTGATGGTCGGAGGGGGCCGATTGTGCGGCCTCGCTTCAGTCAGTCTGCCCCAGGGCAGCTGTGGCTACAATAACTTATCACCAGTGTGGAGTGAATGAGTGAAGCTCTGTAAAGCATCTTTCAGTCTTTAATAATAATGTATCAGTTCTATATAGCACTTTTGTTGACACTCAGATGTAAAAGCATTTTCAAGACCCAAAATCCAGCCAAATTTGAAGTGTTTAATTTGCAGGGAACAAATTTTTAGCAAAGATACAACCTGCTGAGGCATTAGCAAACGAGGAGAGAGGCTGTTTCCTATTGGCCTCTCTCTTCTGTTTCTCTTCTGCTTCTCTTGTTTGTCTTCTGTGTTTGGTTTGGTTGATTCTGACCAGTTAGGTTCCCCACAACATTTCCTCATTGTTGCCAAGGTGATTTCACTCAGGATCGTTTGCTAATGCCTGAAATGTGTGCGCATCTTTTCATAGTGAATTTTATGCCTGTTTGAGGGCTGGAAAATGTGTTTAATATTTCAAAAAGAAAAACATCACCTTTTTATATATTTAACACGAAAGGTATACAGTACTGCAAAATTTGACAACTAAAATTTCAATTTTAAATTCTGGTAAATTTCTTTTTAATTTTTTAGCCCTGAAAAATAGTTTGTTGTTTTAAATCTGATGAAACAAAATATCTTGGATTCTGGAGCCCTAAACCACAAGAGCCGTCGCCTCTCAGGGGCTTCAAACACTGACGGGAGGGTTTTAACTCAGATATTAACTGACACAGAGAGATTGTCATTTTAAATTGATTTATTTAATAATTTGAAATAAGGGAGCACATCTTTACAGTATTTACATGGACCATAATCCAGTGATGAACAAACTAATAACTATAACACATCATGTTTGACAGTGGATAATCTACACTTCAGTGATATTCTCTGCAGATTAGACAATAAATACAGGTGATATATTCATTCACAAGAAGAGCACAAAACCAGGTGCAACACATAAAAATATCTGGGATGTGATGCAGATTAGAGTTCAGTTTATAAACTGTACTTCTGCTCTGATTTCTGAAAGCTCTTATAAACTCATTGTGGTGAATAATTAGGATGTTCTGAATGCATAAGGTAAGTGAGGAATAACTTTGGACCACTGCAAACCTTTTAAAATGAACTAGTTCTGTTTTTCACATTTTTAGAACAGTAAAAATTAGGTACAGAGACTTTAGCCAGAGGTGGGTAGTACTCAGTTACATTTACTCGAGTAACTTTTTAAAGGAATTGTACTTTTTAGAGTACGTTTCTAGTAGCATACTTTTACTCCTACGTAATATTTCTATTGAAGTAACGGTACTCTTGACTAGTACTTTTCTCAAATACTTTTTTACTTTTACTTGGTAATTTCTTGGACCACTACTTTGTACTTCTACTTGAGTAATATATAGTACAGTGTAACGGTACTCTTACTTGAGTAAAAGTTGTTGTTCCTCTTCTCACTGTGAGCTTTATGAAATGATCTCAACATTTGTTTCTTGCAGCTCCTTCAGACATGATTTAGTTTGTCTCATTTTTGTTCCTACCCTTTGAAAATACCACATTTTGAGCATTATTTACTGTTTAGTCCTTCAAATTACATTAACTTCAAATTATAAATCATGTGTTACATCTCGACTGTTACTCTTTAAGTTACTCTTACTTTTAGTATTTTTCCTAAAATACTTTTTTTATGCTTACTTGACTAATTTCTTAGACCACTACTTTGTACTTCTACTAAAGTAATATTAATTTAAACATTATTCTTGATTCTCAATTTTTGGCTACTCTCCCACCTCTGCCTTTAACCAAGATTTTGGTCTATGGCCCTGACAGTTCACAGTATTTTTGAATATTGATGTAGTGCTGTCACAATATTAAAATTTCAAAGTATTTCGATAGGAATAGACTCGATACCGACACCATGATGATAATAAGTGTTTTTTTTTATTTAGACAATAGAATGTGATTTTCAGCATTAAATTGTAGTACTTTTTTTCTATTCCCATGTGTCCTTATATCTGTGTACTCCCTCAGTGTCCAGTAGGTTCATAGTGGTCCATGGGTGTACACTAGTCTATGTGTCTTATAATTGTGAAAGATACAGCTCAACATCATTCTAAAGATATTCAGGAAAGGTTCATTTCTGTCCTGTGAATGTGACTTTTTTAGTATCAATACTGATCAAATGAGGATCTAGATTTGATACTAGTTTTAGTATTGATTAGTGTCTGATTTTCCATACTTTTGACCCATGTATATTTGGCGTACACAGGTGAGTTTTGGTCGATACAGATGTGTTTCTTGCTGGTTCATCTTCATTGAGCACATCTCTGTATATTTTGTTGTATTGTAGTTTTATGTCACGTGTGTCCTTTACAAAAGTGCATGTCCTCCTCGTGGTCACAGTCCTGGCACAGCACAGAGCAGCACCAGTGAAACTTACACTCGCATTTGGACCGGAGCCGAACCCTCGCCGTGTCGTAGCCGCGCCCACAGCACATGACATCACAGCCCTCCACGCCACGGGACGTACGGTTACACACACGCCCAGCAGTGCCCAGAGAACCTAAGGACAGAGGGGGGAAATTAAATCCATTTATGAAGACTGCAATATGTCTTGATACTTTGCAGCTGACGTCATTAACATTCCCTGGGGGTGTGATGCTAACTGTAGGCACTGCTCTGACTGAAGCTTTGTTATTCAAATTAAACTTTAATCTAAGCTTTGTTCTCAATATAACCTGAACATAAATAACTGACTTTGAAGAACTGAGCTGGAACAGGAACTAGAGCAAGTGGGCTAATTTGTGCTGTTAAACAAGTCTCTGAAATAACATGCTAGCTAGCGTTAGCCAGCAAGTTTTTCAGTGAGTCACTCACCTTTTTGTTGAAAATCAAACTCCTCAGCAGAATCATGAATGCTCGATTGATCACAGGCTCCTGAAAATCTGCTAAAATGCATTTGTTCTGGAGTTTTCAGACTATATTAAAACATGTATGCATTGTGTCACCATGGTAACAGCTGAACATTCCTCCATAGATATACATGCAAAACCCCACAGGGTGATGTCACTGCAAAGTATCTATTATAGTTGAGAATGAATCTTGTTATGAATAGGTCACATTCACATTCGAGAATTTTATGTTGTCATAATCTCAGATGGAGGGTGGGGCCTATATAACTCTTAGCGAATCACCATTTCTGAAAGAACTCTCCCAACTTTCCACAAATGTCGAACCATGTTGTTAATAGTTTGACACTGAATCCACAAACTTGTCATATTAATCTTATGGCTTAATGTCCTTTCAACTGACAACAATCACATCTCTGAGGTTGAATAATGCCACCACTTTCTGTAGCTATTATGAAAGAATAGTTTCACTTTAATTTATAGAAACTGACAGAGAAGATGTTGAACTTTGTGCCAGTTTTCGTTTCCTGTGATTACAGAGATATTGACCATAAACCAGGTCCACACAGCTGCAGTCTGACAGTTACACAGAGAACTCCACCTGAGGATCTGATCTGTCTCCAGCTCAGTGTCCAGTAGGTTCATAGTGGTCCATGGGTGTATACTAGTCGAAGCGTCTTATACTTGTGAAAGATACAGCTCAAGATCATTCTAAAGATATTCAGGAAAGGTTCATTTTTGTCATTCATTTTAGTCTATGTCATTCATTTTAGTATTGACATCTGCTCAAATGAGTATCTAGTTTTGATACTAAAACTAGTATCAATTAGTATCTGATTTTCGATACTTTTGACAACGCAAGTCTTGAGTACCTCGCTGGACAGTAGTGGAAGTACTGTCCTTCGTAGTATTAGTATGACAGTGCAGGTGAAATGGATCTGTACAGTCTAGAGTTTGAGATGTGTCAGTAATGAAGAGCTGTAGACAGAGGAGCTCTCACTCTGTCCTTCCACACCAACTCCTCTCCTCCCTTTCTCTCTCATTTCTCTGTCTTTCCTCACTCTCCTCTCTACCTCTCTCGCTGTCTTCTCACTTTCTCCCTCTCCCCTCTTCTCTCACACTCTCTCTCCCCTCCCTCTCTCCCTCTTTCACTCTCACCACTCTCCTCCCTGTCTCTCACCTCTATTTCTCTCTCCCTTTCCTTGCTCTCTCTCCTCGCTCTCTTCTATCATTCTCTTTCTCCCTCTTCTCTTTTCCTCCCTCATCACTCTCCTCCCTCTCTCCCTCCCCCCTCCCTCTCTCTCTCTTCTCATCTCCTCGTGTATCTTGAGTCATTTTGTTGTCTGGATCTTCTGGCATCAGACCACTTTTCTTTTGACTGCTCTCAATCAGACTGACCTTGAGTTTTGACCCTCACCTCAGAGCGAGAGAGTCACTGGTTCAATTCCCAAACCGTGAGGTGTGCTCATATAGACTAATTAATCAGACCATAGCCAGCCCGCCCCAACTTTTTACGGTAACTACTCCTAAAATTCTTCCTGTGCATTTGACCCATCCTTCAGTGTCTCTGAGTTAAACCTGTCAGGAGCAGTGGGACATACCTTGGTCTAGTCTTGGTCAGGACCACCTCAGCTGTAGGATTTTACTTATTGTGCATGTTTTGGGTTGATGGGAAAAACGGAGGAAGCACAGGGAGAACATGGAAACTCCACACATAAAGGCCCAAGCGTTGAACCCAGAACCTTCTTGTTGTGAGGCAAGATTGCTAGCTCCTCAGCCACCTTGCCACTGTATAGTGATCTCAAATCTGCACTTGCCACTGCGCTCCAAATAGGAAGTGATCATGGGCGCGCTTCCGGCTCCATCGACTCTGGCTCCAATTAACTTTCTATTAAAAAAACGTCACCCCTCTCTCTGTAACTGCACATTTTGGTTTTAAAATGTTCATATTAACCCGCTCTACATGATCCTGGAATTTTTATTTTGCCATTTTGTCGGTAAATCATGATATGAACATTAACAACAGACAAATCAGCCGCCTTCTTTCCCCGAGGTCGTTCCCTCTAGCATTAGCAACTGGAGCCGAACGCTATGGGTGACGTCACGCTCGCTTAGTCCGCTTCTTTATACAGTCTGTGGTCTGTATGCGAGTCGCGCTCCTCTCCCTCCCCGTCGCTGTATCTGATATGAGCTCACAGATACAGACGAGCATAGTACAGGTGAGTCTAGGAGAGGAATGCCATGTTGACTCTGCCTCGACGTTTGGGCCTGACTCAGGTATTTGTGGAGACGAGCGAAGATGAGCGACTGACGACAGACGAGACTTACACTGAGGAGAGAGACACACACACATGCAGACACATACTCGCACTCACTGAACATGTGTGACGAAGGAGAACTGGTCCAAACCATTATGAAGATGGTGGAAATGACCTTTGACCTGTTCTGGATCATAAAGGCCACCCATTTCCAAAGTCCACAGCACTACAGGAACCCACCCAAGTTTCACACTATTCACAAGAGGAACACACAAGTAATGAAAGTAGTCTTAGTACCAACTTACTGGTATATAAACAAAAACAAGTAAAGTTCTTCCCTCTCCCTCCTGTCCTTTTTCTGTAACTTTACTTTAACTTCTTTCTTCTCCTCTCCTGTCTCCCCATCTCTCCTCTCTGTAATATTCATGTCTTTGCCCTCCTCCTCTCTCTCCTCTTTCCTTGCCCCTCTCTGTTTTCTTTCTGTCTCCCTCTGTGTCTCCTCCTCTCTTTTCCTTTCCCTCTCTTTCGCCTCCCCTCCATTTCTGTAATATTTGTGTCTTGGGACTCTTCCTTTCCTCTCCCCTTCTCTTTCTCTCCCTCTCCTTCTCTGTCTATAATCTTCTCTCTCTCCTCCCTCTCTTTCACCCTCCCTCCTCCTCGCCCTCTCTCTGTAATGTTCATGTCTTGAGAGCTCTCTCCCTCTCTCTGTCCCCCCTTCCCCTCTGTCCTCCCTTTCCTCCTATCCCTCTCACTGTAATATTCTTGTCTTGAGCCCTCCCTCTCTCTCCCTCCCTCCCTTTGTCTCTCCTTCTCTCCTCTCTTTCTCTGTAATAGTCCTGTCTTCTGAACGTCCTCTCTGTCTCTCTCTCTCTCCCTCCCTCCCTCCCCCTCTCCATCCCCCTCTTTCTCTCTCTGTAATATTGGTGTCTTGCGACCCTCCCTCCTTCCTTCCCTCCTTCCTTCCTTCCCTCTCTCCGCTCTTATCTCTTTCTCTCTCTGTAATATTACTGTCTTGAGGCGCAGTGTGATTGATGGAGACAGGGCCTCCTTCAGTTTCACTCTAAACTCTAAACTGTGACGGCTCCAAAACCACAGACACCTGATCCTCCACGAGACGCTTTAACCCACATCTGTGCAGGCTACAGAGCAGTGCGCCAGATGCCCTCCCATCCTCCCCCTATATCCCTGTGTATCAGATGCCCTCCCGTCCTCAACAATGTTCACTGACAATGGAAACTTTGATTTAGGGGGAGTAGTTGTAGCAATCGCTCTCCCCTCGCTCCTTCTGTGTGGAGTTTGCATGTTCTCCAAGTGTCTGGGGACTCCGGTTTCCTCCATCAAATCAAAACATGCAGAATAGGTCAAATCCTCCAGCTGAGGTAGTCCTGATAAAGACTAGACCGAGATTTGGAGATGTGTCCCAATGCCCCTGACAGGTTTAACCCAGAGACACTGAAGGATGAGTCAAATGCAGAGGACACAATAAAAGCGATCAGTGACTGTGGGAGCAATATGCAGTAGTAGTAGTAGTAGTCTGTACCTGACTCTGTGTCACGTACGCAGTAGTCTGGACTCTCCTCCAGATACACCAGGTCATGTTTGCTGGGCCTCCTGAGTTCCTGGCCCCTGCGTTGGCCTGTGGGAGACCCTGCGGAGGAGTCCTGGTTGATTGACAGGTGCACGGCGCGTCTGTACTTTCTCATGAGGTGGTCCCCGGTTCGTCTGAAGTCTGAGAGTGCGAGCCAACAGGTCCTGAGTGTGCACGAGCCACTGACGCCATGACATTTACACTGCAGAGACAGGAAGCGCCGCACGGCCTGCAGAGGATATCAGGGTTTATACAGTACTATCAAATACACTACACACAGATTTGAATCGATACTAAAACTCTAGATACTCGTTTGAAGTCATTTGAACAGTTTAAACAGGAAGCACACAGCACAACACAGAACACAATGAGAATACAGTTTATACAGTATTAGAATCCAATCTAGATACTCATTTGGACTCATTTGAGCTAAAAAATATGACATCTTATTCAGTGTAACTTCTCCACTCTCAATTTGAATCACCAAAGACCAGTATACCTCTCTGACCAGCTCCAATCTCATTATATAAGGCTATTTTCTGATCCATGTTATAATGTTGTTTCATCATCACAAACAGGACTGGAGTTGTGTTTTACTATAGAGATGCCTGGGTTGACTTCCAAACCAGGCTGGAAAAAAATCTATTTATTGTGGAGCAGTTAGGGTGTTGTATGCAGGGACTAAAATCACCAAGAAAGTACTACCATTTAATGTTGAAAATCACTTTCTGTTGTCGAGTGCTTTTATTATCAACGTGGTATCAGAATCGGTGTCGAGTATAAATATAGTAATAACAGTAAAACCTTTCGTCCGGCTCTGTTGTTGTGCAGATTCATTGCGGCTCGAGCGTCTCTCTGTCTCCTCTCTCGCTCGTCTACAAACATCTGGCTGAACTTCACTGCGTGGTCCACGTGATCCGAGCAGCCGCCCCAGTCGAACACGCCCCTGTCATCACGGGAACGACCCTTCTTACCGGGGTCACAGGAGCACGAGTCCAGCGACCCCTGGCTGCAGGCGCGCGCCACAGAGTGCACCACCCCCGCGGAGGAGATGGAGTAGAGGAAGGCCACCTCACGAGACCCTGGACACAGAGAAAAGTACATTTGATTTGTATTGATACTTTGTAGCGACATCAATAAGTAAGATAATAAGGGAACACTTTTATAACTGGTTAAAAGCTCAAAAAAGTACATTTTACATAACATGTCCCCTCTCCTGATCCTAAGGGACAAGAGCAGAGGAGCAGAGAGGAGCAGAGAGGAGCAGGGAGGAGCAGGGAGGAGCAGAGAGGAGAAGAGGATTAAAGGAGAGGAGCAGAGGATTAAAGGGGGAGGAGCAGAGATGAGCAGAGGATTAAAGGAGATGAAGAGAGGATTAAAGGAGAGGAGGAGCAGAAGATTAAAGGGGGAGGAGCAGAGAGGAGCAGAGGATTAAAGGAGAGAAGCAGAGACGAGCAGACGATTAAAGGGGGAGGAGCAGAGAGGAGCAGAGGGGAGCAGGGGATTAAAGGAGAGGAGCAAAGGATTAAAGAAGAGGAGCAAAGGATTAAAGGAGAGGAGCAGAGGATTAAAGGGGGAGGAGCAGAGAGGAGCAGAGGATTAAAGGGGAGGAGCAGAGAGGAGGAGAGGATTAAAGGAGAGGAGCAGAGGATTAAAGGGGAAGAGCAGAGAGGAGCAGAGGATTAAAGGAGAGGAGCACAGAGGAGCAGAGGATTAAAGGAGAGGAGCAGACAGGAGCAGACAGGAGGAAAGGATTAAAGGAGAGGAGAGGAGCAGACAGGAGGAGAGGATTAAAGGAGAGGAGCAGAGAGCAGCAGAGGATTAAAGGAGAGGAGCAGAGAGGAGGAGAGGATTAAAGGAGAGGAGCAGAGGATTAAAGGAGAGGAGCAGAGAGCAGCAGAGGATTAAAGGAGAGGTTAAACTGGATCTTGGGAGAGCTGTATCTCCTCTGTCACATGATCAAGTCTGATTTGAACTTTGGGAGGGACGTTTGAGAACAAATGACATGTTGTTTTACTTCTCCTGATACAACAGACTGTATCAGCCACTAATAAATGTGAGATGTGCTCGTCAATGTCTGGGTTGAGGTTCAAGTCGATTTAACACAAACACCTCTTTATATCCTCACTTGTTTTTCTGTCAACTGGATTTGGTTGGTTTTCACATTAGGGTTAAGAGACCCTTTATTGTCCCCGTAGGAAAATGTGTCCTTTGCATTTGACCCATTCTTTAATGCCGTTGGGGTTTAACCTGTGAGGAGCAGTGGGACCCATCTCCAGATCTGTTACACTGCCAGAACCTTCTTGATGTGAGTAAAACCATGCAGATTAACAATTTTGGACTCAATTTTGGTACTTGCATAGCACAACTTAAGTAGAATCAAATCAATACAGTTATCCCTCGCTATATATCGCGGTTCAACTTTCACGGCCTCGCTGTTTCGTGGATTGTGCATACTTTTTTTTTTTTTTTTTTTACAGTGTATGAACGTGCATTGTGTTCTGCGTCCTGATTGGCTAAGGGACTGTAGACCATTGTCCATCAGTCTCCTCTGTGCCGTGTCTCCTGTACAGTACAGAATGTGTTCAGACAAATCTCCATAAATGTATCGCAGTGTGACTCTGAAGTGCTGTATGTTTGCAAGTTTTCTCCCTGACAGAACACACGATGTCGATGAAACGTTCTGCACCGACAAATTTCAGAAACACTTTGGACTTAAAAGTGTTTCTCTGCATGGAGAGGCGCCTCTGTGGATACCACTGGAGCAGAGACACGTGAACAACACATTTAAAGTGATCATCGAGGAAGACGGATATAATCTATGAAGGTCTGAACTTTGACAGTGTTTAAAGAGAGAAATGTGAGAAAATGTTTATGCCCATCTGAGAAAAGTGTATAAAGTGTGTGGGGAGGGGTTTTACAGCTTAAAACATATAATAATTGTAAAAAATAAAGCTGACTACTTCGCGGGTTATTTGTAGAACGTAACCCCCGCGATAAACGAGGGACGACTGTATAGATATATAAAACACATTTTTCAAACTAAAATCAAATAAAAATGTCTTTCCATCTTGCTGTGATCATACCGTCCAAAAGATAGTTACTTGTGATGCCTTACCGCGCAGCAGCAGCCTCCCGAACAGGTTGTGGTCGTTAGTGGTATTGCAGTTCCAGCGGTTTGTCCTGAACTGGTGCTGACATTCCTGGATCCAGTCGCTCACTCCGGCTCCGATCACCTTCATCACGCCCGGGAACTGTCGACACATCTGCCTCTGTCTGTTCACCAAACCCGGAACGTGATCACAGACCAGCCGAGAGCCCAGCGACCCCATGAACCTGAGGAGAGGAAGAGTCAGGAGTCCAACCCGCAACCTCCTACACACACACGCACACACAAATACACACAGGGTAACCACTCTGCCACAGTCACACAGGGAGAACATGCAAACTCCACTCGCAGATCAGGAGTCTAACCCACAACCTCCTAATTCACAAGTGGTACTGAGTTTATGCGCTTAGTGTTAGTGTACAGGTCAGACTATCAAAAATCAAAACTTAAAGCTACACTATGTAACTTTCTTGGCATGTCACCTGTATGATTCCATGGAAATAAGTTAAAACCATACTTTGGAACATTCTTCATGGAGATGGATGTGTTTTATGCCATACTGTGGAAGATTATAGACAAAGGAACAACATTACCATAGAAATAAGCAAGAGGAGGCCAGATAAGAGTCAGGTTTGTGGAGATGCAAGCCCGCTCGCAGTAAGGACACATGTTTTTCAGCGCAATAAACACACACGCACAAAGGGTAAAAAACTGTGGCTTTAATACAGACAAAAGCAAGATTAAATCAAGGCTAACTTTAGAATTAATTTAGAAACACATTTTTATTTTTAAAGGTGCACTGTGTAACTTTTCTGGTAGAGGGTTGGCCACCTGCCTGTATGAACGAGGGATTACATTTATCTATCTCCATAGAAACAAGCAGGTAAAGTCACCAGGGCAAGTTGTTTTTCAAGGTTTTTGGCCATAAAAACACCAACACCTATAATTAAACAAATGCAAACTGAATGTTTAAAAGGCCTGTATTATGTTTTATGATCTATGTTCAAATGTTTCCTCATCACAAACAGACCTGGAGTTGTGTTTTGTTTAATTCACACATGTTTAACACACAAACCCCGCATATTTAGGTTCTTCTCCTAAACACCACCTCGTGATGTCATGTGGTGATGCAGGAAGTGTTCCACTGTGTTTTTAAACTCCAGATACATTCACTAGAATCATTTGGATCATTTCTACTTTGGACTTGCCAATCTCTACTGAACAAAAGGTAAAAGGAGCTCTTAACTTGAAAACAACCACTTCATGACATCACAAGGTGGAACGGAGCATTTTGAGCTTTGGAGATGTAACAGACTAATAATAAAGTGTTACTCAAACATGTGTGAATGAAACAAAACACAACTATGTTTTTGATGAATAACAACACAAAAGTGGCTTAAAACTCACAAGAATCCATTTTGCGTAATATAGAACCTTTAATGCCATGCTGTGGAACTTTTGAGCCAAAGCAATGATGCTCCATAGAGAGAAAGAGCAGAAAGAAGAGAGGAGAGAGAAAGGATTATGTTTGAGACAGCTGTGGTTTCAGGACCAGAGAAAGTGATTGAGTTTCTCTTGTTTTCACTGCCGCCGTGCCTTTGAGCCAGACACTTGACACCAGACTGCCCTGAGGTTCTATTCCCTGTGTTTGGTCTGAGTCACTGGCTCTGATGCAGTTCTACAAAAATAACCCAATGCAATTTCAGGTCGTAGATCCAAAAATGTAAAACAGATGTAGAATTTTGTGCAAGAAAGAAATAGAATAAAAGACAAATTGATTCAATTTTGAAAAAGTTAAGGGGTATAGAAAAATAAATAACTTCTTAAAGATATATTCAAATGAGTGAGATACATTTTAGTAGTACAGGACTTGGTGAAAAGTTAAGATTTTGAATTACAACTATTTTGAAGGTTGCATTTAATTTAAAGGGGCTTTGGTTGGCAGTCGGAGCCTAATTCGCACAAGTTTGTCTCATTTAAAGATTCAAAATTATTCTTGAAAATTGGTGTCTGAAAACTCTTCCTTGTGAAGACATGAGGCTGTGAATCTTGGGATATCTCTGGACTATTGGAATGAAATAAGACGACAATACAATTATAATTAGTTTTTTTTCTATTCTTTTTTTATTTGACATATTTTTTATTTGGTCTCCCTTTGGTTTATGTCTTGCAAAGTGAACTTCTCAGCTGTGAAATAATAATAACAGCAGCAGTACAAAGTAGTAAAAAGTTTATTTGATTTAATGCAATAAAATTCTTCTTTAAAAATCGTGTGTGAAAATGACAAAGACAGTATGAAAACGACAATGTTCCTTCATTCAGACAAGCTGCTGTGAATCTGGGTGTTTGAAATACAAGAAATATTAACTACAGATTATATCATTTAAGAAAATAAGAAGAAAGTCATTTTTTAAAAACATTTTGCTTCATGCCTTGCAAGGTGAATTTCTCAAATGTGAAATAGTTATAACAGCAGTAGTACAGGTAGTAGTAGTGGCAGTGGTGGTAGTAGTAGTAGTAGTAGTAGTAGTGGTGGTGGTAGTTGGCCAATTTGTAATAGCAGCAGCAGTAGCAAGTAGTGGTGATAGTGGTAGTTGTTGTAGTTGTAGTATTAGTAGTAGTTGTTGCAGTTGTAGTATTAGTAGTAGTTGTTGTTGCAGTTGTAGTATTAGTAGTAGTTGTTGTTGCAGTTGTAGTATTAGTAGTAGTTGTTGTTGCAGTTGTAGTATTAGTAGTAGTTGTTGCAGTTGTAGGAGTAGTAGTAGTAGTACCTGCTATAGTGGCTAATTTGTAATAACAGCAGCAGTAGCAGGTAGTGGTAGTAGTAGAGTTCACTTGATTTAATGCAATACAAATACTCTTAAACAAAGTGGTCTGAAAAGTACAAAAACACAGTATGAAAGTGTTCCCTTATTAAGACATGCTGCTGTGAATCTTGGACCGTCTCTGGTCTATTGAAAAACAAGAAATAGGCCTATGAATTACAGATTATATAATTTAAGCAAATAAGAAAATTTGATTAAAATAAGTTATAGTGTGTCTGTACAAATATTCCACTGACTTAAGACTTTTTGGAGTATTTTATTTGAAAGAGAGAAAAAGTTTCGGGCAGTTACACATTTGTTTAGTCAAGTTTGTACATTTTATTATTACATAGTTTTTGTTTTTGTGGGAGGCTTTCTTCACCAGCCCCCCGCCACTATGAAAGTGTAGTATAGTAGTACATGTAGTAGTAATAATAACAGCTGCAGTAGAAATAGTGAGTAAGTTGCAGTATTGGTAGTAGCAGAAGAAGTAATCGTAGTAGTAGTATAAAGTAGAAGTAGTATAAAGTAACTCACCACCAGGACGCGTCCACTTTCACCGTGAGCCAGCACACTTCCACAGACAGCAGCAAACATAATCCACATAAGTTCATATTAACGGGTCCTCACGGGTCCGGGCGCAGCATTTCCACGGGCGAAGAGTCTGCAGTGACCCGGGGGAGAGAGCCCTCAGAGCGGCGTGAAGTGAGCGGACGGTCCGGGGGAGTGGAGCGGCGGAGAGGAGTGCGCGCGGGTCATTTTACGCAGCGGAGAGCGGAGTGGAGCGGTGGAGACGCGGTGGAGGTGCGGTTTTGCGCGGAGGGAGGATCTGTTCGGGCGGGTTTGGCTCGTCTCGTCTGTGGGTTTGACAGGAGCTTTGGAGAGCGGCCAAACAGCGGAGCAACACGGGGAAGGGACGCGAACAAGCCGGGTCCAGCGAGAGCGAGGTGGGGGGGACCGTGCGTAAAGAGGGAGAGACTTAAACACTGAAAAACTGTTGACGCACAGGACAAATTACGCGGGCACTGTAGCGCACACGTTACAATATAATAATAATTAAAAGTATCAAAAATAGCAAAAGGCTTGTGTCAAAGAAAGCATTAATGAGGCTAAAAATGTGCCGTCTGCGAATAAAAATATAGTCACTAAAAGTTTCTTGCCATATTGTTGCGCTCTTCAGAAATATTGTGGAAAGGCACAGCCCACAGATAAACTGCAAATTGTTCACAGTCTCCTGGCAAACAGCGGTACCTTTTGTGCCAGTTATCGATATAATCATGCGTAAAAGTCCAAAGAACTGCCCAATATTTGAGTAGCCCGTTTGTGCTGAAGCCCACGCGCCCATCCATCCATCTTATCTAGTTACTAAAATATAATTTATGCATTCTTTAAAAACGTGGTGGCCACCTGCTTATTTGTCCAGAATGTTCCACAAAACTGCATTAAACTTACTTCTCGTCACGGAGACACTATCCTACAGGTCAGATCTATGGAGAGGAAAATCTGCTCCTAAGAAAACATCTTTTTGCCATCCTCATAGGCCCTACTTGGAATTGAATAAATGCAAGTTATACAAGTTTAATTCAACACTGTGGAACTTTCCAGGCCAAGGAGTAACATCTCCATGGAGACGCAGGTGGCATATCCTCCACTAGAAAAGCTCTTAAAGACTAGACCAGGATGAGCAAAAATGAAACACTGGAGCTCAGTGGGCTGGTTGGTGACTATACAACTGTGAAAAGAAAACATGAAGAACATTATTAGGCACTTGCTCCATTCTCAACTCACTTGTGAATCAGTTTATAACTGAGGCTTCAGTCACTGCATCAAAGTGCATTTTTTGGACTTATGACAATTTTCAGGCAGTTTTTTGTATTTGAACAAAAGCATTTCACAATGTATTTCCCTTTTTATTGTTGCTGTGGTTCAAATTGTTCAACAATAGGGACACATGGGACAAATCACTGGTTTTGGATAAATCTGCTGGGACAGTTGGCTGGATCCAGAATGCACATTTCTTCAATACTTTACAAAGATGTGAATCTGGTCAGCAGTGAATTTCCACATTTCCAAAGAGTGTGATTGCCAGGTGGATTAGCCAATCAGAAACAGGCATGGTCTGTCCTTATCGGAAATAATAAGGAAAAAAGAATATCACAGGGGGCTGAAAAACATGGCAGACGTCTGTAGAGTCAGTGAGAGAAGCATGAACTGTTAATCTGTGGTGAGACATTTCATTTGTAAATCATAGGTGACCAATGAGCTCCTCCGTTTCACATGTGTCACTGAAATAATTGATGTGATTGGACGATCACGTTTGACTGAGGATGAGATGCAGTGGAGGATGTGGGGACCAGACTGGTATCAATCTGTATAAAAACTACAGAGAGAGGCCATTCTGGATTTGCAAGGCAACTGGGACAAGGGACACAATGATCAAAACTGGGACAGTCCCGGGTCAATAGGGGCGTCTGGTCACCCTACCCCAAAGGTCTGCAACCCGCCAACAGCAAAAGAAGCACATTGGCCCATTTCACACCAAATGAAAGTCCGAAAATATTTTCAAGTGACAAGATGAAGTTAAATTAATGTAAAAGAAGTGAGTCAACTGTTTGCAGCTATTAAAATATTATAAAGAACATGTAACAGATTGTATTTATGAACTTTGTAGACTTATTTGAAGTGTTTTTAGGGGATCTGGGTGTTTTAAGCAAATGATATGTAATTCCCTGCATTCTGGTGCACTTTTTTTTTCCTCAATCAAAGTGCAAAGAGCCACACTGGAGGCTTTAAAGAGTGGTATGTGGCTCTTTAGAGAGTGGTTGCAGTCCCCTGTCCAAGCCTAAGCCCCTGTTTTCCATTCAAAATAAACAGTATCTTTAGAGGAAGTAAGCTACTTGTTGTTTAGCAAGTTTGTGTGTGTTAATTGAGTGTATGTTTAAGTTCAAACAGCCTCTCATATAAAAACATTTATGGAGGAAGAGGGTGTAGCTCTGCCTCACTGTATTCATTAGTATTGGGCGCTGCTCTTCTGTAGGATTATCTGTGGAAAAGCTTCTGTCGATTTGAGTTTCCTTCATCTTTGATCTGATCTGAGGCCAGAGCACGAGATTAAAACTTCCACACTGGATTTTCCCATGAACCAGGAGAGACGGGTCCAACAATTACTTCAGTGTTTAATATGAAAAAACCTGGAACAATTTGATATTTATTCAACTGGTTCAACCAAACATTTCAATTTGAACAAACTTTCTACAAAACCAGACAGCGTCCTCTCTAATTTGGTGCTATTGGCAGCTGTGAATAAAAGTGGGTGAAGTCCTTCTTGTCTCCAAATGTTCATTCACAAAACAAAATGAAAAACAAATTAGGTTTGTGCGTAAATTTAAGTGTATACATAAAAATGAAATGATTTGATGAAATAAAAAACATAATATCTTGCAATGATTTTTTTTCAGTAAAATGGATAAAACATGTGGCCATCTTGTCTACTTTTAGATCTGGCTTAGATCTACTTTAGGCTTGGTTAAAGACTTGGTTTAGACCTGGTTTCGACCTAGTTTAGTCCTGGTTTAGTCCGGGCTGAGACTGGAGGGTTGAACCTGGTTCAGAGTAAGGAGATTCTAGGATCTCTTTAGTCCTGGTGTAGCCTTAGTTTAGTCCTAGGTTAATCCTACTTTAATCCTAGTGTAGTCCTGGTTTAGCCCAGATTAAGTCCATGAATCACTGTGACTGCGTCTCTTTCCAAAACTAGAACAGTTTCCACACATCACTATAAACTGATGGCACTGTAACTTGAACTAAAGGTTTTGCAAATAACTTAAATACTTATACATAACAATTTCTTAAAATGCAAGACAAACATAGTTATAACTGGGTCATTACATGTTACTTCTAGTCTCTCTTCCTAATCTCTACATAGAAATTTTCATCTTCATCTTTTGAGAACATACGAGTTCCTAGGACTAGAGATAAGGACAAAACAGAAAGAATATGTTTTCATATTTTGACTCTATCTGCACATATCTGAAGGATTGAAAAAAATATTAGATGGGTTGGTTGAGGAAGTATCATACAAAAAACGCAGAAATGTCCCCTTTTTCAAACATTATATTCAAAGTCAGTTTTACTTTATGAGCTTATTTTTGGTCCCTTTTAAATATACTTGATATTCTAATTAGGCTTTTATATCTGTCTTGTTTTAATGAAACCTTTTGTATATTTAATATAAAAATAACAATGTGCATATCCCCAAAACAACAGCAGCAATATGATAAGTGTTTCAATATACTGTTTACTTTTATTATAAAAGTTTTCTGAACAGCTTGCTAACATAAATCAACAACTACAAACATCAAAATCCAAACTTCAGTCAACATGTCGACACAGCTACTGGTCTAACATGTGATTGTGTTCCTGTGCTCTCCATGGAAACCTCCAGTGTTTGTTACCACCTGCTCCACTGGTGCAGGTGAGCTCGCACACCTGAGCCTTTAGCCCACAGCAGCAGGGCTCCGGCTCCCAGCATGCTCAGTGATGCCCCCTTCAGGACACGCCTCCAGCTCAGTTTGGAAGGAAGCTCTGGAACGTTAGGGCAGTCGTCATCCTGGCTCACCTGAACACAACAAAGGGACGATATGTCTCTTGAGCAGGTAAAAAGAAAAACAACTCGGTCAGGTAAAGTTATTTTAAATGTGCTACATAAATAAACTTGAACTGAATTCAAACATTTGTACATTATTTTTATTGTTACTGGTGATGATTTTAAGATTTGATCACATGACCACTGTGATCACATGACCAGTCCAGCAGTGGAAGCAGAGGGCAGTAGGTTAAGTCTAAAGTCTTGGATTATTCCTGGTTTGACGAACACAAATTTTGGACGGAAAACATGAGTTAAATCTACTAAAGGATTCCTGCTGAAGACTCCGCAGAAGCACACAGAGATAAACCGTTATAATCCAACTATGATCTGATCTGACGTGAACACAACTGAACTGGCACTGCAGCAAAATGATTCACAGATGGAAAAATTATGCAAGTGAATACAATGAGCCCATAGACTTATATGGGAACTACAGTCACCATCATTTTAAAATTCTATCTTGAAATCAACTCGGTGGCATTCTGACCCCGACTTTGGGAACCACTGGTCTAACCCATCACACTGAAAAGGATTATGTCACAGGCTGTGACAAAGTGGTCTTAATATTCTGCTAAACCTTTTGAGCTTTATAATGTTGGTCCTTCTTAGGGCTGGACGATATGCCAAAAAAATTATATCACAATTTTCTACATGTTTTCTATCCTTTATAGAGTCTTTAAGAGGTAATTAAAGCCAGCTGTTTCTGAAAGTTCACTCTTCACTGTGATTGGTTGAATCCACCTGTCACTCCACCTGTGAAAAGTGTCTGCTTTTGAGCACAGAGCTACATTAAAGAACACATATTGTGTTTGAGCTTGCTATATAGTTATAATCTATGACACCTGTGAATAATTATGTTATAATTTGCACATTTTAAAACACAATTTTCATATAAAATTACGTAATAAAAGAAACAAGTCTGCTGACTTCTGTGTTAGAAAACTGACACCCAATGGAGACATTGCTGTAATCATCATCACAACAAAGTCAACACTTTCAATGGATAGCTGCTAGCAAAATGACTACACAACAGTACCAAATCATATGTGTATCATTGATTAAGAATAAAATTGGAGAACAAGTAAACTACAGAGCAGTGGGAGGAGAGTGCTGAAAACAGGGGTTGATATGGCTTCTTGAAAATAAGGAAATTAAACTTTGCTCAAACATGCACAACTCACTCCAAATAGAACTTTGAGAGGGTAAATGAGAAGGGAAAACAACAAGAACAAGGTTAAAAGCTCTGAAAAGACCTACTCTGCAAAATCGACTTTTTAAGCTAAAGAAAATAAATCTCACTGTGATATTTCTAAACCAGCAGATCGTCACATGACTGAGATCATGATTCAGTGTTTATCACCCTGGTCTGACACAGATCTTCTGTAGTGTTTTTATAGGTTTGGAGGAGCTTAAGTCATATTCCATATTTTCCATCTTTGCTGCAGTGACCCGAGGATCAGGTGCACAGGCCTGTCTCAGCTCGCAGCACTTCAAACTCAAACTCAGACAGAGCATATGACAGGTTAGACTTCTCACTTCATTAAAGCATAGTTAACATAATTCTATTCAACATTTTACTAAAATCTTGCCTAGTATGTTTTATTTTGGTGAAGTTTCTCATTTTACTACCTGGTTGGACACGGGCAGCAGATGTGACATACGGAGCGGTAATTCCATAACTGTGATGGGAAGAATACTTTGAAAATGTATTTAATAACAGAATACTGAATTCCTGCATTAAAATGTATTTTGTAGCATATTCCAACACATGGGCCAATCAGAGTACAGAGTTCTGAATACTTAGAATACTTTTACATTGAGTCACATTTAAGTTATAGTGCAACACAGAATTAAAAACAGCTTTATGTTTGTTTCACTGTTTTGCATTTCCTATCACTGATTAGGGAAGAAAAAATGTGTTTTGTATTTTCCTCATGAATACGGTGCAGTTTGAACTCAAAATTGTGTGATCAAGTACAGCAATGTAACCCTTAGATTTTAAGATTGATTTATTGTATTCCGAATACCACCAAATGAAATAACTGTACCAGAACACAGTTACTGGAAATGGGAAATGACGGAATACATACACCAAAAAAAAATTACACAAAAGTTATGATTAGAGAAGTAAAAATAAATGACAGAAAAATGCTTTTTTTGCGCATAAATGTTGAAATGGCTGGTTCAGCAGCACAGCTATTAGCAACACGGCATTAGCAGAGGCTTTGTAGTGAAATCCACAATCAGAATGAATGATCTCACATTGAAGCAACGTAATTTGGGTTTCAGCTCTGTAAAGAGAAAGGAAAGTATAATTTCTGTCTGTTTATTCAAACTTTGCAGCTGATGTCAGCTAACCAGAGGCACTGCTCTGTCTGTGGCTTAGTAAGACTTTAATATAAGCTTTACTTTAACTGCACAAATCATCTCACCTGTTGCAGTTCCAGCCAAGTTGGCTCTGGGTCCATCCAGACAATGAGCACTCGGATTGATGACAGATGAAGAATTTTTTTTTCTTGAGATTTCAGACTATTGGAACTTTTTTTGGCAGTGTATGCTAATGTGTGCATTGTGTCACCATGGTAACTGCTGAACGTTCTACCATAAAGATACATGCAGAACACCCCCAGTCTGATATTGCTGCAAAGCATCAATAAGGAGACAGGTTCATAAAATTGTGAAAGAGGGCTGTCCAATGAATTGCAATCTCATCAAATTTTTAATTGTGGCAATTATATATTATAATATAAAGCCAGTGGGGGGATGTTTGGACGTTTTTTGGACCTCTACAAACAAGTTCTGAAATGTATTTTTTTTTATTAGTTTGGCAATTCAGTATATTTCATCAGTATAGTCATCTCCCAAATGAAAACTTCAATAGCAAATATATTAATAATTAATTTTAAAAAAATAACGCAACTGATACTTTGCAGCTGATGTCATGTCAATATCCCCTAGGGACGTGATGCTAACTGTAGGCACTGCTCTGTTAAAAGCTCTATTGGACTTAAATCTGAGCTTTATTTTAACATAATCTGACCAGAAAGAACTGACTTAGTGAGATGATTTGTGCTGTTAAACTCACATACAATACAGTCACAAGCTAGCTAGCATTAGCCAACAGGTTTTTCAGTTAGTCACTGTCACTCCTTTGTTTCAAAATCAAACACCTAAACAGGACCATAAACGCTTGTATTAATGACAGGTTCTTTAAAAATGTGTTGTTTAAATCCACTTTGCATTTTTTCTTGAAGTTTCAGACTATCTTTAAACTTCTTTGGCATATAGTATCAATAACTGTATTATTTTCTGACATATAGGCTTTCTTTCCCCCATAAATAGAGCAGCCCTACCAAAAAGTCTATTAAGCAGAATATGAAAGGTTCATACGTTTGACAGTTCATGTTTAAACTGTGAGTTCATAGGTTTAATGTGAGGGGCACGTCGGAGCAGGTCTCTCTGTGCCGGTATGTACCAGCCAGCAGGGGGCGGAGCTTCAGGGGTCAAATCTCGGATCAGAAATGAGGACGTATATGATACAGCAGCCATGTCTACGTCAGGCTGCCCCAAGGGATTGTGGTATTGTTGGGATTGTATCTTTCTAAACAGTGTGTAGAATGTAGAGGTCTGTCTCGATAAAATATTTTGAAGCATGATATAATCGCTACAGAGAAACATTGTGATATGAATGATAATATTGAAACTGCTTTATGCCACAGACACAAAGTAGGATAATCCCAGTAAATTAGTTATAATAATTAGTAATATAGTGCATCATTAAAAGGCTTGGGCTGCAACAAATAAACAGCAGAAGGAGTCAATCATAATAGAAGCTATTAAATCTACCCTTTACAGCTCAATTCTTAAGTCTAGTGTAATCAACATTCCCTGGGGGTGTGATGCTAGCTGTAGGCACTGCTCTGTCTGATGCTGTTACTCAAGTTAGACTTTAAACTTTGTTTTTAATGCAATTTGAACATAAAGAACTGACCTGGAATTGCAACAGGTGATTTTGAACTGTTAAACAAGTCCCTCTCAAATAACATTACAGTCACAAGCATTAGCATTAGCCAACAGTTTTTCAGTTAGTCACTCTCACCTTTTAGTTTAAAATCAAACTCCTAAACAGGATCATGAACGCTTGGATTGATGACAGACTCCTGAAAATGTGTCCCCATGGTAACCGCTAAACATTCCACCATACACATACATGTAGAACACCCCCAGTGTTATGTCTCTACAAAGTATTAATTCAATAAAATAGCTAAAATCCCCCCACTATTACAAAAAAATTGTACACACGATAAATATTGAGCCTCAAATTCCAGCTTTCATGTAACGATAAGTCGATATCGTGATTATAGTGACAGGCCTTAGCGTGTAGTGTGTAGCATGTAGCTTGTACCTGGCAAAACAGGTTCTGGAGCAGAGTGACCTCCCGCTGCAACTCCTCGGTCTGGATCAGGAGCTGGTTACACGCATACCGAGCCTCTTGATCAGGGTCCAGAGAAAACACCAACTGCAAAGAGAGAGAGGAAAGTTTAAACGGAAGGCAAGGTAAATTTATTTGTACAGCATAATTCATACACAATAGGGATGCACCGATATGGAAATCTTAAGCTGATACCAATATTTTTAGGGAAAACTCTTTTTTCACTTTAAACAACACATACTTTTGATATGTTTATAACTTATTAAGCACTATGTTTAGAGATATGTCTACAAGGTTTAATGTGGTTCTTTACTGTGAATTTCTTGTTTTCTTGATACATTTTAGATAAATAAGAGTAAAGTCTCCCCTTGTTCCTCAGTGTGTCATCGCATTGCTCTGCCTCCTCCTGTAGCAGCAGTGATAATACAGTCCCTCCTCCTCAGCCCCCTACAGTCTGCTCACAGGCACTACACTCTAAATTGATAATTTAGGAAGAAAACAAATTAAATACTGCATCACAGTAGGTTGCGAGTGAATAAGATGCAGATTTATTTAATGAAACCTATGGCTAAAACTTCTAGAGCCTTTAAAATACCATAATATTGTTCTTACTGAGTCTTTTGGCTTGGACTAAAGACTGGACGTAAGTTTACAGTCTACTGTTAGAATACAGCAGCAACACGTCTCTGTCCCAGATCCATGCTCTGTCCATGGAGCTGTTCTGTCTTTCTGCATCAAGGTGCAGTAGAGTTAACTCTTTCATTACTGAAGGGCAATATTATCCAACTGTTATTGGTGCTTTTGGCCGATACCGATGTTACACGATCATATAAATAACAGCCAATACTAATATTAACCTGACATATTGATGCACCCCTGACACAAAGTAATTCAAAGTTACTCAGCTATACTATACTAAAATAAGAACTGCATACTCTTCAGACAGCATCAGGGACAGGGACGTAACAATAACTGAAATATCAATCGACCAACAGCTTTATTAATCCCAGAGGACTATTCAGTTTGTGAGACTTTTGATGATACGATGTCTCTGTATGTGCCGAGAGATCTGCAATGAATTACAAGTCTCTTTGCTTAAATTCATTGTTGTGGTGCAGAAATACCTAAAAAAAAACAACAAGAAAACAAACAAAAAAACAACAGAGAACTACATAGACCATGATCCTTTTCTCGGTTTCTTAGACTATATGATGACATTAAGGCCTTTTAAATCTTAATTATGACAGGACCAACGTTTTTGTCAAGGTATTTTAAAATAAAAAAAGTAGCATATTCACAATTTCGTTAGCACCCACAAAATATTGCATATTATGGATTTGCATATTGTTATATCCCTAGTCATAGAACGCCTATGGAAGCTTGAGCTGCAGTACCTGAGAGGCCCTGCGGGGGAAACGGTTCACCACGTCCTGAATGGCTTCTGTGACGTCACGGCACTGCTCCCTCACACTAATGAGGAACCTGTGCAGCTCCTCAGTCCTATCACACAGAACACACGTCAGCTTAAAGTCCAATATGACACAAAATTGACTCTTAATGATCTTTAAGCCATGTTATAATGCTGTTACCGCCTCAAACACATACCGGAAGTTGTGTTTTGTTTCATTCAGAAGTTATTATTAGTTTGTCTACATTTCCAAAGCTGAAAATGCTCTGTTCCACCTTGTGAGGTCATGAAGTGACAGTTTTCAAGTTATAAGTTATCTTTTACCTTTCATTTAGTAGACATTGGAAATTCCAGGGCTAAAATTATCCAAATGATTCTAGTGAAGGTGTATGGAGTTTAAAAACACAGTGAAGCACTTCCTGTATTACCACATGACATCACAAGGTGGAACAGAGTGTTTTCAGTTTGAGAGGAAAAACTAAAAAAAAAAAAAAAAAAAACACAACTAAATATGCAGGGTTTGTGTGTTAAACATGTGCGAATAAAACAAAACACAATTCTGGGTCTGTTTGTGATGAAGAAACAACATAATAACAAAGATCAGAAAATAGTGTAATATAGGTCCTTTAAGATGATGATTATATTAAAAACATATTAAACAGACAAGACAAAAAACACTGTTTGTGCTAAGGGCATTTCATTGTAGCAAGCACATTATTATTATTGCTGAAAATGACTGTGACATTTCTGAATCCTACATGCATGACTTGGGAATCTCAACTGAATAAAAATAATGACAAGTGCAGAGCAGTGGGTGGAGATGTCACCCTCAGGAAGCAATTCTCCATGGAGACAAGCAGGTGGCAGACCCTCCACCAGAAGTTACATTGTGCACCTTTAAGAATAAAGCAGACAACGTTTTGCAAACTATTTGAGTTTGAAATTTTAGTATTGTGACAACACCACTAAATTTCGATACGGAATAGACTTGAATAGACTTGAATAGACTTGATACCAATTCTGGTACATCCATGGACATAAACTAGTCTATGTGGTCTTATACTTGTTCAGATAGAGCTCGATATATACCTCACCTCACAAGAAGTCCTCACCTGCTTCTTAATCACTGACATCGTAACATTTAATACCAGACGGCATAAGACTAAGGACATTTAGCAGTTTTGCTTCACAAAAATGGAATACACTCTAAGGAAAAGCAAAACTGGACATGTTGGTGAGACAATTCTGGTAAACTTTTATACACACCTGCACCCGTTTAATGTTTTTCTGTTTGTATTTTAAACAAGGCGCCCATGAAAAAGAGAGGCCAAGTGCTCTCATTGGGTTCCCCTGCATAAATAAGAATAAAGAAAGAAAACAAGATAATTCTAAAGAGATTCAGGAAAAGTTCATTTCACAAGTTCAGTATTGATACCTGTGAAAAATGAGTATCTAGTTTCAATACTAGTTTTTGTATTGATTAATATATGATTTTTGATACTTTTGACAACACTACACTTTAGGTGGATTGTTTTTAAGAGGAGTGACAAAGTGAGACACCTGCTGCTTATTAATGATCTGGGTCCACGGGGAAAAACAAAGAACATGTCAACACTCACTCTGTCTATGAGTGATAGAGAGCAGGTCAAGTCGGTGTCAGTCTACCTTAAACTTGCCCATGTATAATAATAAACGTGGTTCCACCTTAAATGATAAACCCGTTGGGCTTGTTTAAATGTATGTCTGCTCTGTGCGAATGCGCTGGCCTCCTGCTGTCGGCCTGTTGGTGGTAAATGGGGCTGTGGTCGTGTGAGGAGACTGGTGTCAGAGTCAAGCGTAAACAGTGTCAGAGAGTCACTCCATCCTCCTCAGCAACAAGACCAGAAACAATCAGGGCTGAGAGCACAGAGAGGGGGACGGTGGGAACTGGGTCCATGTTACAATAGACCAGTGCTTCTCAATTATTTTCTATCACCCCCCCCCCCCCCCCCCCCCCCCCGAAAAAATAAAATAAATGAAATGATATAATGAAATTTAATTAAATATCAAAAATAAAATTAAATAAACATCAAATGAATACATTTAAATTAAATAAATATCAAAATAATACATTAAAATTAAATAAATATCAAATTAAAACAAGTAATTTAGCAATTTGGTATGCCACCTTATATGATGCTCAGTGCTTGCTGCTTTAAGTGACATTTACAAAGCGGGATGATTGTTGGCAATATTTGGCACGTTTAGGCTGAAAAAACTCCAGCGTCTTATCAGCGTGACTGACGTGTAATGAGGTGGTGTCTTAACTTATTTGGCTTCATACTGTCCGCTGACAACATTTTCAGACACAGCAGACACCGGTCTGTTCTCGTGTCCCACTGGAGTCACAGTGAAGCCAAGTGCTAAATACGCTTCATCAGACTTCCTTGTTTTATTTTTCGGGTGACTTTACCTCCGTCTATCTCTGCCTTTCTTTTCATCCCTGTTAAAATGTTTTCCATAGTGTCTCTTTAGCTAAAGTGTTTCTTGTTCACTGCCCTGTGTCATGGTCTGTTCGCTCTCTCCTGCTCTCTGCTGTGCGCGCGCTGCGTACAGTACTACGACCAACATAGCAGAAATTTAAATATGCTAGCCATGAGTACCGTTCCTGTAGTTTGTTTTTTTTCATTATAAAATCAACTTGTGATGTTCAGCTGCACTGTACAGTCATTATAATGATCCACTGGTCATTGTGTTGTGTAAAAGAGTGTACAAATGATACTTTATCAGGCATTATTGTAATTGACAGATTTTTTTAAATTACTGTTTACAACATGACATCACTACTATATTTATTTAACTTCAGTGGACCTTAAATTTCACAAAAATAAGAATAGTTACTCTTACATTAAACATATTTATGCCAACTTTATATATTTTACAACGTTTATGATGTTTCATATATTTTGGAACTTCTTTCTCCAGCCTTTTACTGTACCAAAACTGAAGTAAAAATATACCCAACCAGCCTGTTTTAGTGTACTGTTACATACCTAACATCATCTGAAAACAGAGCTGATTAAAAATTTAAATGGAAAGAAGTGTAACCTTCCAAATAAAGATGTTAAATAGTATCTAATGCTCCTGGGTCATTTTACAGTCATTTCAGCTGTATACGCCTTTTGTTGGATTGACATAATATTGTCTGAATATCTTTAGTGGGAAACTGATCCATCTCTAGGTTAGTTTTCAGGCTGTAGTCGAGTTCATGTCGGGCTGTACGATGCTGGAATATTTTGCGATTTGGCTGCTAAGAGCTGCGATATCGAATTAATCACAAGCTAGCCAACAGTTTTTCAGTTAGACACTCTCAGGACCATAAACACTTATATCGATCACTGACTCCTGAAAATGTGCTGTTTAAATCCATTTTGTATTTTTTCTTGCGTTTTCAAACAATCTGCCAGTGTTTAGTTAAGTGTGCATTGTGTCTCTTACATATGGTAACTTACAGAACACTCCACCTTAGAGATACATGTAGAACACC
This sequence comes from Periophthalmus magnuspinnatus, assembly GCF_009829125.3. NCBI lineage: Eukaryota > Metazoa > Chordata > Actinopteri > Gobiiformes > Gobiidae > Periophthalmus > Periophthalmus magnuspinnatus. The sequence goes on along the minus strand of NC_047131.1, from coordinate 8,331,832 downwards.
CCCAGCGTGACGTCACGGCAAAGTATCAATTAAGGTGCATTTTTTTCAGATGGAGATTAGTGTTATTGTGATATTGAGTATGTTGCCATAACAATTATTGTGTCAGTCAATATTACGATATCGATAATTTTGCAATATATAGTGCAGCCATAGTTCAGTGTTTAAGTGTTTGGGTTTTGGTTCAGTGTTTGGATGAATGGAGTGTTAGTGCAGCTCTGTCCTCTCAGCTCTTCTTGCTTCGCTCTCACATCACAAATCTCACAGTTTTGACCCAAATGGAGTTTAACTCATTACGGCGTGGAGCATTAGCACAGATGCATAAGAGACACAGACTGACAAACGACTTCCACTGTGGCCTGCACTGGAGATCAGCCAACAACACGGACTTTTAAGAGCAATTTTACATATACCGCATTCGACAAAATTCAATTTAAAGCTGCCGGACCCAACTTTACTGTTGTTATGAGTTTTTTCCACACATTTTTCTGGCAAGTATCCAAACCAAATCACAATCAAATAAAACACTGTTTTCCTGAATGAGCAGCTGTAAATGTAAGCGGCTCCTATTGACAGCCAGACTGCAGAAACATTTGTGTTACCTCTTTGATGTCTTCATTTAGCCTTTGGAGTCGAAGCAAAACTTTGGTAAAGATAACTGCATAATTTGACAAGTTCTTTGATAAATCTCTCGCCCCTGGTCATTTTATTACATTTACTTTATTTTTACTCCTGTATCAGTAACGTAGTAGCCCATTTCTTCTGACACTATAACAGCACCAACTGTGTATTGGATCTGAAAAAATAAATACATTTTGAAACTCTAAATATTATTTTGATTAAAACTACACATTTAGTCAGCAAAATGGGCGCTATAGCTTGAAATATTTTCTGATTCAGTTAAACTGATTTTTTTTTAGGGCATTAATAATTAATAAATAATGGGAATCAGAAATTGTTTATAATTTTTGGACATTTTGATCCAATACCACTGTCCCCTGTTATAAAAAGGTCTTATAGAGTTTCTAGTCTAGATAATGATTACAATTATTAAAAAATATAACTGTCTTGACTATGAGTATGACTAGTCAATTAATCGTTGCAGCTCTATTTAAATTTAACGTATTTGTAAGTATTCAGTCCTGGCAAACAAACCTAATTTCCCATATATTTCCCAGTCTGTGTTTCTCATACTGTTGGAGGGCCCTGTATACATTGTCTCGTAGCAGAGGAGGGTCCAGTCTGACTCATATCTCTGTTACTGTTTGTGTCAGAGAGCTGAGATTACACATGTTCATATCTGAAACACTGCCATAAAGACAAACGAGGAGGAGGCGACGATTTAAACCTGGCAGACTCCAGCTGACAGATCAGCTGGAGTCCAGTCAGAGTCCATTATATACAGTTACCCAGTGTGGTAATGCAGGATTCCTCTAACAGGCAATGTGTTATCTTTAGTGTCATAGTGTAAAGATTAAGATTTATATTGTTTAAAGGTACTGTAACTAATTTTTACTGCCTTAAAAATGTGAAATACAGAACTAGTTCATTTTAAACAATTTGCAGTGGTCCAAGGTTATTCTTCACCTACCTTATGCATTCAGATCATCCTAATTACTCACTGTCATGAGTTTATAAGCACTTTTCAAAATCTCAGAGACCAAAGTGAAGTTTGTTGTGATGGTAAAGCTAACAACGCTTAGCATGCTAATGCGCACTTCTGATATAGGCATCATAGGAGATCGTCACAGAGATCAGATCAAGGATTGATTTTATCATTATGTATGTATGTATGTCTTTTGTAGAGTGATTTAAATGTGTTTTTCTTATATATTCTATATAATTCTAGCAAAACTACACATTTCACACTTCATACATGTAACACAGCGCACACTGACCCAGCGTTGGCTGCTTCCAGTTCACTGATGTTCTCCAGATCCACTCGGTCCAGCTCCATCTGCTGCACTGCAGTCAAAACCTTCTGTTGGTCCTTCGGTTCTGTTATCCCAATCTGAGACACAACACAAAAGTTAGCAAGATAAAAGTGCATATAACAGGATTTCATGTTTTTCCAATTATGACTTGGTTTGGTGGGATAGCAAAGGTAAATATATATATATATATATATATATATATATATATATATATATATATATATATATATATATTTTTAATGCAGGGACAATATATGCACAAGAAAGACATTTTTCTGGAAGACTAAACTTTCATTAAAAAAAAAAAGTCATTTATTTTGTATTAGTCTAATCATAACTATTGTGCAGTTTAGGCAAGTTTTGGTCCTAAGGTTGCTAGGCAACAGTTTTGAAATTTCCTCTATATTTATCATATCTGCTGCCCAAAAACTAGGCATGATGTATAGTAAAAAACTAAAAATGTTTACTAAGTTTCAGTGAAGTCTAGACCTGTGTTTTTCCTTTTTTTCTTAAAGGTTAATGTACTTTATTGTCAGCTATGTTTTATATAACCACTAAACTACCGTATTGCCTGTCACTGAAGCAGTTTTACTCTTGACTTGCATCCGATAACGGATTGATTCTAACTCTTGATAAATGAGTTTGTACCTTGTGGAGATCAGTCTTGTCCATGGTGAGCAGTTGACTCCAGCTGATGTCATGGTCCTTCAAAATAAAGCCACAGAATGAATGTTTAAAAAATGAGATGACAAAGCAGATGAGCCAGATATAAACATTTGTCTACCAATATAAATGATGTGACTTCACTTGAGCATCACTGATATTCAAACCATAGTCTGACCATAGTTTGATGGAGGTCAGTGGCAGATACAGAGACACTATGAGACACTGTTGAAGAATGTAAACCATACAGCAGATGTGTGAAGTCCCACTGTGTTACTGTATTAGATACTTATCTTAGCATGGAGGTGCTAACTGAAGCTAACATGAGCTAAGACTCACAATGATGACGTCAGCGAGGTAGCCCAGGCCGAAACCATGAAACAGAAGCTCCAGATCATCCAGTTTGCTTGCGCTGAAAAAGACACAGAGCTTAATAATACACTGCAAAAAAACATTCTGTATTCACGTAATGACACCGGTATTCATGGATTTCAGATTCCTGTTATATTTTGAGGATGGTTTAAAAGATGTAATATTTAGTTTTGAACTCACTATGGCTACAGTCCAAACATTTCATCGTTCATCGAGACAGGTCAGAATCCTCAGGTGGAGTTTGCCATTTAACTGTCTGCTGTTGTGTTGGCCTGGTTTATAGTTAATATCTCTGTAATTACTGGGTTTATCAACATGAAACAAAAACTGGCACAAAGTTCAACATGTTCTGGTCAGTTTAAATAAACAAATGTGAAATAATTTTTTCACAATATCTTCTGAAAGTTGTGCCATTATTCAATCCCAAAGATGTGATAGTCGTCGGTTGAAAGAACTTTATAATAAGATAAGAGTCATAAGATTAATATGACAAGTTTGTGGAGCCAATCCCAAACAAATAATGAGAAATTCAACATTTGTGGATCATAAGTTTGGAGACTTCTTTCAAAAACAGCAAATCTCCCATAGAGTTATAAAACCCCTGCCTCCATCTGAAATTATCATACAATCAAATTTTAATAACCAATTTCTTCTCATTTCCATTTTCAATTGAATCATACCAGCTGATATTTCATACTATCAACAAAAATAATGTGCAAGATCTTTTGTCTAGGCTTTTGACATGATTTCTGATAAATAAAAATATGACCATGTTAGTACCAAGTGTCTTTCTGAGCAGTTTGTTCTTTTGTAATACATGATTGACTTCTTGTACTTGTGCACCTACTTTATTCTGTCCAATAATAATGAATTATATCACTTCTGCTTCCTCTTTCCCTGGATTTTAACCCTTAACCCTGAGAATGGCTGGAAGATCAAACGCTTTGACGTAAAAGTGTCAATGATGAATGTTTTTTTAAATAAAGTTAGTGATGAATGCTTTGAATGAGTTTTTTTCACCCAAGTGTTTCTGTGGTGATTTCTCTTGACTGTCTGAACTGATAAACACAGAGCTGGAGTTTGTTATTGTTTATGTCTCAGACTCCACCTGCTAAAGGGGCTGTTCACTCACACACCAGCAGGGGGCAATATACAACAAAGAGTACAGTTCATGAGGTGGAACATCTACAAAATAATATTAAAACAGAGGATTTGAAGCTATGCAAAATTTTAACTTTTCTAGTGGAGGATACATAGGCTCCATGTATCCATAAAAATTTGTAATGCTCCACTGTATGGCATTAAACTATATCATGCGTTTATTGAAATTATGATTAGTATTATTATTTGCATTTTTGGGAAATTGATTACGTTTTTTGGCAAAATTAAAAAAAATATCTATAAAAAGTAATTTCACCAGTCTCGAGATTCCTCTGAGAAGTATGGATTAGCACAGGGGTTTTGGTTCCAAGTAGATTCCAGGATCCTAGTAATCTGAAAGAGACAAAAGATTAAAGAAGAGCTGGAATTAGAACTTTAAGTACAAAAGTGTGTGAATCTGTGCATGTTAAAAGAGGGTAGAAGTGTTATGCGAAATGTGCTTTTTGGAGCATACTGCCATGTTATAACACTGTTCCCTCATCAAAAACATGCCTGAAAAGGTTTTAGATGTCATCCATGCATGTTTGGCAATCTCCCGAGTCCTATTCGAACCCTACTTATGGTTACCTGTAAGATTATATATATATATATATATATATATATATATATATATATATATATATATATATATATATATATATATATATATATATATATATATATATATATATATATATATATATATATATATATATATATACATACATACATACATACATACATACATACATACATACATACATACACACACACACACACACAAAAACATGATACAGAACAATATACTACAACTTCACAACCCTGGTGATGTAAATATGTAGTGTGTTGGCAATTAATACCCTATAGAAGTGTAATATGGTATGTCAGTTATAGGCAAAGATTTATTGTAATTCAGTGATTGTAATAATGGACCTGTGAATGTTTAAACTGCATTGCCAAATCTGATGCGGATATTCCGAGCTTGGTCTTGAGGTTTTTATCAGCTCCAAGTTGCAGCAGTTTGAGCACAGACTCTTCTCGGCCGTACTGCACTGCATAACACAGGGCCTGTATGAAAACAACACAATTCATGCATATTTAATACTCCTGGTTTAGTCCTCCTGGTTCAGTTCCCTAACTTAGTCCCCTGGTTTAGCCCTGCTTTACTCTTTGCTTAGTCCCCTGGTTTAGTCCCCTGGTTTAGTCCCCTGGTTTACTCTTTGTTTAGTCCCCGGGTTTAGTCCCCGGGTTTAGTCCCCGGGTTTAGTCCCCGGGTTTAGTCCCCGGGTTTAGTCCCCGGGTTTAGTCCCCGGGTTTAGCCCTACTTTACTCTTTGTTTAGTCCCCTGGTTCAGTCCTCCTGGTTCAGTCCTGGTTCAGTCCCATTTAGTCTCTGGTTTTGTCCCTGGCTTAGTCCTCCTGTTTAAGTTTTCCTGGCTTAGTTCCCCTAGCGTAGTCCCCCTGGCGTAGTCCCCCTGGCGTAGTCCCCCTGGCGTAGTCCCCCCTGGCGTAGTCCCCCCTGGCGTAGTCCCCCCTGGCGTAGTCCCCCTGGTTTAGTCCCCCTGGTTTAGTCCCCCTGGTTTAGTCCCCCTGGTTTAGTCCCCCTGGTTTAGTCCCCCTGGTTTAGTCCCCCTGGTTTCTCACAGTGTATCCATTCAGGTCCTGGGAATTGACGCTGGCTCCATGGGACACTAACAGGTTGATGACTTTAGAATAGCCATCTCTAGAGGCCAACATCAGGCATGACATATGGGACCTAAAGAACAATATTATGAGTTGGTACAAGGGAATTAATGAAAGAAAACTAGGGCTAAACAATTCTTCGCCCAGAAGAACTGGCAGATATGAACTGACTAATATAAGAATCACATATCAGAACAGGTTCTGTAAATATCTTCACTATAGGGGTAAGCTATTTCTATGCAGAATAAGACAGGAAATTTTGATGTTTCCTGAGGAAATTATGGTACTTAAAAAATTGCAGCCTTGGCGATTTGCTAATTCCATTCATTCAATTAATTCTGCGATTAATCTTTAATCTCTAAAGCTAATTAATTAATAAAATATGTTTGAAGCAATGCTTTAGGACAGAGTATTGCTAATAATAATACCTTAACAAATGTGGGTACTACTGGTATACAATGTATGTTATACATTATAATACTTAAATAAACAACATGTTGACAACAATGGCAAAAAACACTGATATTGCAGTCAAACTCTTGACATCTTTAAGACACAAAATATTCAAGGTATTCTACAACTGGCTTGGTTTTCCAAGAATGATTTCGTATGCCATAGTCACATTAAGACCACATTGTATGAGGTGCCTTCATTTTCAGGTAGTTTTGCCAGAAACCACAAGGTGGAAGCACTAAATCAAACATCTCCACTGGACTGCCATGCCATTAAATTATATGGAAAATTAAAAAGTGTCATAGCCAAAGTGAACTAAGTAAAAATAAAGGGAAAAAAAACCCTCTAAGTAGTCTTTTCCTTATCAACCACAAATCTGATTAATTAAAATTTGAACATAACCGTGGACTGTGCAGGTTATCGAATTTTAATCAACAACAAGATTCAGTTATTGTCAGGCTTGGGTCTTTTTTAATGGAGAGATTCTGTCAGTAAAAGCAAGTGGTTTAGAGGAGATTTCAGAATTTTTCTGATAAATAATGGCATTGCTATGGCAAAGTTTTGCTTCTTCGTACACAAACATTTAATCTGTCTAATGTCCAGGGGGAGAATGTTCCAGAGGGAGGGAGAGATCCGCTGAGTCCTGGGGACAACCAGCAGGGCTCCTCCCCCAGAGGAAAAGGTTCTGGAGGAAACATATGGGTTATGGAGGTCAAACAAAGATTTTGGCACCACTTCATTAGGACCTTTAAAAGCAAGTAACACAATTTAAAAAACAATTCGAAATTGTATATGCAGCTTGTGCAAGGACTTTTGAATAGGAATAATGTGCTCAAATCTGTGAGAACCAGCGAGAAGATGAGCTGCTGAATTCTGGAGATGGAATTTTGGTTAATACTGAAATACAGTGCATTACAATAATAAAGCATAAACATTTTAGAGATCTGATGCAGCTAAAAACTATTTAATTGTAGAAATAAGCTTAACCACACAATTTATCTGACTTCTAAAGTATAGATTCGGAATCAAACAAGACACCAAGACTTCTTGCCTAGGCTTAATATTAAAAGCCAAACCCCTAATTCCCAAATTCTGGGTGTCAGATCAGAAGTTTTTTTTGTTATTAAAGCAGAGGTAATTCTGCAACAGTGAGCACTGTACATCCCTAAGTCGGGCGTACGGGCAGCAGCTACGATGCTGATCGGCATGTAAATTTGCATGCCATTAGCTTAAAAGTGATATGACACATTGAGGGACTGTATAGATTGTGAGGTCAATGTAGATACAAAATATAAGGGGACCTAAAACTGAGTCTTGGGGGATACTGCGCTTAGGGTTGGAAAGTGCAGAGTGCGTATTGTTAAAAGTCACATAAAACAAGCTGTTTAAAATGTAAGAGTGAAGTAACAGGAGTACTGTACCCTTGATACCAACCCAGTTCTCGAGGTGATCAAGGACTATATCATGGTCCACTCTGTCAAAAGCTGCAATAAGATCAATAAATAAAATGGACGGCCAGCCTCTGTCCTGTTTAGCTCTAAATCATATTCAATGCCATTTTAATGTTCTAATCAATCGATATAAAAGAAAAAAAAAAAAAAAAAAACATTTTTACTATATGACCCATTCCAGTCCAAACACCTTCATATAGAGGTTATGGGACTGTACATAAACTTCAACAGTGGTATGTTTTAGTCCCAAGTTTTGTGTTTGTTTAAATGTGAGCAGGTTTATAACTAACTCAGCTCTAGGCCTTATCTGTGACGCAGAGAAAGTGTAAATCTATCAGACAGGGATAGCGCTGGGAACGTCGAGATTATTAACCCGGTTTAAGGAAGTTCCAGGGAAAAACACTGTCAATAATCATATGTAACTGCAGTAAAAGTGGCTGACAGGTTAAGGAAGTCAATAAAAGTAATATGTGTTCTTGGAACTTTTAAGCTATATAGATGTATTATGCCGTAACACAAAGACAAGACAAATAGCCATCAAGGTGTGTCATCGTCATAGCTACACAAGCTCAGATACGGTATGGTAAAAGTACTGATGTGTAGTAAAATTGTAACTATACAAAACCCCACAAACATTAAGACACCAAGATGTTTCCAAAATAAAACTGACAAGGGCTAATTTCAAATATAGCTACAGCAACACATGAATTGAAAATGCATTTAAATGGTGGCAATGAGCAAATCACAAAGGCTGCAGGTATTATATACTGTTCTCTACAAACAAAAAACAGACACACTACATAAGATGAGAAGTTTCAATTAGTCTTGCACCTAGATGGGTCATACTTGACAATAATGTATACCTTGTTATTTCTGAAGTATCCTAATGACAATATTAAGATGACAATAGTCCAACAGAAATGTATTGAAACATGTCTTTAAATGTATTGGTTGGGGTTTAAAGCCCCACTGCGTACATTTTTGGCCCCCCCCCCAAAAAAAAACTACTTTTTTTTCCTAGATGTTTTATTGCACTGAAATGTGTAGAAAGCGTGTTTTTACTGTGAGTGGGCTTGCATCTCCACAAACCTGACTGTTATTTGGCCTGGAGGATGCTTGTTTCCATGGAACATGGAAATGTTGTTCCTTTGGATACAATGGAGCTCAATAGTGACAGCCTGCTCAACTTCAGGAAGTAAATTTTCCATTTATTTTCCCCATAGTCTTTTCGAAAAAATTCATATTTTAAGAGTTCAAAGGCATCATGGGGGCTAATTAGATATCAATATCAACTGCAGTGGTTTTAAGTCCAAAAACTCAGTTGATAAACCGCAAAGTTATTAAAACATTTCACAGAATCTTGCATTTTAAAGTTTCAGAAAAAGATTTTAAATAAAGTTCTAGGTCTTGTCGTCATTAGTTACCAGGTAGTTGATTATCCCCAAGCAAGCTTTCGAACTTTTAATTTTTTTTCAAAAAGTCTATGAGAAAAATAAATGGGTCATTTAGTTCTGGAACTGCTTTAAGTATTAGACACATGTAAAATTACCCACAATACTGTATTTTATAGATTTTTAAATAAAAAAAACTATATTGAAATTTTAAAAAGCCCTATGTTGGCGAATTACACATCTGTGTTCTACAGTGGAATCCAGACCTGTATGTTCTCCACAGATGAGAGCCACAGACCCCCCATGGAGCTCGGACAAAGATGTTTACCTCGGGTCTCCACGACAACACATCTGTATCAAACATCTGTATAATCTTCTGCATCAGTGTGTTAGACATGTGGGCACAATCAGAGCAGAGACGTCACACTGGACGGAAGCAGAGCCCAAACACTCATTTATTTACTCAACACTTCACTGAGAGACACAGGGAGAGACCAGGGGGTGAAACCAGGAGTGAAACTGAGGGGGGCAAGAGGAAGGGCAGGGTTAACTGGACTTCTTTAGAGACAATTTTGAGTTGGGCTTGGTTATGTATTGATTTTTATTTTTAATAAATTGTTCATCTTTTTATTGCACTTTTACTGACTTTGTATGCATGCTTTTCCTGAACTCCTCGGACTCTACAAGCCCTATGTGGCAGAGAAAAGAGGTGCATGTTTATGAGCAAAGAGGGTTGTTAAAAGTATCAAAACTAAAGATACTAAAATCAATAATAAAAATATTATCAAAACTAGATACTCATTTGAGCAGGTATTGTTCCTAAAAAGTCCCATTCACAAGACAGACATGAACCTTTCCTGAATAACTTTAGCATAATCTTGAGCTTTATCAGAACAAGTATAAGACACAGACTAGTATACACTCGTGGACTATTTTGTTTTCAGTTCAAGTCTGACACCTACAGTACTATTATTTAATGCTGAAAATCACATTCTATTGTCTAAATAAAGAGTGTTTTTTAAATTATCATCCTGGTATTGGAATCAGCACTGAATATCAACTCTATTCCTTAGTATCAAAATAGAGTTTGAAATTTTTGTACCATGACAACACAAAAATGAGCCATGTCATATCCATCTTGATTTAAGAGGTAACGTGAACAGAACAGGTGAAGATGAGGTACGATGGAGAGTCAGTCATGAGCCACCCAAACACAAGGGGCACATAGAAAATAACCAGTCATTTTAAGTGTCTGGGAATCTGACCAATTACTTTGCTGCTGTGAGACGAGCCCCTACATCAGGCTGGTTCTCCTCTCACACTGAAATAGCTTCAAACAGACTGATGAGACCTGACCATGACTGACATTTCCACTGCATTCCCCCAAAATCCTCTCAAAATTGACTCAAATAGTTGGTTTATGAACAAAGTGCACTGCCCCCCAGGACCCTTCCGTTTCTGTGAGGTGATGGGCTGCAGCTATGGGTCCAAAACGTGCACATATAAAGAGAAGAGTTTATAAATACTATGGTACAGTTAGAATAGGGTTTTTGGAGGATAACCCTGTATTAGGATTCTTGTGTCAGTGTTAAAAAAAAAAAAAAATAAAAAAATAAAAAAAAAATATATATATATATATTCCAATATTATCATTTATGGTCCACTATATTTTCTTCAGCAAGATATCGCATTTCAAAATTTGTTCTGGTGACAGATGTAAAGACAATTTTTATTTTTTGTAGATGGACGGGGTTATCCTGCTTAAAGAAGCAGTATAAAACCAGTAAAAATAGACTCAAGTAAATGCATGTTTTCTCATGATCGATATTTTTATTTCACTGAAAAACTGAAAAGCATGTGTCTTTACACAGAGTGAGTTTGCATCTCCAAAAACTACTCTACTCTTATTTGGCCGGAAGGAGGACTTCCTCTTGCTTGTTTATATGAAAATACGTTTGGATATAATATTCCACATTATAACATCAAAACATATCTACCTCTATGGAGAATGTTCAAAGTGTTGTTTTAACTGTCTATTTCCATGGAATCATGTAGGTGACGTGCCACCTTCAAAAAGTATGTAACTTTCTGGAGGTGGCACGTCACCTGTTAGTTTAAGGTAAGTTCAACATTTTAGTTTATCGGGATCTTTTCTGCTGCAATGTATCACACTTGAAAATTTGTTATAGCGACAGGCCTGCGTGCATGTGGCTTTGTCTGAGAGTTGGGTGCGATGTTGATGCTCTGAGTGGCAGCGTCTCATACCAGTAAACTGTGGGGAGTAAACAGTCACATTTCTGAGTAAATCCGAGCTGCCTTTGAAAGCGCCGCAGGAATCCCACATATTTACAGATATTTACTACGGTTGGACCGTCGCGTGAAGGCACCAGGAATGTAAGCTCCGGTGTCCAGAGGAGAACAGTGAGGTTTACTACAGAGGCGTGAGACAAGGAGAGGAAACTGTCAGAGAAAGCAACAGAACGGAGAGTGATGACAGCTCAGGGTCAGGCTAACTACAGACGGAGAGAAGAACTACAGCCAAATGAGACCAATAGGACAAAAAAAAAAATGTAATGATTTTCATAGAGCCAGATCACAACTTTGATCATGATTCATGTAGACTTTGAAGGGTTGGGACAAGACACAATTTTCAGAAGACAAGATGAGATATGAGACTAGGTCAACAAGAATGAGATGAGATTTTGGCATCATTTACCTCTCCATTATGTGCCCCAATTGGAAAAACCAAAAAGCTGTAATATGTATAATAATTTATCGACCTCCTGGTCCATATGCCGAGTTCCTGACAGAGTTTTCTGATTTTATTTCAAGTTTAGTTTTGAATTGGGAAAGGATTGTTATAGTTGGAGATTTCAACATACATGTTGATAACGGCAGTGATTGCCTCAGTAATGTTTTTGGCGCACTCCTGGATGGGATCGGTTACACCCAGAGTGTGAATAAGCCGACTCACTGTCACAATCACACTCTAGATCTCATTCTAACCTATGGTATTGAGATTAATGATCTAATTGTCCTTCCTCCAAACCCTATACTCTGACCATTTCTTAATTACTTTTCAATTTATACTAAAAGACTATCCAGTCCCGCAGAAAAAAACTATAATGAAAAGAACATTATCAGATAAATCGGTTACAGAGTTTAAAGAAATTATTGAGCCATTACTAAAAGATATGTCATGTGTCAATGAGAATAATTTTAATCCAGTTGTCACTGATCAATTGGTTGACAAAACAATGCTCACCTTAAAATCTGCTCTCAATGTTGTAGCTCCGCTAAAACAGAAAAGCATTAAACCAAGACCTCCGGCTCCATGGTTCACGTTACAGCTCAGGACACTCAAACCACATGTAAGACGCACAGAGAAGCTTTGGCGGCGGTCGCGCTCTGAGCAGTTTCTGAAGGCATGGAAGCTCTGCCTGCTCACTTATAAGGCCGCTCTGCGGAAAGCCCGAACCAGATACTATTCAAATCTAATAGAAGTAAACAAAAATAACCCCAGATTTCTGTTCAGCACTGTAGCCAGGCTGACAAACTTCCACACTGCTAATGAGTCTCTTATCCCCTCGAACATTAGTTGTGATGACTTTCTTCACTTCTTCGATTACAAAATTACAACCATTAGAGACAAAATCAACAAAGCTACTCCTAAAATCAGCTCTGAGCAAATCCAGTCTGTAATACCAATATCCCACATAGATCCTCTAATATTAGATAAATTTACTCCTGTTGATGAGGTGGAGATTACCTCAGCCATCATGTCGTCCAAACCATCAGCCTGTATGCTCGACCCTATGCCAATCAGACTCCTCAAAGAAGCCCTCCCCCTAATAATAGATTCCATCCATAACATAATAAATATGTCGTTAGAAAATGGCTACGCTCCTCAGTCCTTTAAGAATGCTGTGATTAAACCCCTTTTGAAAAAACGAACCTAAATCCTGATGAACTAGCCAACTATAGACTTATCTCTAATCTTCCCTTCCTCTCAAAAATTCTAGAACGAGTGGTGGTGAAACAGCTCTGCCGCCACCTGCAGGACAATAATATATTTGAAAAATTTCAATCTGGATTCAGAGCTCACCACAGCACAGAGATTGCACTGCTTAAAGTAACAAATGACTTACTACTAGCTGCTGATAACGGGCTGGCTTCAGTCCTGGTCCTACTGGACCTCAGTGCAGCGTTTGACACCATTGATCACAACATTCTACTGCAGAGGTTAGAATGTGACATTGGAATCAGAGGGACTGCCCTCAAATGGTTTAAATCCTATCTATCAGATAGGTACCAGTTTGTTAGTATAAACCAGAGCACCTCTCCCTGTTCTAAAGTAGCCTGTGGTGTTCCACAAGGATGTGTGCTTGGTCCAATCCTATTTACTCTGTATATGTTGCCATTGGGGAACATTATCAGAAAACATGGCATTAATTTTCACTGCTATGCTGATGACACTCAGCTGTACTTATCAATAAAACCAAATCAGATTGATCAAATAGATAAACTCAGTGCCTGTGTGAAGGACATCAAAACCTGGATGACCTTGAATTACCTGCTCTTAAATCCTGAAAAAACAGAGGTCATTGTCGTTGGTCCCAAAGGTCAAAGAGATTGTCTGTCGGACCAGATAATCTCACTCGACAATGTGAGTATAGCTTCTAGCCCTACTGTAAAAAATCTTGGAGTCCTATTTGATCAAAATCGCTCATTCACAGCCCATATAAACCTAGCTTGTAAAACCGCATACTTTCACCTGCGAAATATAACTAAAATTTGAAATATTTTACCTAAAACGATGCTGAAAAACTCATCCATGCATTTGTTACTTCCAGACTTAATTACTGTAATTCTCTGCTCGCCGCCTGCCCCAAAAGTACTATAAGGAGCCTCCAGTTGGTCCAAAATGCAGCGGCCAGAGTCCTAACAGGAACTAAAAGAAGAGACCACATCAGTCCTGTACTAAAATATCTGCACTGGCTTCCTGTCGAGTTTAGAATCAAATTCAAAGTCCTCCTCCTGACATACAAAACCCTAAACGGTATGGCCCCATCCTATCTGCAAGATGCTATTGTCCCGTACCAGCCAAACAGAGCACTCCGCTCTCAGAATGCAGGACTATTAGTGGTTCCTAGAGTGTCCAAAAGTACAGTGGGAGGGAGAGCATTCAGTTACCAAGCTCCTGTGCTATGGAATCAACTCCCTGCTGATGTTAAACAGGCCCCCACAGTCTCTGTATTTAAGACCAGGCTTAAAACCTTCCTCTTCAGTATAGCATATGACCAGGTTACTTAGTGAGGGAGTTAGGGACATTAAAACCCGGGATAAGACAGGCTGAAGTAGGAGATAACTAGCTGGGGGAAGTATGGCAACCTGAGCACTATCTTCTGCTTCCTCCCATTTTCTCATCAGCAATGCTATTCACATGTTGTCCCCTGTCCCACTCCCCCTATGGAGTGTAACTCTTTCAGATGCCCCGATGACAACTGGACCCTCACCTCCTCCCCGCCTGGCCCTCCTCCACCCGCCTCCCTCTCCTCCTCACCTGGCCCTCCTCAACCCGCCTCCCTCTCCTCCTTGCCTGGCCCTCCTCCACCCGCCTCCCTCTCCTCCTCGCCTGGCTCTCATCCTCATCGCCCGGCTCTCCTTCTCCTCGCCTGGTCTTCCTCCTCGCCTGGCCCTCCTCGGCCCCCCTCCCTCCTGGCCAATTTTTCTTGTTTTATCTGATTTTCCTGTCGTTTGATTATCCTGTTTGTTTTTGTGTGTAGGCAGCACGGTGGCTGAGTGGCAACACTCATGCCTCACAGCAAGAGGGTTTGGTTCGATCCCCGGGTCGCCCAGGCCTTTCTGTGTGGAGTTTTGCATGTTTCTCCCCGTGTCTGAATGGGTTTCCTTCGGGTACTCCGGTTTCCCCCATCAACCAAAACATGAACGCCCTTCGAGACAAATGTTGTTGTGATTTTGGGTGTTACAAAAACTGCTTTTTAGAAGTAAAGCTTCTCAAGAAGTCACCAGTACTTACCCCTTTTTGTCCAAATCAAATGTAAATACATGGAATAAAATCTTTCAAGATAATTTTCCTCCTGTGTGCACAATCTTGTGGCAATTTCATTCCAAGAGATCTTGTCCAATCCCTAACGCTTAGTATTTTTCTATTGCCTTTAAAAGGTTACAGAAACTCATACAGATGTGATGTGGCTTAATGCTAGTGTGTTGGGTCCAGTCTGCTGCAACTGGTCATTCGATGTGATAAAGATTAAGAACAGTGACATTTTTAGTTAGGGAAAGGGTTAAGGTTAAGATTAGGGTTAGGGTAAGATATAGCTGGTTTCCATTTGGAAAATCTTTTTCGGCTAGTTGAGATGTTAGCAGAAGTGACCTTAAAAAACAAAAAAAAACTTTTTAGGCGTGTTCAAGGCAATGGAAGTTAACATGTTGCTGTGGCAACCAGAGCTATGTGATCACTTCTGTCCCTCTGGATCTGACTATCTAGCACTAGCCACGTACCTGTCCATCATGTTGGGGTCTGCGTTCTTGGACAGCAGAAGCTCCATACAGCTGCAGATTTTCTCCTCTGGGACAGAGGCTGTGCAGCAGGCCATTAGCACCGTCCAGTGATCTGAGGGAAAGGGACAGTTTAGTGAACACAGCTCTGTCTGAAAAAACTCAGCAAAATAATAACAGTATTTCTTACACAAACAAATATTAATATAATCATGCATCGCAAAATACATTATATCTATTATAAACATTATACAAATGAATTTAACTTGAAGTTTTTTTTCTATAGCACATTTAAAAACAACTTCAGCTGCTCAAAGTGCTACACATAAAAGTCAACAAAATAACAAAACAAATATGTACAGATAACATGACACATAGGAAAAGAACAATAAAACACCAAGATATCCTGTCCAGCTAGTATTAAATTCCAGGAAGAAGTGGCATAATGTTTGCATGTTGGTATACGATGTTTGTTGAGGTTGCCATCTTGAGCACCAACAAACCAATCAAAGATGAGCCATGTGTAACGATTTGATATGATATTGAATATGGCACCCAGTGACTGAAGCTGGAAAAAGGTTATTTTTAATATAGAATATTAACACATTCAGTTGGATTTGAGATAAGAGGTCTGTGCTAATCCAGATTATGTTATCATAGTACATTTTGTAAATCCATGGCTCAAATCAGACCTTTTATGTTGGTTTTGAGTCCAGCTGCCTGCAGCTTAAGACACCGTCCTCTGACCTGACGGTTCACTCAGAGGCCACAGGGGTCAGAAGTGTCTGAGACACAGAGGTGGACGTTCCTTACATAATTCAACTGTTACCATTGTGACCGAGGGAGTTGACCCCTGCCTGTCAGTGAACATGTTTGCTTTACTGTCAAGTTTACTGCAAAACAAATCTGAACAAGGAGCATTTAAGTGAAGTCTGGTCTAAAGTAAATCTAATCTAGGTGCAAAAAACAGTCGTAAAAGGTCCCATATTATGCTAAATTGACTCTTTAAGATATGTTATAATGTTTGAGTAACACTTTATTATCAGTCTGTAACTTCTCCAAAGCTCAAAATTCTCTGTTCCACCTTGTGATGTTATGAAGCAGGAGTTTAAGTTAACAGCTCCTTTTACCTTTAGTTCAGTAAGGATTGGCAATTCCAGGTCTGAAATTATCCAAATGATTCTAGTGAAGGTGTGTGGAGTTTAAAAACACACAGTGGAGCACTTCCTGTATTACCACATGACATCACAAGGTGGAACAGAACGGAGAGAAGAACTCAGCCTAACTATGCAGGATTTGTGTGTTAAACATGTGAGAATGAAACAAAGCAACTCTAGTTATGTTTATGAAGAGGAAACAACATAATAACATAGAAAACCAGAAAACAGCATAATATGGGCCCTTCAAAGTAACACTACACAACTTTTTGGAAGTGGTATGTCATCTGCAAGATTCCATGGAAATAGAAAGTTAAAAAACATACTAAAAACATACTTTAGGTCTAAACATGGACTAAATCAAGTCTTTACCAGGATTACCTCATTACGTGGTCTTCATTTGGACCTGGATTAGACCTGGTTTGGTTCTCTGAAGACTAAACCAACTAATTCATGGGGTTCAGCTTCTTCATCATTTTGAAAACTTTTTCTCATTTAAAATATATAATATTTTGTTATAAATTGTTAATCTCTCTTGCAACTAATTTTCATCATTCTGGACCCATGGATACATAAACTAGGACTTAACATGGCCTAAACCCAGTCTGCTTCAAGTACTTAATCACGTTTACATAACTAATTAAGTACAGCGTAGTGGGCGAAGATAGGGGGTAGGGAAAAACAGAAATTTTCAGAGCATTCAAGCCTAAAATGAAGAACAGTTCAAGATTACTCAAACCTGAACCCATCACAATGCATACCGTTTGATAAATCCTTGTTTAGTAAGTCAGCTCCCTCTAAGACACACAATCAAGTGACTTCGGATTTTCGCCTGTCACATAATAATCCTGGAAAATTCAAAGTCCAAATCTAAGCATTTCTGCTGCCAACAAGCGTTCATTGTAACTGCGTGTTTGAGTTAGCATGTCGTAAAAAGTCGCAAAACCTACCTGCGGCTTTTTAACTGAATAATACTTCTACCTTTCGTCAGATGGCGTCCCAACCCCAGTTCCTATTATTGGAGCGCACCTCTAGTCTACTGCCAGAAGATATTATTTTAAGTTCTAACACATGAAATAATAAAGCAAAAGGTACTCAAGAGCATGATTAAAGGACAATAACAAAACAGATAATGCATCACATTTGTTCTTTAAAATGAAACGTAGTTGCAATAAATTTTCTCCTCCAAATATCTGAACTATTGGTTTATAAATGCACGTTTGCCTTGTTTGGTTCTTTCAGGTGATTTTGATTTTCCTTTGACGCCAGACTCTGAGCTGAAGTGTGGATCATATTAAAATAAAAGAATCAAATGCACATGTTTGAATGGGGCCAGTCTTTGATAAATTAATGTGTTTATTAAACTTCATTTGACAGAAACAGGGCTCCTACTGCTCACTGCTCATGGGGACCTCACAAAATAAGAACTTTGTAAGGCCATTTCAGAACTACTTTCAACATGCAATATTTTTACATTTAGTGGGATTCAAACTGCCAACCTTCAAATCGGTGGACAAATGCTCTACTAACTGTAGCTACTGACACCCACTGAAAAAATATCTAAATATATAATTGGTGTTGAGGATTTTTTTTTTTTTTTTCACAAACAGTATGGGGCCTTTTGTTTATACTTTATTGATCCCAGGCTTAACAGGCCAGGTTAACCCCTGCCCAGACTATACCCGGGATAACCTGTCCTCGGCCAAACAAGTGTACCCGGAGGTAACCTGTCCTAGGCCAGAGTGTACCAGGGGGTAATCTGTCCCTCTGGGCCACAATATATGCCTATTTGTTTATCCCTATATATCCCATATTTGTCAATCTCATTGTCTTGTTAATTAGTCTTAAAGAAGCCTAGATATATTTATTCAATATTTTACCAGGTAGGTCAGTTGAGAAGATTCTCAGTTAACAATTATGAGCTGGCCAAGAAGCAAAACACCACAAGAAAAATACACCCACATCAGTCCAAACATGCTACAGTAGAACATTTGAGGCAAGATGTTCAATTAAAATCCTCTCATATATGCTCATGATTTCTTTTATAACAGACAACAATCAGGGCAACAGTCATCCAGTGATATTGTAATCCACACAAAAGATGGGGACCTATCCGACAAGTTTAGATCTGCAGACAACAACACAACATGTAACACATATTTTCACTCATGGGTCTGTTTAAAAAGACACATCTGATGCACTGAGGACAAACAGGGAATAACACATGGGCTGGAGCAGCACAGAAAAAATACTAGTGGCAGATTTTGGCAAAATGTTCACTACTGGACCAATATAGATATCTATGAAAATCCACCAACATCTCATATCTCCAGTAACTGATAAAAAGCTAAAGAAAAATTCCATTTGACAGAATAGATTTTTTTCTTTTGCTATGGATCAAACCTGAATGACTGACAGATTACTGATGGACTAATGTCCAGTTTGCAATAATGTAATAATGTCCAGTTTTCTCATATGTTTCAATTTGCAATAAACTTGTCCATGTATTTCTCTAATCTTTCTAAATATTCTTTCTAATGTTATGAATAAAGAGGAATCCAAAAGATCAAAATAAGACAACAAAAGTAATTTTTTATAATGCATTTGTTCTGCCCATTCATTCATTCTTTATGATTTGCAGAAGAGAGGAGCTATGATCCTGGTCACGTCTAAACGGAGGAAGCCCAGATTGTTCCCTGTGAAGAGATTGATAACTGGTTTGTCACAGAGAAGTTTATTTACTCCAGACCTGAACAGACGCAAACGCAGCCGAGCGGTTTACTGCCCCCAGCTCAGTGTAAACACAGAGGGCAGAGACAGGCAGAGAGGACACGGAGGAAGAGAAGGAGAGAGAGAGAGAGAGAGCGAGAGAGAGAGAAGGAAGCGAGAGAGATAGGGAGGGAAGAAGAGGGAGAGATGGCAAAGAGGGAGAGGGTAGGGACAGAGAGAAGAGAGGGAGAGAGAGAGGAGGAGAGAGAGGGCAAAGAGGAGACAGAGAGAAAGAGAAGAGAGGGAGAGAAGGGAGAGAGGGAAAGAAAAGAAAGAGGAGAGGCAGAGAGAAAGCGAGAGAAAGAGAGGAGAGAGAGGGAGCCCAAGGGGGGGAGAGAGAGAGAGAGGAGAGAGAAAGAGAAGAGAGTAAGAGAGGAGGAGAGAGAGAGAATGCACAAGGGGGGACGGTAAGAGAGAGCGCACGGGGAGGACAGAGAGAGAAATGAGCAGAGAAAAAGAGACAGAAAAAGACAGAGGGAGAGACACACGTGAAAATGTAGTACAGCCTTATTAGAATAGCACTGCACCTGTTTTTAAAAACATGTAAACCTGAATTTCAACTTAAGTTCATTTTAAACTTTTTGCTCTGGACTAAAGTTATTCCTAACTTTACTGGCATCTTAATTATTCCCCATAAATCTTGGAGAGTGTCTTGGTGCTCTGACCTTTGCTGAAGTTGACGCTGGCTCCCCGGTCCAGCAGCATCTTGGTGAGTTCAATGTTTCCACCATTGACAGCGTAAATGAGAGGAGTCCAGCCATAGTCCAGTCTGCTGTCCACATCCAGGCCTGAAAACAATACACAATCACTATTGAACGTTACTACTAAAAATAGAACCAATTATTCTTTATTATTCATTTATTCTTGTAGTATTGTAAGCATATAGAAGGAACTACATTTATTTATGTATTACAAAGTTATTCAAATATGGATCACTTGCGCCACCAACGTCTCAGTATAAACCTGTGGGAAACTCCAACTCCCGTAAGTTTAAAGGAGACATCTGCTAAATTCACAGGTGTTCCTCCAACCTGTCTCTTATTTGTCACTCTCCCTCTACCTCTGATATGTTGTGATCTCTCTCCCTTTTTTCTTTCTCTTTCTTCCCTTACTCTATTTCCCCAGTTTTGTTTCTCTCTCCGCTTCCTTTCTCTCTTCCTTTTTTCCTGGCACCCTCTACTCTCTGTCTCCCTCTCCTCCTCTCGCCCGTCTCTCTCTCACTCACTTTTTCTTTTCTCTACCTCTATTCCCGCTCCCTCTTTGTCTTTCTCTCCCCCTCCGTCTCGTTTTTGAGCATGTTCCCTCATCAAAAACATACCTGTATTTTGCCAATTCACGCCTGTTAAAAAGACAACAGAGGAGCTTGAGGTTGTGTCGTCACACCGTCAGAAAACAGTTAGCATGTTAGTAAACCAATGGGGGCTTTTAAGTAAGCTCCTTTAGGGTCAAATTTTTAAATCAATCATATATAATAATTATATAATAAATCAATAAGAGAAGAAAAGGAGTCACATTTGACTTAAAATATTGCATTTTTGATGTATGATTGGTACATTTGTGCTATGGCTAATATACTGTACCATTGTCCAGTAGTTGTTCCATAGTCTCTACATCTCCTTTATAGATGGCTCTCTTTAACAAAGACACAGGGTCATCTTCAGCAGGAGCAGTGTCAGCTTCTCGCTGTTAAAACATAAAACAAGCAAATTATAAAACAGGCTCGGAGGTCTAACTATGAGAAAAAACTGTATTACCAGGGGTATGCAAAAATAATGATATATCCTATCGTTTCATTTAAAGATATAGTATCAATAACCGTGGGCTGCTGTATTGATATATATGAGAGTATTTTTTATTATTATTTTTTTTTATATTTTCCCAAATTATTCTGTCACAGCGCTACATTTGTGTGGCTTATTTAAAGGAAACTTGTTTATGTAGAACATTTGATTCACTGTTTATTTCATATTAACTTTGGTTTAACAAAGACCTTTAGTATCACAGTTGTCATTTAGTAGATATGTTGTGATCCTTCAGAGCTGTTAAACTGCACATGTCCATGTACATTTAAATATGGAGCTCATATAAATTGTGGATGAGTAATACTGGCCAATGTGACAGTCTGACGTGCTTTTCTTGTTGGTAAAATGCACAAAACAAAACGCACTGTTATGTTCACTTCAATAAATGGAAGATAAATTAAAAAAATTATAAAATGCATGTTTATTTTTTGTGAAAATGGGGTAGATCATTAAGTGTCCTAAAAGCCGTTATTTTTCACTGAATCTTATCAAATCGATTTTAAATATATAGTATCATACTGTATCAAATCAACAGTGCACTGTATCGAGATGCATATCGTGGTCTAAGTATGGATGCATGTATTATACCAGCAACTTCTTAATGATACCCAGCCCTATATCCACATTACGCTTGATTTATGAAGGCTGTAATGTAATTCCTTTCAAACATTACACAAACTGACCCCTTGGGATCGTTCTAGGTGACAAGCTTTTCACATTAATTAAGAAATATTTTTGCACTACATAACTTTTTCAAATGCTCTCAAAGGAGATCTAATTGCTTTGCCTGGAATGTTCCATGTTATGGCATTAATGTTTCCACATCCATGGAGAAAAGCGTCAGTTAGCCGCAGTTGACATGTTGACGTTAGCGGTTAGCCGTTAGCAGACAGATCTCGCGCTGTAGAAAATTCTGGTCAAAGTTAAGGTTATTTTATTGTTTACCTTTTTAGCTGAAGGCTTTTTCTCTGAGAGGCCGATGTCCCACTCATCGCTGCTATCACTCTCGTCTCCAGCGGGAAAGGCCAAGTCTGCGGACCACATCTGGGATTTTGAAGCTCTGGAGGTAAAAACAAAACCAAATACAGTATGCTAATTCAGGTGAGGGGCTAATGCTAACAGCAGCCAGGGAAAGGCGGAAAACAGACTAACTTTAGCAATTAGGCTAGTACCGCATGTTTGTCTGTAGTTATACACATTTATTTTAAAGATGGCAGTTGACCAAAGATTGGTTTGCATATTTAGATGTAGGTCCTAAATATACAAAGCTTTTCTTTCTTTGACCGTCCCTCACAACTAGGGACAGTTAGACGAATTAAAGACGATTTATTATTTAAAAAAAATACCAAAGAATATGTCGCGCTGTAAATATCACTGTACAACGAAAAAACTATAAATGCAATCTTGTTTACATAAGTTAGCTTACATAATTTTCTTTCTTGGCTTCTTCCACACAGCCACTTCTATCGATTTTTTTTCTTCACACCAAGCTGCGGTGAAGGTGGAGCTGCAGAGAGAGGTGCAGAGATGTGCCATGACCAACAGAGGGCGCTCTGTTATTTGGATCTTTTGGATTCTTTCCCATTGTTTCATAAGAGCAGAAAATTAAATGTGAGAATTATAACAAAATGGCACAAAATAAAATATATTCGATTAGAAAGAGGAAACTTAAAAAAGTTAGTTTAGTTGAGATAAAACATCATCAATCATTTTTTAAGCAATAGTAATTTTCATATAGAAAATAATAGTACTTTCTTTATCTTAGCATGAGGTCTCATATTAGTTCTGATAAAGCTCAAAATCTTACTAAAATTGTTCAGGAAAGCTCAAATTTTGTCCTGTTAATGTGATATTTTTTGCAGAATCGATGCTCAAATGAGTATCTAGTTTCGATATTAGTTTTAGTATTGACTAATACGTGTTTTTTGATACTTTTGACAATTCTATACACCTGTCAGTATCTATTATTAACTGGAGCAAACTGACTTCTTATCTGTGTTCCCAAGAGGAATGCGTTGTTGTTCAGTTTTGATCCTCCCTTCACTGCAAACTCTCCAGAAACTAAAAAGGAGATAAAACATTTAATTTGTAAAGGTCTTGCTTCTAATGGTTTAGTCAAAGGTGATGTAATGTGACATTTGTGAAAGAGACAGGAGTAGAGCCAGAGGAGCAGAGCCGGAGGAGCAGAGCCGGAGGAGCAGAGCCGGAGGAGCAGAGCCGGAGGAGTAGGGCCAAAGGTGCAGAGCCAGAGGAGGAGAGCCAGAGGAGCAGGTCCAGAAGAGCAGATCCAGAAGAGCAGATCCAACGAAGAAGATCCAATGAAGCAGACAGACGCAGAGCTAGAGGAGCAGATCCAAAGAAGCAGACAGGAGCAGAGCTAGAGGAGCAGAGCCAGAGGAGCAGAGCCAGAGGAGCAGAGCCAGAGGAGCAGAGCCAGAGGAGCAGAGCCAGAGGAGCAGAGCCAGAGGAGCAGAGCCAGAGGAGCAGAGCCAGAGGAGCAGAGCCAGAGGAGCAGAGCCAGAGGAGCAGAGCCAGAGGAGCAGACAGGTGAACAGCCAGAGGAGTAGACAGGACCAGGGCCAGCGAGGAAGGTCCAGCACGTGAGGATGCAGAAATCGCCTGTGGAAGATGCCAACTTCATGTCCAAATACTTCTTTCGGTAAGTCTCTCAGAAGCGATTCAAAAATGTATTTACAAAGTTTGGAATTTGAATTTTAACAATATATATATATTGTTGGAAGAGTGTTTGTTTTTGCCAGAGGTGCAGGGTCAGAAGTGGGAAGTTAGAGGTGCAGAGCCAGAGATGTAGAGCCAGATGAACAGAGCCAGATGAGCAATGTAAAAGGACATGAAATATGTGAGAGTGCAGGGCTGGGTGTGATGGTAGTACTACATACTATTACTATTACTACTGCTTCTGTTACTATTACTACTATTATAATCGCATTAGTTGGTCTTGTTTTCTCCTCCAAACTTTATGGCAGGCACAGTTAGGCCACTTCAAAAAGAAACACGTGTTGAAGTTGTAGATTTAGGCAAGATATTTTTAACTTGTATCTAATTAGTCTCAATTGTTTGTTTATTAAACTTTTGAAGCACTTCCAATGTTTTTACGCACGCGTCTAATTTGTAAAACTCAATTTGCATACAAATAACGTGGCCTTTTACTTATTCATTGATTGTCTTGGCGTTTCCCGTATCTCGGTTTGAATCAGGGTCTTTTAATAGTGAAGTTTATCCCCGTGCGTCAGATTGCGCGCACACATGTCTCTCCTTTTCTCTCGCCTTGTGTTTGGATGTTTGGGGATGACGTGCGCGTTCACAGCGGGCTCTCGTGCGCTCATAAAAGATGGGACTGTCCTGTTTGTGCCACTGAATGCGACAAGTTTGGGACAAGTAACCGGCAACAGCAGAATCGAAAACAGAGCAGAAGCAAGCGACAACTAAAACATCAACTTCTGGGATTACTTTGAATTTACCAACGTGTTTGAACGATATTTTATGTGGCAACAATGATCTTTTAAAGCGCATTTTATTTGGGTAAAGTGAACGGTGCATCCGGAACTGAAGGATTTTAAAAGCCCATAAAAGGAGACCAATGTAAGAGGTGGTCAGGTGCGCGTGAGGATGCAGAAATCGCCCGTGGAAGATGCCAACTTCGTGTCCAAATACTTCTTTTGGTAAGTCACTCAGAAGCGATTCAAAAACGTGTTAATAAAGTTTGGAATTTGAATTTTAACAATATATAGACTTGGAAGAGCGTTTTGTAAACTTGAGAGCGAGGTCACTTCTTTACGCATGGTGGAGTGAAGTTTAAAATCGATTATGTTTCATTTAAAATACCTTTTTAATCGCAAAACACATTTTAATGAAGTTATATTGTTCATTTCAACCACGTTCTTTGTGAAGAACCCTGTTTCAGACTATTTGATGCAGTGCGTAAACATGCGTAAAGTTTGTCACGTGTGTCCATATTAAGTTATATTGCACACTACTAAGTTAATAATCTACTTAATAATCGAACTTTTTTATTTATTAGAATTGTTAAAGTTTTGTCATTGAAGCAAATGGCTGTCTTTCCTGTTTGGAGAGGACAGGAGCGAATCACGTACAGCAAATATGCATCGTTTTCCATAGAGGATCCTTCTCAAGATCTGGTTTTGACAAATTAAACATAGTTGACCGGTTGGCCGCTTGAATGAGTGTTGGAGCCAGCAATAGTCATATAATGAGAAAAGATACAACAGACTTCTTTAAAACTTAAGTGTCATTTCATTACACTATCTGTATTCTTTGTTATTTGTAAGTTTTTGCAGCTGTTGACATTTCTGTTTCACTTTGTGTCCTGTTCTGAGATAATGACTCTGCTGACAAGAAAATTATTAAACGTGAGTTACAGATTTCATCCATACCAAAAGTATTCAAACCATGTCCGAACTGCTGCTCTCACTGAAGTGCATGGGTAGAAATGAAATGACTTGGATTTGAATAGTTTTACTACTTTATATGTCCTCTGACCAGACCTAGGTTATTTGAATGGTTTTACACACCTTATTTCAAGAGAACAATTAGGTGATACTTGGTGATACTTCTCTTGATGACATTAATAAAAGCATATGTACCCATCAAACTACTAATGTGAATATCAATATCTACATTGTAGCTATGCAAAACTATGTCTCCTTTGTAGTAGTGGGTCTACCGCTATGGAGATGTTATGGTATTGCCTGGAATGTTTCAAATTATGACATTAAACTTAACTATCTTGGATTTATTGAAGTAGAGCTTTTTATTAGTCAAAAGTGCATTCTTTATGTCACCTCTCTATAGATCTGACTTGTAACTCTGTTAGTGTCCCCTCCTGGTCTCCGTAAAGATAGAATAGTTTAATGCCATACTGTGGAACATACCAGACAAAGTAAAAACATCCTATCTATCTACATAGTGCACCTTTACATGCTGGCTAGATGTAATCATTTTGCAATGTTGTCTGTATTAGGGCAAGATTAATCATAATAAAATTGAAATCACAATTTGAATGGACACAATTAACACATCGCAAAGGTTGTAATTTTTTTTGTCATAATTTTCTTGACAAACAACAATATCCAGTTTTATTCTACATAAAAACTGCTAACCCTGTTGGATATCTGTGCAAACATATTTTGAAAAGTGATTCTTGTATTAGTTCATATTTTCGTCTTTTTGTCAATGTCTCTGTACATTGTCTGTTCAAATAAAAATTACACTTAAAAAATTCTGGAAAAAATTTAACACTGAATCTGAACAGAATCCTATTGATATACATTGCAAATCTAATCCCAATCACAACGCTTATTAGAAAAATCACAAGTCCTTGTTTACTTGTCAAACACGTCACAGATAGAACTCATGCCAGTGTTTTGATGGAGGTCACAAGTCAGTGCCACTAAACTTAATTCTGTCTAATCTAACATTCTGCAGGTATTTTAAACCTACAAAACAAAGTACAGGCATTGTCACCCACAGAAACATAACCTAATTAACACTGTCTGTACATTCTTCTGAACCTTTTCATTGTTCCTGCTATGGAATGTTTCTGTTTACTAAACTACAGATTTAGACTATGAGATTTCACTCACTTTTCAAATTTTCTTAAACCCTACAAGAGAATAGTGTTGTCATGGAACTAAAATTTCAAACTTGATTTTGATACTGATTCCAGTACCTCAAGGATTAGACAATAGAATATCATTTTCAGCATTAAATAGTAGTACTTTCTTTTACATTACCATGCGGGTTTATATCTGTGTAATCCCTTTGTCTAGGTAGGTTCCATGGGTGTATACTAGTCTATGTGTCTTATACGTGTGAAAGATACAGCTCAAGATCATTCTAAAGATATTTAGGAAAAATTCTTTCCTATCCTGTGAATAGGACTTTTTTAGTACCAATACCTGCTCAAATGAGTATCTAGTTTTGATGCTGGTTTTAGTATTGATTAGTACCTGAGTAGTAATGAAACCGAACCTCTAAGGATGGCGTTCAATCGCCACTTTTATTCCCTATTGTGTAATATATTTGACAGCGTACTATTACTTGAGTAAAAAGTTTTGGTTACTTTTTGCACTATGAGTAAGTGTAAAAGTCACAAGCTTCATATATATTTAATTTTTTTTTTTTTTTTTTTTTTTTTTTTTTTGAAACTTTAAATATTTTAGTTTTTGGCATTTTTTGGTCTTTCCATGTAATATCAAATGTTGTTGATTATTAATGTTTTGTCCTTTTTCTTTATCTTTTATTTCTACAGAGAGAGTCCAATGAGAGCTCTCAGACTTGTCTTTTCATGAGTCCCCTGTAAATACAAACAAAAAACAAACACAAACAAACAACTACCTAAGTCTCTTTAAAACATTAAAAACACCAGATTATTAAAGTGCATTAGTTGCACCAATCTATCCAGTTTTGCTTGTCCTTGAAATGTATTCCATTTTTGTATCCAAAAGCTTTTTTCCCCATTTTAGTTTTAGTGCATAGACAATCATTAGATCTTGTATTAAAAGTTCCTGTATCAAAGTTTAACAAACAAGTGAGATATTCAGGCAGTCTATCAAGTATTCCCTTATAAATACATTTTATACAGTTGTTCTCTTCTGACAGAGAGCGATGGCCAAGCTACTTTTTCATAGAGTGAACAGAGATGGGTTTAAATTCATCAACTGTTATGAAATGAAGGGCTGAGTTAAAGAGAGGATCGAAAGATTTCAAAGTAGAGGATGAAGTCTGCGTATTAGATCTCCATAATTCAGTACAGAAAGAAAGGCTTTTCTGTAATTCAGTGGTATAGAGATTTGTTTCTATATCAAAATACATTGACTTCACATTTTACATCAAAAGTATATGTTTATATATTTTGGCTATCCTACCCACCTCCTCTCTGTAGTCACTTTTGCCCTGGACATGCTGCCATTCAGTGCCACCCTCCACAAACTAACTCAAACTTTCACACAGGCAAGGTTTAAGATGTCATGATCAGAGGCACATCAGTAAGATGTACTAGTAGCAGGCATCGATCCAATATCCAGTATGACAAAGCTAAAGGCTGTCCAACCAAATATTAGAGTGTGTGTACATGTAAAACACCCCAAGCTTGATGTCACTGCTTAGTATCAATACATGTTTATATTTTATTCTGTTAATGAGGTTGATACCATTTGCATTGTGATTGTCCAAACATATTTAAAAGTACTTATTTAAAAGTTCTTCTTGTCTGTTTCAGGTGGACATCTCCGCTGTTGAGAAAAGGCTTCACAAAGAAACTCGAGCTCACAGATGTATACAAAGCCCCATCCTTCGACCATGCAGACAACCTGTCTGAGAGACTGGAGAGGTAAATATCAGCAAATATTGTCCTTGTACTGTATTGCTGGGTTTCAGATGACATCACAGCATACGTATTTTGCATGTATTCAATTGCAGATGTTGTTTCCGTGGTTTCAAGGTATTTTTAAGCTACACTCTTAAGCCTCTTTTCCACTGGCATGGTTCCCTTAGGGGCTGCTGTGGAGCGGGTTTGGTTTGGCTCCCTCCATCCGAGTTGCGTTTCAATACTCAAGGCATGGCGGCTCCGGGTCCAGGGGCTGCTCCGTGAGACACTGACGTCACCCAAACATAACTAATATTAATCTAATAAATAAAATCTAAATTGTATCTCAGTTATACTAGTAATTTTATGGCCGATCTCCATCCAGGGTCTGCTTCAGACCTCTCAAACAGGGGAGTATGGTTCACTTTAGACTATGGAGACACTTTCAGCCCACTCAGATCTGTTCCAAAGCGAACAAGTGGAAACAGGCCTTTATTGTGTGTGTCGCTTTTCTACAGATCTGATTTGTAACTTGACCTATTTGTCTAAGTTTATTGCTATACTATGAAGCACTCTAGGCAAGGTAAACATCTCCATGGACACATGTAAATGGGGGATCCTACTCCTACTCCAATAATGTTAGTTATATGATATGTGCACCTTTTAAATATATAGTAATATAGAGTGTTATGTTACCTGAAACCAAAAACCTGGTCCTAAAAGGAGGTAATCTTCGTAATAATCTTTACTATTGTGATTCTCATGTTTAATATTTATACTCCATACGTGGCCTTTTCAGCTGTTTACTGTCTCCCAGCTCTAAAATATGGGCCGCCATTTTCTCTGTGTGTCCAAACAAACACACCACAGAGGACAGTGAATGAATATCAGGGCAAAGGGATTCTAGGATCCCTGGTTTAGACCTTTAGACCTGGTTAGTCATTGGTTAAATCCTGTTTTAGACTTGATTTAGACATTATTTAGACCTGGTTTAGAAGTGAAGAAGTAGCTTGGATGAGCAGCAAAACGTCTTCACTCCTACAACGCTTTGTCCTGTTGACAGATTTTCTTTTTCTTTTTACCAGGTTTAGGCCTGGTTTAGACCTGGTAAAGCTCTTTTTGTGGCCCAGGTTGAGACTGGAGGGTTAGACCTGGTTCAGGGTAAGGTATTCTAGAATCACTTTAGTCCTGGTTTAGACCTGGTTTAGACCTGGTTTAGACCTGGATATGCCCTGGTTAAGCCCTGGTTTAGTCCTGGTTTAAAACTGGTTTAGTCTTGGTTTAGTCCTGGTTAAGATGTTGTTGTGGACCGGGTGAAGACTGGACAGTTACACTTGGTTCAGGGTAAGGGGATTCTAGGATAATTTGAGTCTTGGTTTAGACCTGGTTTAATCTTGGTTAAGTCCTTGTTGTGGACCAAGTTGAAGCTGTAGGGTCAGACCTGATTTAGGTTTGACATTATGTGCCAGTGGAGTAGGACAATGCTTTAGTTTTTAAGTCTTGGTTTACACCTGATTCTGTTTTTTTCCTGTAAGGCAAAGTTATGTAATATTTTATAGTTCTTGCTAAGTCTCGTGATGAGAAACGATGATAAAACAACCAACAATGTGGTCTACTGCTGCAGTAAATTATGACTAAACATCACAGAAGACAAATTTATACCCCTGAAACAATAAACCTAAAGCAGGATAATCTCACTAAACAGGATTATAAATGAATATTATCATATATATTAAGTCATAGATATAATAAATCCACAGCATGTAACTTTTTAGCTAAAGAAATAAAATAAAATAAAATCATGTTTTCTGTTGTTGTTTATTTTTTTGTTTATTTTTTTGTTTGTTTTTTGTGTTTATTGCACTGAAAAACTTGTGTCCTTACTCTGAGCAGCCTTTACAAACTTTACTCTTATTAGGACCGGAGGACCTTGTTTCCAAGGAATTATTGTTGCTTTGGCTATAATCTTCTACTGCATGACATAGAACTTGTATATCTATCTCCATGGAGAATGTTCTGAAGTATGGTTTTGACTTTCAGTTTTTATGGAATCATGCAGATGACATGCCACAGACAGATACATAATGTATATTTAATGATTTAATTAGTATTTGTTATTGTTATTCATTATTAATTTTTTAAAGGACATATTTTAAAATATGAAAACATTCTCCACTATTCCACACAGATAGTTATTGATCCTAAAATAATATTATTCATTTATAGATTAAAATGTAGCTATATGACAACCCTACTCTTATCTAGTGTTATCAAAATATAGAAAAAGAGATGCTAATCGATACTACAACTAGTATTGAAACTAGTTATTCATTTGAACAGGTATCGATACTAAAAAAGTCACACTCACTGAACAGAAATGAACCTTTCCTGAATAGTTTTAGAATGATCTCAGTGGTATGAGACACATAGACTAGGATACGCCCATGGACCACTATGGAAACTATCTGGATGACTGAGGGATACTGAAGGACACATGGGAATACAAATTATTTAATTTTCAAAAATTGCATTCTATTGTCTAAATAGTGTTTTTCAGTGATCATCATGGTATTGGAATTGGTCTTCCAATTGCTATCTCTCTTGGTTTATCCTCTATTTTGTCCTGGTTTAGCCCCTGTATCTCTCTGTAACTTTGGTGCCAACTCTTTACTGTAGTTACATTCTGACCTTTACACTGGGACCACAGCTTTGAATGGTGCGTGGCTCGTTTGTCTAACACAGATGCAAGGAATTCTGGGAAACTGAACTTTAAATTCTTTTTCTTTGGCTGAAAAACACAGAGATCCGTCATGAGGACAAAGCAGCAGGTCTCATTCAGTGTGAAGTGAATGGACAGCTGCAGACATGAGTCGCTGCAGGGGAGGCATCAACACAACCCATGGCTTAATCACAAACTACATTAAGGTCGTAAAGAAAAGTAACAGGGAATTCATGGATTCTGATTGGTTACTATCAATCTACACAGCTAAAATAATGAATATCTTAACGTCTTAATGTTACAATGTTTCTTTCAATATGCTGCTAAATCCAATACATTATATCCAACCACAAAGTCCTTTGCGTCATGATGTATCGCCCCCCCCCCCCCTAAAATCAACCAAGGCTTTATAAATTACTTTACAGACTTTGTTACGAGACTAACCTTAAATTCTGATGGATGTTCATATTTCTGTGATTTTTAAAACTAATTTCTCTGATCATTTTGCTGTCCTCTTTTACATAACAGTATCTCAGAGTCAAGTTAAACTGTGCACCACTGGGCACCTTGTAGACTCCATGAACTCGAACTGCTTCTCTGTTTTCAGCTACTTCTGGTGACTTTGAGCTCTTTACGCAGGAATACCTGTGCGATTATTATCCTGATGTGTTATTATCTTGATGTGACTTGTGGCAATGTATTATACACGATAACTTCATCTTCATTGAGACGCACAAAGGCTCTCTCGCAACTGTGGCTCAATGAAAATACTTGTCAAGACACTGTCTGAAGGAATGTTAAAGAACACCATCACCATGCTTTGAACCAGAAGTTTACATACAATATATAAAAAGACAGATATCCTTTTCTTTCTCAATGTCTGACATGAAATCAGACCAAACTTTTCTTGTTTTAGATCAATTAGGATTACTAAAATTATTTCTATTAGCTAAATGTCAGAATATTGAGAGAAATGTTTTTTAGACAATTTTTCATTACTTTCTTCAAAGTCAGAAGTTTACACACATTTCATTTGTATTTGGTACAATTGCCTTTGTATGGCTTGGGTCAGATGTTTTGAATATCTTTCCACAAGCTTCTCAAATTAGTTGGCAAGTATTTTTGCCCATTCCTCCTGACAGAACTGGAGTAACTGAGCTAAGATTGTATGCCGTGTTGCTCACCCATGCCTTTTCAGGGCTGCTCATAAATTTTCAATAGGATTGAGATCAGAGCTTTGTGATTGCCAGTCCAAAACGTTAACTTTGTTATCCTTAAGCCACTTTGTAACCAGCTTGGCAGTATGCTTTGGGTCATTGTCCATTTGGAAGACTCATTTGCATCCAAGCTTTAACTTCTTGGCTGATGTCTTGAGATGTTGCTTCATTATTTCCACATAATATTCTTTCCTTATAATGCCATCTATTTTGTGAAGTGCACCAGTCTCTGCAGCAAAACAACCCCACAACATGATGCTGCCTCCCCCGTATTTCACATTTGGCATGGTGTTTTCAGGTTTGCAAGCTTCCCCCTTTTTCCTCCAAATGTAATGATCCTCATCATGGCCAAACAGTTAAATTTTAGTTTTGTCAGACCACAGGACATGTCTCCAAAAATTAAGGCCTTTGTCTCTGTGAGCATTTGTAATCTGACTTTTTTCTTTTTGAGTAATAGCTTCTTTCTGGCAGAGTGGCCTTTCAGTCCATGTTGGTACAGTACTCGTTTTAATGTGGATTGCTATGCCCATTTCTGACCAAAGCAGGTTCATCTCTGGAACACATATCCTGAGGGATATGATGGCTATACATTTCCATGGCATTTATACTTGCTTATATTTGTTTGAACATATTACGTGGCACATTTAGGCATCTGGAAATTGCACCCCAGGATGAACCAAACTTGTGCAAGTCCACAATTCTCT
The DNA here is from genome assembly GCF_009829125.3 of Periophthalmus magnuspinnatus. Taxonomy (NCBI): domain Eukaryota; kingdom Metazoa; phylum Chordata; class Actinopteri; order Gobiiformes; family Gobiidae; genus Periophthalmus; species Periophthalmus magnuspinnatus. The sequence continues at coordinate 8,298,514 of NC_047131.1, read as the reverse complement.
TCCTGTTATGGCTTGGCTGACGTCTTTTGACTTTCCCATAATGTTACAAAAAGAAGCAGTGTGTTTCATGTGTGCCTTCAAGTACAGCCTTGTCCACTCAGTCTGTGGAGCAGTTTAAGCCTAAACTAAAAACACCCTTTTTTTGCTTTGGCTTTAATTGAATGTCAACCAGGTCACCTTATGTTGTAGCTTTTTTTTTAGCTTTAATATTGTACTGTATTTTTGTGTATTTTTGCTATTGTATTGTCTTATGTATACACTTACTTGTACAGTACATTGGTCACCTGTGGTTGTTTAAATGTGCTTTACAAATAAAATTGACATGGTTTTGCCTAGATTCCTAGAATATTACACAGTATGCCTTTAACTGAACCATGGAGACACACAGGTGCCGCCACAAGGCCATGTAACAGGCCTGGTCTGTGGAGAGGCGTCCCTGAGTAGCCCTTGAGTGTATTGTCTTAGGGCTGGGTGATATATTGGTTCGGCTATTGTTACCAGTTTTTGTTGATATCAGTATCAGCCGATGTTCAATATGATTTTTGTCTTTGCTCTGTTCCAGTGTCTGTGTGTTCATGTCTCATCTCAGTGTTACCTCAGTGCTTCAGATTTAGATTTTTAAAGAGACTCATGACAAACAATTTAAATAGAAGATAGTTCTATGGTTGTATGTTTACACGATCATGTAACAAATTATTTGATATCACAGGTAAATACATTTTGTTATTATTTTTACAAAAGTGATCTTTACTTCAATGTAAGATACATTTGTGGATCTCGTTATGGATTTTAAATGCTAAATATTGGTGTCAACCACAGCAGCAGGCCAAATATCAGATATCGGTGTTGGCTCCAAAAAATCCACATCAGTTTATTTCTAAATTATATGTGCTCTGCTTATTTCTGTTCTTCTTTTAGGGAATGGGATCGAGAGGTGGTCTCAGCCAAAAAGCCTCGTCTGCTCAAAGCTCTGGCCCGATGCTTCATGGCACCTTTTGCCTTCTTCGGCATCCTCCTCTACCTTGGGGTGAGTCTGACAGTACTGCACTCTGGGTAAGAAACAAATGAATCAGTAATGTTACAGCACTGATGGGTATGGACTAATGCGGTAACAGCTAGTGGCCAACGGGATTATTAGGGGCAACAGTGGCTCAGTGGTTAGAGCTTTGGTCCCCCAACCCCGAAGGTTGGAGGATCGAGTCCCACACGGACCAAGTTCTGTCGTTGTGTCCTGAGGCAAGACACTTCGCCCACATTGCCTAGTATGAAAGTGATGTGTGCGTGAATGATTGGTGGTCGGAGGGGCCGATGGCGCAGATTGGCTTAATGTACATTTAATTTTGATCACTGTCCAAAATATGGTGTTTGATTATTACCATCCTCCTCTACTTCGAGGTTCTGATGGACCTATGAAGTAACAGTACTGACATTCATGAACAGTGTTGTGTGGTAACAGCTAGGACCCAAATTTGTCCTAATTTTGGATTATTGGAAGTTACTGGCCTCATTCATCCACAAACACATTATAACTTCAGCTCAGTGAATATGGGCATGTCAGCAGGATTTAGTTATGGACCAATGAGGTGACAGCAATTACAGGTGCAGATTGGGATAAAAGTGACAGTGATCTTCACAATTTTATACATTACCCAAAACACAAATCATTTCATAATATGGAGGCCAATAGTCTCAACACATTGTCATGACATGACATGTAAACAGCAAAATCATGCAATTTTTTTTTTTTTACCATGGTCTGAATTATTACTCACATCAGATTTTGGGTTTTGCATGTTATTTAAATAATCTTAAAGCTCCAGAAATCACATAATTATCAGATTTTAGCAGCTGAGCACACAGAGAGGCAGGACTGGAGCTGTCACTAAGAAAACACTGGACCTAACCTTCTGCAGAACAAACTAATGATCTAATGATTCTCTTATACCCAGAACGAACTTTGTGTAAATAACTCAGTAACAATAGAGTGATGATGTAACTTTCGTGTCCAGCTGGTAACTTGACAGCTGTACTTACTTTGTTTTTTGTTTTTAAATTTTGATACAATTCTGCTTCTCTTGTACCCGTGTCTGCTTCTCTTGCACCCAGGGCCACTTTACCAGGCATAAGCACAATACACTGCGTTCCAAATTACTATGCAAATTATATTTTTCTCTGATCTTGCCAAATTGTCAGTATAGGTGACAAATGTCATAATTTTCAAGTCATCAACTTTAAGAGTACAATTCAGCTGTTACTGAACAAACCTCCCAATGATAACAATATTTTTTCAAAAATAAAAACTTAAAATGCACTGTTCTAAATTATTATGCACAACAGAGTTTCATACCATGTTATTGTTGTAAAGAACTGAAAATGGTCATTTGATTTCAGTAATATGCTAACACTTCTAATTGAAAAATAAACAAAAGTTATTTCAATCCAAACATCTTAGCAGGTCAAGTTACATTTTAACATAGGACCCCTTATTTGATAGGAGCTTCACAATTCTTACATCCATTGAACTTGTGAGTTTGTGGAGAGTTTCTTTGCAGGATGTCAGAATAGCCTCCCAGAGCTGCTGCTTGAATGTGAACTTCCTCCCGCCCTCATAGATCTTTCACTTGAGGATGCTACAAAGGTTCTCAGTATGGGAGCCACACCATGAGTTTTTCTTTTTATGACAGTAGAGAGATCCTTTTTCTTTCCCATATCGCTTGAAAATGGTGGTGAGCCATGAGACACAATACCACCCATGAGTTTCACTGGAAAACAAAAAACCTCCTTGAACCGCCACCTTAACGTGGAGGAGGGGTTTGAGCACCCAAATGATCCTGGGAGTTATGTTGTCTGGGGCTTCATGCTCCTGGTAGGGTCACCCATGGCAAACAGGTCCTTGGAGATGGATCAGACCAAGGGCGGTTCAAAAGCCCTCATAATGACTTTAAGAACGAGGCCAGTTATGTCACCCGGATTGGCATTACTGGGGCCCCACCCTGGAGCCAGACCTTAGGTGGGTGCTCAGCAGCGAGTGCCTGGTGGCCAGGCCTTTCCCCACGGGGCCGGGCCCAGCCCGAAGGAGTGACGTGGGGCCATCCTCCCGTGTATCCACCACCTGCGGGACGAGCCGTGAGGGGCGGGTGCGAAGAGATCTGCATAAATATTAGTTTTTGCATGAACTTACCCTGCAGGTGTAGTCTTGTGAGTACATAGTTTTGAGAGCTTTGGCCATGCCCCCTCTTTAATTGATCAGTAGCACACGTCTTTAGTCCAACAAGAATGTCTTTACTCAACCACAACCCTAGTAAATATATTGTTTGTTGTTTTCTCAGGAGGCCTCAAAGACAGTGCAGCCGCAGCTGTTGGGTCGGATCATTGCCTCGTTCGACCCATTTCACGCCCCAGAGAGAGAGCAGGGGTTTTACCTGGCCCTGGGGCTCTGCCTGCTGTTTGTGGCCCGGTTTATGCTTCTCCAGCCAGCCATCTTTGGACTACACCACCTGGGCATGCAAATCCGGATAGCACTCTTCAGTCTGATATACAAGAAGGTACCACAACATGTTATATGAAACATTTTCAGGACTTTTTAAAGATTTTAAACATATAATAATGTGTTTTGAATTGTTACAACTATTGTAACGGTCCTATATTCTGACACCCATGGATAAAAAATAACTTAATTGTCCTTTCAGTTAAAAAAAAACCAAAAAGTCCACTGATGGCACAAAGCCACAAAGCTACAGGCTGTAGTTCAGTGGTACCCCACCGGTTTCATATGCACATTCACCGAACCCTTGTTTATTGAAAAAATAAATAAATTAAAAAAAAAGAAAAAAAAAAAAAAAATATATATATATATATATATATATATATATATATATATATATATATATTTTTTTTTTTTTATTTTTTTATTTTTTTATTATTATTTTTTTTTTCCAAATTCAAGACATATGGATGTTTTTCTGGTGCACAAAATGAACCGTGCATTAACATCACTGTGTTCAAAGAATAAAACCAATAAAATGCATGAACTCACAACAAATTACATACATACCATTTTACAAAGACATGACCTTTTTTAATTCTACCACACTGAAATTATTTAAATTTTGAACCTTATGTATTTCAATAATGAACTTATTGTATTTATGCTATTTATAATTTTTAACATTTTAACACACACTCATCACCTAATTTCCATCATGCTACAGGGGTCGACAACCTTTAACACGCAAAGACCCATTTGGACCCAGTTTCCACGGAAAATAAAACACTGGGAGCCGCAAATACTTTTTGACATCTAAAATGAAGATAACAAAGTATATAATTATAATAATAATGCAACAGAATAATGTAGGTTTTATTTTCACGGACATGCCTTCTACACGTGGCAGATAAATATGGCAAAAGTAAGTTAAGTGCATAAAAAATACAACTCACCAAACCGCTGCATCAGTGGGAGTCCTGCACTTGTGTCTTTGGGATGAGGTGGACCCATCGAGGAGTGATGAGAGACAATGACACCCACAGTGTGATTATGTCTAGTCTGCTCCACAGTTTCTTTCAAAAAAGGTTTATCTTTTAATCCCAGGTACTTAGTCTCCATGTGCCAAAGCAGTTTTGAAGGTTTCATTGCCTCATTTGTTTTTTCCGCATATTACGCAGAGCGGACTCTGCGTGTGAGAGTCACCTGTGGCGACAAACCCATATTTAAGTAGGACTCCTGGTGTTGTCTCTTAAATTTATCTTCCTTTTTCTTGGAGGTCGTAGGCTCCTCTTCTGGCTCCTCAGTTGGCCTTTCCCCCTTTGTTAAAAAGCTCTCCAAAGACTTTTGTTTTGGCTCATTTTCATTCGCTTGTGGCTCTACTTTTGGGTGACATGTCTGATGTGTTTTACGTGATACGTCATTGCGGAGACAAGAGCAGATCTATCACAGATATAATAAACTTGTTACTACATTAAATAGATTTCTGTGGCGATTTCAGGATTTTCATTATACATCTACAGACAAGCTTTTTAGCGCGTCATGAGGGACGGGAGAAAGTTACGTCCTCCTGATCCTCCAGCTCCTGCGCACAGCGTCTGAAAATCAGGGCTGTGTCTTTACGCAGGACTGTGAGCTGGGTCTGTGAGGCGTGAGCAGTGTTCAAACAGCTCATTTAAATTGGGCAGGTACTTCGATGGACACATCAAAGGGTGCTTTTGTTGAATTGGGCCAACGTCTGGAGACGCTCGCAGTCCGCTAATCATATGAGTCGGGTGCGTGTTTTGACCTCCGCTGAACCCCTGAGACTGACTCACCGAACCCCTAGGGTTCGATCGAACCCAGGTTAAGAACCACTGCTGTAGTTCATGTCCTTATTTATATTTAGAGCCAATTTTGTTTTGTTTTTTTAGCTTATATCGTGAAGTTATCATGCACAACTGGAAACTGGATTTCAGCATTGAAACTGGCAACCTAAATGAGAGACTCGTATGAGGCTCATTCTGCTTTCTGATTGGACATTTGTTTTGAGAACCAAACCCCAAGTTATAACATAAACAACTCTTACATACAGTTCAATTCTTTAAGGATGCCAAGCGATCAAATCTGTGTGAAAATATAATGTGTTTAGTTTATATTATAATTTTTTTTTTTAATTTATTTTAATTAAACATAGTTGTAGTTGGGAAGTGCAGTGTGAACATGTCCTTTCAGCTGCGTTTCATTCTCTTTGTGTCTTTGTGTCTTTGTGAGGAACAAAACAACCCACACTGTAGCAGATAAGATACAGATTCTCTATGAGCTCAGACCAGTGCCCTTCAGCTCACAGTCAGCACAGATCATCCACATTTAACTAGAAACAGACTGTTTAAAATAATACATTTTGAGTTATCTTAATAACTTTAATATATACAGCCTCTGCACATGCTCACTCTGCAGCACAAAACACTCATGTCAGTGTCTTTTATTTCAGTATTCACTGGAACCTTCCTGCTCACATTATAGTGAAATACTTCCATTGTTCACTGCTGTACAGTGACTTGCAAAAGTATTCATCCCCCTGGAACTTTTTCAAATGTTGTCAAGTCACAACCACAGATTTAAGATAGCATGTTATGTGAAAAAGTAATGTAGAAAGAAAATTATACATAATTTCCAGATTAAAAAAAAAACAAAAACTGAAAAGTGCAAAAGGATTCAGCCACCCTAAATCAATACTTTGTGGATCTGCTTTTTGCTGCAATTACTGCAAATCTTTTGGGGTATGTCTCCACCAGCTTTCCACACCTACAGACTGATATTTTTGCCCATTTTTCCTGGCAAAACAGTTCAAGCTCTGTCAGATTTGATGATTTGATTTTTCTTCCAAGATTGCCCTGTATTTATCTCCATCCATCTTCCCATCGACTCTGACCAGCCTCCCTGTTCCAGCTGAAGAAAAGCCCCCACAGCATGATGCTGCTACCACCGTGTTTGATTGTGGGGATGGTGTGTTCAGAGTGATATGCAGTGTTAGTTTTCCTCCACACGTAGCGTTTTGCTTTTAGGCCAAAAGGTTTGATTTCGGTCTCATCAGACCAGAGCACCTTCTGCCAAATGTTTCCTGTGTCCTCCAAATGACGTCTAGTGAACTGTAATGAGACTTTTTATGGATGGTTTTCAACAATAACTTTTTTCTTGCCACTCGTCCATAAAGACCAGATTTGTGTAGTGCACAACTAATAGTTGTCCTGTGAACAGATTCCCCCACCTGAGCTGTGGATCTCTGCAGCTCTTCCAGAGTCACCATGAGCCCCCTGGCTGCATCTCTGATGAGTGCTCTTCTTGTTCATTCTGTAAGTTTTGGTTGATGGCCATGTCTGGGTAGGTTTGCAGTTGTGCCACACTCTTTCCATTTCTGGATGATAGATTGAACAGTGCTCCTTGAGATGTTCAACGCTTGGGAAATCTTTTTAGATCCAAGCCCCACTTTAAACTTCACCACAACTTTTTCTCTGGCCTGTTTGGTGTTCTCCTTTGACTTCATTTTGTGGTTCATTCCCCAACACTCTTAACAAACTTCTGTGGCCTTCGCAGCACAGCTGCATTTATACTGAGACAAGATTACACACAGGTGGACTCTTTTCAGTCATTAGGTCAACATTCAATCTTTCCAAAATCATTAGGAAACTTCTAAAAGCAATTGGTTGCATTCAAGAAAAAGGGGGCTGAACACTTTTTTATGCTGCACTTTTAAGTTTTTTATTTTTTTTAAACTTTGGAAATCTAGTCAAATATTTGCTTTCACTTCACACTTGTGTGCCATTTTGTGTTGCTCATTCACATAAAATGCTAAGAAAATGTATTTAAATTTGTGGTTGTGATGTGACAATATGTGAAAAAGTTCCAGGGGGATGAATACTTTTGCAAGCCCTTGTATATGTTTGTGCAGGTTACATCCCTGCTCCAGTTCAATCTGGGGAAAAAAATTATAGTGAAAGTTTGTGTTAGTTGACCCATTGCTCTGTTCCATTTAAGAAAGTTATCTGTTGGTCGCATTTATTTAGTGCTGCTCTACCTCTAATGGGCACTCAAAGAGCTTTACATAAAGAAGACATTCCACCCATACACACACATTCATACATCAGATGGGTTAATTGTTTTGCCCAAGGACACAATAGTATTCACCTGTTTAAGCTGTGATCAAACCTCCAAACTGTCGGTCAATAGGTCTGACTCTCTACCAACTAGATAATTAATCTATGTCACTGTGATTATATATATATATATATATATATATATATATACACACACACACACACACTCACCTACCTATTCCTATTATTAGGAACTCCTGTTCAATTTCTCCTTAATGCAATTATCTAATCAACCAATCACATGGCAGTTGCTTCAATGCATTTAGGGGTGTGGTCTTGGTCAAGACAATCTCCTGAACTCCAAACTGAATGTCAGAATGGGAAAGAAAGGTGATTTAAGCAATTTTGAGCGTGGCATGGTTGTTGGTGCCAGATGGGCCGGTCTATTTCACAGTCTGCTCAGTTACTGGGATTTTCATGCACAACCATTTCTAGGGTTTACAAAGAATGGTGTGAAAAGGGAAAAACATCCAGTATGCGGCAGTCCTGTGGGCGAAAATGCCTTATTGATGCTAGAGGTCAGAGGAGAATGGGCCGAGTGATTCAAGCTGATAGAAGAGCAACGTTGACTGAAATAACCACTCGTTACAACCAAGGAAAGCAGCATAGCATTTGTGAAGCCACAACATGCACAACCTTGAGGCGGATGGGCTACAACAGCAGAAGACCCCACCGGGTACCACTCATCTCCGCTACAATTTGCACGAGCTCTCCAAAATTGGACAGTTGAAGACTGGAAAAATGTTGCCTGGTCTGATGAGTCTCGATTTCTGTTGAGACATTCAAATGGTAGAGTCAGAATTTGGCGTAAACAGAATGAGAAAATGGATCCATCATGCCTTCTTACCACTGTGCAGGCTGGTGGTGGTGGTGTAATGGTGTGTGGGATGTTTTCTTGGCACACTTTAGGTCCCTTAGTGCCAATTGGGCATCGTTTAAATGCCACGGGCTACCTGAACATTGTTTCTGACCATGTCCATCCCTTCATGACCACCATGTACCCATCCTCTGATGGCTACTTCCAGCAGGATAATGCACCATGTCATAAAGCTCGAATCATTTCAAATTGGTTTCTTCAACATGACAATGAGTTCACTGTACTACAATGGCCCCCGCATTCACCAGATCTCAACCCGATAGAGCATCTTTGGGATGTGGTGGAACGGGAGCTTCGTGCCCTGGATGTGCATCCCACAAATCTCCATCAACTGCAAGATGCTATCCTATCAATATGGGCCAAGATTTCTAAAGAATGCTTTCAGCACCTTGTTGAATCAATGCCAGGTAGAATTAAGGCAGTTCTGAAGGCGAAAGGGGGTCAAACACCATATTAGTATGGTGTTCCTAATAATCCTTCAGGTGAGTGCATATATAGCAAGAAAGGCATTTTAATAGAATAAAACACTTTAAATGAGTGTCCTCACCGTATCACAACACAGTGGAAAAGCTATACTGCAAGTTTAGATACAGTTATATTTCTATTTCTTCATATAATTTATAATAATGTTATACCAAATGTAACAGTGTTTTGTTTGAGTGTCACAGAAGGTAAGGTAGCTTGCTAAATGTCTGTGTCCCCAGTTTCCGCTCTTTGCCCTTTGTGTATCTGTGTGACCCCTGACCTTTGCCCTTTGTGACCTCGCAGACACTGAAGCTGTCCAGTCGGGTGTTGGACAAAATCAGCACAGGTCAGCTGGTCAGCCTCATGTCGGCACATCTCAACAAACTCGACGAGGTAAGAACCAATCACAACCCACATAATCTGACACCACACCTGTTCATGCTCTTCATAGTGAAGGTATTAAGACTACATTTCATCACGGCTCACCCATAATTACTGATTAAAACTGATTTTAAAATTTACATAAAATTCCAAATTACACACCTCCATGTGGGTGTAGAGTCCGTGCCTCAAGTAGAGGAGTTCAAGTATCTCAGGGTCTTGTTCACGAGTGAGGGATGGAAGGAGTGTGAGATTGACAGGCGGATCGGTGCTGTATTGAACCGTTGTGGTAAAGAAGGAGCTGACTCGAAAGGCAAAGCTCTTGATTCACTGGTCAGTCTATGTTCCTACCCTCACCTATGGCCATGAGTGTTGGATGATGACTGAAAGGACAAGATCGCAGATTCAAGCCGTCAAAATGAGCTTCCGCTGCATGGTGGCTGGGCTCTCACTTAGAGATAGGATGCGGAGCTCAGTCACACGGGAGGAGCTCGGAGTAGAGACGCTGCTTCTCCACTCTGAGATGAGCCAGCTGAGGTGGCTCAGGCATCTATTCTGAATGCCTCCTGGACACCTCCCTGGAGAGGTGTTCCGGGCACGTCCCACCACGAGGAAACCGTGGGGCAGACCCAGCACACACTGGAGAGACTACCAGAAGAATACCACACACTTGCTTTATGGGACATGTACAGTGTTGCTGTATGTTACATTTTTATTATTTGACAGAAATATTGGTATTTTAATTCAACAACATAATAACATTTTTATTAGTTTTAGTTGACGAAAATCAATGTAATTTTAGGTTTTTAGTTTTTATAGTCATTACTTATATTATATATACTACTATGCTCATTACTTATATATTATAATTTGTTTTAGTTTTTTAGTCAGCAAATACAAGATATTACCAAAAAAGTAAAAATCAAACAAAACTAGTCAGGACTAGTCCAGCTGTCAGAGACTGTTTCACATATAATATGCTACTTTTTTAGCCATAGGTGATCCAAAGTGAAGAAATCGTGTGGCACCAGTAGTGCTTCTTACCCAGGAGTGTCTGAAACTTTTAATTGTTTTAAAATGAAACAAATATGATGCAGAGGGCTGTAGACTTGTCAGTTTTGCCAAGCCACCATTAATCACGCATGGAATCTTTTGTACGGTCTGTCTCACACCTAAATGTTTGTGATTGAGGTTATAATTGTATAGGATTATTACGTTTGGGTCAGTTCACACAGAAGCCTCAAGATACATTTGATCCCTGAGCCAAAGTGCTTGTCCATGTTTTTAAAAGTGCATACACCTTCAACAGACTTGCTGATGATTTCAAAATGCCCTCACATGGGATCAATGTGTTAGCGTTGATGTTTCAATTTCTCTGTTTAGATGAAGAGAAACAGTCCGTGTTCTTTGTGCGATGAAAAAGACTGGCCCCTCCTTTCCCCTACATTTTTTTCAGTAATAAAACAAAAACATTGAAACTATTGCAGAGTAAGGATGGGTCATATGCTGAAAAATGTATGTCATGATTTTGATTGTATTTCCATTGATGTTTTCGTAGTATCGCTATATTTCCTGGAAGCAGTAACTGATATAATCTACTTCTTCAGAATGTTCACACTTCACTGCGACTGGTAAAATCCACCTGTCACTCACTCTGAGTATTGCCAAGGCTGACCAGTAGGAGTAGTGGGTGTCGAAAAAGTGTCCTTGTTTAAGCATAGAGCCTCCTTCAAGATAAAAATGTGTGCATTACGATATGACAGGTGCAGATCAACACAGAAATTAAATCACAATAAAATTGTATTCTCACCAAATCATCCAACCTTATTACCACAGGCCCAAAACATCTTGTTCAAACTCTTTAACCTTGTAGTAGAAGTTACATACTTGTAGTAAAATAACTGTCCAAAGTACTTCCTGCATAAATGTTTGTTGCTGTGCAGTAATTGATCTTTTCCACATGTTTTCTTACAGCTCAGACTGAAGCTGGAGGGTACACTTGTACAGATTTGAGTCTTTCAGCCTGAGCCTGGTTTGATGATTTTTATACCAGTGGGTTTATTTTCTGTGTTTCTGAGCCCTGGAGTGCTCAGAGAGACTGTGGGTGTGTGGTAGTGCAGGGGGTACAGGATAAAACAAGGGAAATGTGAATAAAACACTTTAAAAGACAGAGATAAGAAACACTTTGTACAGACGCAAAGGATTAAGAGACTAGATTTGATCCTGAAAGTCTAGATAGAGCGACCTCACTGCATCTCAGGATGTTTTTAAGGTAAGCAGTTGAATGTAAGGAGTTCAAGTGACATCACCTTCACGTCTTGGCTAGTATTTATTCAGTTAGGGGTGTTTTACTGTTCTACAATACCTTGAAATACCATGTGTTCTTATTGTAAGTTCTCATCGAACTGAGAATGATCAGTTTGATGCCATAGTGTGGAACATTTCAAGGAAAACAAGAACATCTTCATGGAAACAAGCAGGTGGCAAGCTCTAAAAAAGAAATTCTGCATATAGAGCATGTATAACTTGATTGTGAAGTAATATTGGTGGCCATAGCAAAAATAAGTATTTGCTAGCATAGCCACCAATACAATGTGCATGTTGCTCTGCATAACTGTGTTGGAAAAGAAAAATTGCATCTTGATTTAGTGTTAGCTTTTTTAGCTTTATTAGCATCTTTAGCTTCTTTAGCATCTTTAGCTTGCAGAGCTGGTGTGGTTGTGAAGCCCAGTGCCAGGTCTCAGGGGGCTGTAGAATGTGGGGACATGGTGTCATCAGCTCAGAGACAATTATCACCAAAACGACATTCACTTCAACAGAAATGATTCTCCCTCATGTTGAAAAGCGCCATCTCTCTCATCTCATTTCAGTATTAAATTATTTGATAGACCAATTTGATGAAAATGAGCAAAGGTGCAGGCTAACACTTCATGAGAGGAAATAAGCAGCACTGGACTGAATGTTCTGTACACTCTACTCTTTGTGTACAAATTCTAAGCACTAAACCAGTCTTACAACACTGTCTTCACTGTAAATACTACCAGCCAAGTAGATACATTCTAATAGGACAGTTTCAATTGGATAGAAATTGGACTTGCTATACTTGCTGAGGATTAAATTGCCACCTTTCTTTTTTGACAAATGTTTTGATAATCAAAAATGTGAGGGAGGTCAGGGTGTAAAGGTCATCTTCGTCACATGTGTCACCTGACGTCAGCCATAGTGTTTGGCTCCAGTCAAATGAAACTCATCAAGGCTAGGAGTTAGCCGGCTAATCTACCTCCCCCACTTCTGGTTTGGCAGGGGGCAGGTGCTTAGCAAAAGGTTTGATTGACAGCTATCATGGCTCATTGGTAACGCTAGTGGGAGCATTGCTTGATTTAGGGATACAATTGTGAAAAACAGGATCATGTAGAGTGTAGGACTCGCTTTGTGCCCTGCTCACTTGGACATAGCGCATTAGCTATGTAAATAAAGTCTTTGTTCTGAACGGAGCATCAGAGTGACACACCTGACTACGGCATATGAAAAATAAACTATTATAAATTAACTATTAAACTATTGTATAGTATGCTATTATTGATGTCTGTATTATGTTTAATGTATCCAGTTTGACACAGAAATCTGACAAATCTTCCCTTTTGTTTTTAGAGTTTAGGTTTGGCTCATTTCGTGTGGATCACGCCGCTCCAGTGCATCCTGTGTGTGGGACTGATCTGGGAGCTCATTGAGGTGAATGGCTTCTGTGCTCTGGCAGCTCTCACTCTGTTAGGCATCATCCAGGCCTGGCTCTCCCAGAAGATGGGCCCTCATCGGTAAGAACTGTTCGCTCCTGTCTGCTCCTATCTGCACCTGTCTGCTTTTCTGGTTCTGCTCCTCTGGTTCTGCTCCTCTGGTATTTGTGTCCAGTTGTTTTTTCATGCTTTATTGTAATCTGATTTTGTGCTCAGGGTCACTGGGGGTCATAAGATATCCGAATGTACAGCATGAAACACAAATTCCTCCAAAATTTAAAGTAAAAGCAGTGCCTTCTTGTATTATTGTTTCATTTAATTTAGAAGCACGGTATGTCCCAACCTGTGCAGCAGAGCTATAGGGGGAATAGTTTACACAGGCAGTCAAAGACTTTCCGGTTTGTTCCTCAGTTTCCAGATGCCACAGCTCTGCTAATGTAGTTAATGTAGTATATGTAATATGTAAGTCTGTGTACATCATCAAGCTCACATTATCATCCTTACACTGCACACCTCTATTTTTATTTTTACCAATTCGTTTTGCACCTTTTACTAAAAATAGACTGATATATCATTTTGCCAATGTATCGTTTGGCTTATATTTCGTTTGGCCAACATTTGGACTATTTAGCGTATCGGCTTTAAATCTCCAACACAGGCCGATATTTTGTTTTGCTCAATCTAATGCCTAAAAAATACAGATAAAGCTTTATATTAACACTTAAATATGAAGAGATGGAGACATGACTACACAGCTCTTATAGGTTTGTGATAAAAAAATGGGCTTGGGGGGAGTTTGTAGTAAATTTAAATTACATTATATGTGGAATCAAAAACGGGCCAAAATATCATCAGAGCTTATTGTCCATCTATTGCTCTGAATTCTAAATGATCAGCACCAGCCATGAATACACTCAATATTAAAAAAAATCCAATCTTCAAAACCACAATTATCTTGTAGAAAATTTGTAAATTTTGTTGTTTCTCCAATTGACTTGTTGTCCACTGACTTGTGTCTTCTTTATGTTTTTGATCATCAAATGCACAGAAGCGGAGATTCAGATTAATTACCCACAGGGATAAATACAGTTATCTGAATCTGAATACATTTACTGCCCATCTCTCTTCTGAATTAATAATTATAATATACATGTGAATATTTTGTGCTGTTTCCCAGGGTGAAGCGGGCTGGTCTGATAAACAGGCGTCTGGCTCTGACGTCTGAAATCGTGGAGAACATTCACTCGGTCAAAGCATACGGCTGGGAGGACATCATGGAGACCATCATCAAGAACATCAGACAGTGAGCAACACAACTACCCTAAAAAATATAATCACTCATCAGAAATATCAGATAGAGGAACATTTATATAGGACAACACTAGAACTGGACCATAAATAAATTGTACCAAATAAAGATGTTTTGTTCACTGCATCCTAGAATTTGATGTCATAATTTCAGTTAGAAGAAAATAAGAAAATCAATTTTTCCCTTTCTGTTTATGCCTCACAATCCTGTTTCCGATTGAACAATGCCACTTTCATACTTCAGCTTAGTTCACTTGTGCTTATAAAGTAGAAGTTTAACTTTTTGCCATTTTCATCTGAAAAGGCTGAGTAGGTCCCATTATCTTAACCATAAAGTAAGTCAAAACATCTGCATTTTGAAAAAGACAAATTCTTTGACAGCATTCTGACCTTTGCTCCAGCTCAAATTTTAACTCTAGTTTAGAAAGTTATGACGTCGCATTGGGATAGGACATGATCTTGTGTTTTCAAAATGGAACAAAACGTCTTGAATGTGCAATATTATATTTTTCAACTGGAACCAAATAGGTAGTAATTAGATTGCAGAAGACGCTAATTTTAATTTGGAGTAAAACCGAGACGTTTACTGGAAATAATAAGAAACATGTGACACAGTAATTATGCTATAATCTCGTCCTGTTCTTCTCAACCCAATCTTGTATCTTGTCTCATCTAATGGAATTTGCTTCTCATCCCTCGCCTATTGTCACATAATAATAAATTAAGACCATAAACACGTGATCTGGCTCAGGTTTATTCTCTTGTATCTGTGATGTGGCTCTTATGACTCAGTGTTATGACTGATACATCTGTGTTAAACCTGTTTGAATCACAGAGCAGTGCCACAGTCAGATTCTAGTGCAATAGTCCCACTACAGAACATCAGGCAGATGTGTGAGGGAGACAAGAAATCGAAGAACTGTTATTCATGAAAAGGAAAGATGTTCAAAAGTGTCTTTTTTATTCGTTTTTCTGCTAAAATCAGCAAAATCAACGATTGACTTTAATAAATACCATAAATAACAATAGCAATAAAGCTGCACCAAGTAACTTTTCTGGTGTGAAAAAGCCAATACATCTCCATAGAGACACGCAGGTGACATCACCAAGTCAAGCAACAGTATAAATAAATTTTTTTCAAGATATGTTTTCAGCAATAAAACCACTTGTAATTTAAAAAATGCCAGACTGATCATTTCAATGTTTAACTTGTAACTTGTTCTAAGGAAGCAATAACATCTCCATAGAGACAAGCAGGTGACGAACCTCAAACCTGAAAAGTTGCACTTTAAAGGGCAATTATTTTAAATCATATATTGTTAAGGCTGCATTCTGTGACAGTAAACAATAGCTAAAATGTTAATGTAGAACTCAGGATGGGTTAGTCTTTTAAACCGGTTGTAAAATCTGATTTAATTTCCATAACTCCACATTGTATTGTTCTTCCTGCAGAGATGAGGTGACGCTGACGAGGAAGATTGGCTCTCTGCGATATTTTTATAGTGCCGCATACTTCTTCTCCGCCATTTTAGTCATTGTGTCGGCAATTGTCCCACACGCACTCAGTAAGGGCATCATTCTGAGGAGAATCTTCACTACCGCCTCCTACTGTATGGTCCTGAGAATGACACTCACGCGACAGTTACCCGGCTCTATCCAAATGTGGTACGACACATTGGCTCTCGTCAAGAAGATAGAGGTATGGAGCTTCAGATATGTCATTTGTTTTATTCACTCTGGTTCAATGAATCCTGTTAGAAAGCCTGCTCCCTCTGAGCGTGTAATTTTTTATTTCCCAGGATTGTTACATCACAGGTAAAAGTTCAGATGTCTCCTACGCTGTTTTAAATCCATAAATCAAAATCTGAGTATTTATGCCGTTCATTATATACTGCATGTTTCTGTTAGCGTATCAAAAATGTTTTTAACCTTAGTTGTTGGAATTTTTTTCAAAGTAATTCCTTCAGCTGCCACTAACCCCAGTATAGGGGAGCAACTATATGAGTATGGTCTCTGTTGTCTGAAATTTCATGTTTTAGAACTGAAAAAAATCTTCAAAGGCCAAAAACCTATTCATTAAATTTATTCTTTAAAAACAAATCATATAAACATGCACATTTAAAAAATCCCTGCTTTTGTCTTCCCAGGAGTTCCTAATGAAGGAGGAGTACAGGGTTTTGGAGTATAATCTAACCACCACAGAACTGGAGCTGGTCAATGTCTCAGCCTCATGGGATGAGGTCAGTTACTTCTTCTACACATGAGTACAGGAGATTACAGCAGAGTAGGGCTAAGGTGAGGTTTTAATGCAAGCTCTAGGCTGAAACACAGAACCCACCAACTCCTCTGATTGGTCAACCTCTGTCCTGCTCTGAATGAGTGACAGGTGAATTTAACCAATCACAGTGAAGTGTGAACAGATGATTTTATTTACCTCTTACAATATAATTTTACTAGTTGTACATGAAGTGTGATAACATTGAAATTGTGAACTAGTTTCAAGAAAATTGCGGATAAAATTTTTTGATCATATAGCCCATCATTCAGCATATTACTACTAGTATTCAAATACTTCTAGTATCACTTCTCTAGTTACTCTGTTATTACTACTTCTACATCTAAGTGTGCGTTCACTCTTGTCCTACTTTGGTCCTAGTTTGAGCCCAGTTTATTCCTTATATAGACTTATTTGGCCCTATTCTAGTCCTAGTCTAGTACTGGCCTATTCGTATTTCTAGTCGTATTCTAGTCCAGGTTTCGTTTGTGAGTATGAATGCACCCTTAGACCCTTTACAAAAAGCCCTCATATATGTCCTCCGGGTGCTGCCCCTGGTGCTTTTGGTGGCATTAGTATGACATCTTTTTCAATAGTTTTTTCTATTTATTTATTTTATTTCATCCTAGATAAAGTTGTACCTAGAAACAACAGTGATTTGTATCTATTTTGCCATGGGAACAATATTATAAAAATCACAAGCACTTATTGTAAAATTCACCATTTAACCAACCAACCAACCAACCACAAAACTCAAAAAGCTCCTCTCTCAGTCACTTCTCAGCCTTGGTTTAACACAGGTATTTTAATCTTATCTGTTTGGACACGTACAAACCTCTCACTCAGAGCACCGTACACCGTGAGAACTCTGCTCTCTCTTCCACTCTCCATAATTAATCAGCCCACAGTTCAGTGTCTTCTGTTGGGAACCACTGCCTATTCAATTCTAAGATAATTCCCGCAAACTCTCCCTGAAACACATTTGGACGTGAGTTGGGGAAGAGGGGGGGTCTCTTTGTTTTGTTTCTCCGACAGCAGATACGTCACCTAAGTCTCTCAAGCAAAGAATGCTGTGTTGCAAAGTCAATGGAAAGCCACCAGTGAAGTTGCAGTTAGATCTATAAGGTAGTGAGCAGACAGTAAGACAGGTCTTAAATGAGGCTTTTGTGAGTTGAAAATGAGACAAATGACTGGAATTAGACAAAGGAGGTGCTGGTGTAGACTGGTGTAAACAAGTGTAATGGGAGAATAGGATCACTGGACGTAAACGAATTAAAAATGGTGTCAAGACAAGAAAGAAGAGAATGTTGTTGTGAAGCGAAAGATTAAAATTCTTTAAAGAGCAAAATTTACTTTCTGGAGCCTTCTACGATGTTATAAAATTGTTCCCATATCAAAAACATGCCAGAAGTCTCTCCCTAGCACTATTCAAACCCTCCTTTTGGTTAGCAGTATGATTCTGTCCAGTGTTCAGCCTACAAGCCTACATCACCCATGTTCTCACACGACAATTTTCTAACAATATACAAATGCATGATACAAAACAATACACTACAACTTCACAAACTTGATGTTATGTGCAGTAGTTTATTTTCATCAGGTAACATGTTTTTTTCTAAACAAAAAAAAAATCGATATACATTTTCCACCCAATAGAATGTTTGAAATCTACGAATGTTGAACCATCCTGCTGCTGTATTTATTCCACCACAACATCTGCAGTTTAGCTAGAGACATTTGACCTGCCCACATCTCAGTTAAATACTATAGCGATATAAGAGGATGGGAGGGCATCTGACACACAATAATGGTGGAGGATGGGAGGGTATCTGACACAGGGATATTGCTAAATTTCAGATGACATCACAACAATCTATATGCTAATATTATTTAAAACAGATGGGGAAAGCCAAAATGTATATTGCTAAAATGTTTTCTTCCTTTTTTGAATAGGTCTAGTCACTAATAGAAATGATCAGGTTCAACATTTGTGATTGTACCTTTTGGATATTTTATGCGAAAGTGCAATGTCCCCAATGATCTTGCCCCCATCTGAGAGTATGACATCATGACATTTTAGAATGAGAGAGAATCTAACACACAGGGAGATAGAAGAACAGGACGGTGTCTGACACACATTAATAGCCTGCTTGACTGTCCTTGTGCAGGGCATTGGAGAGCTTTTTGAGAAGATCCAACAGGAGAACAAGTCCAGACCTCCACACTCAGACCCAGGAATGTTCTTCACTAACCTGTATGTGACCCCAGTGTTGCGTAACATCAGCCTCTACCTGGAGAAGGGGCATATGCTGGCTGTGGCCGGGTCCACTGGCTCTGGGAAGGTAAGACTAAGACTAAAACCAGGTCTAAAAAGCAGGTGTACAGGGACAGGAGTACTCAGCTGCACCCTTCTCCAGATCTGAGCCAGGATAATTATGTGAACATATGTATTAAATAAATAACTGAGGTGTGAGATGTCACTGAAATTACTTAAAGGTCCTGTATTTGATGTATGTATGTGTTTAAGCAAAATTTGTCTTGCCCCATTACAGATATGTTGTATAAAGAACTCTTGAGGTCAAAATAAGTCCACTGTGTGTTAGCTACATCTAATTATAAAGCATTTTATTGTCCAATAACCAAGAAGTGCATATTTGCATGCTAGTTATTGTTAGCTTTACCGTCTTGGCAAAACTCCGCTCTTGTTTCCGAGAGTTGTGTAAAGTGCCGGTAAAGCTGAATAATTAGGATTCTTGGAATGCATAAGGTAATAACTTTGGAATTTGAATGGTCAAAAGTCCTCTAAAAAAAGGAGGTTATGCAGATGTTATCACAACATTATGAACAGACTTTGGATCAGACACAATTAAAGTGAACCTTTCTCTCCTTAAATAACATGTTTGAGTCTGTGTGTGGATCAGATTCATTGTTTTGGGGCAAGTTGAAGTGTCTTTATCTCCCCCTATTGTTAGCAAACAGGATAGCTTAGCTTTGCACAGTCACAGCAACAACAGAGAATCTACTTTCAATTTCTGCTGTATAAAGATCATTTGAGCTAAATAAAAAAATTAGCTCCATGTACAAAAATTAGGCCAAATAAAAGCAAAGAAACGCATTTGTCTGTTAGGCTGCTCATAGTTTTGCCTTAGTGCCACTCAGTCAAGATGTTGAGGAGCATTTTTCAAATAAAATGATGTCCATGCATAGCCTCTGTTATAAACAGGAAGCTGAACCTCATGAAGGGTGAATAGTGTTTTGTCATCCGCTTTGACTCTTAAATAAAGGTTAATTTAATGTATAGAAAGTGGTTCATTCTTATTTTAACCTTTATGCTGGAAAATAAGTTGAAAGATGTGGCCTAGTAAAAATACAGATGTTTAGGGGATAAGAACCAGTTTGTAACAGTTCAACAATGGGCAGGTGCGGGGGGCAGGTGCTGTTGTTCGGGCTGAGTTTCCTTAGGTTGTATCTTGTCCCATTTTAGGTCAACGTTTCACAAGTTCTGGTTTAGATCTAGTTCATTCTTGTTGATTATCTGGTTCAGTTCTGGTTTGGTCCAGACCGGGTTCAGTCCTGATTTAGGCCCTGGCTTAGTGCTGGTTAAGCCCCAGTTTACCCCCTTTCTCTTTTCAGAGCTCGTTGCTGATGATGATCCTGGGTGAGCTGGTGCCCTCCGAGGGTAAGATCCGGCACAGCGGTCGGATCTCCTTTTCTCCGCAGACTTCCTGGATCATGCCCGGGACCATCAGGGACAACATCCTGTTTGGACTCACCTACGACGAGTACCGCTACACCTCCGTCATCAAGGCCTGTCAGCTCGAGGAGGTATGGGCTAATTAACTCTTTACATAAATACATTGTTTTCTTTTTTTCTTTATAAATAGTAGTTTTTGCAAGAACTCCTGGGCAGGTGTAGTCTTGTGAGTGCAGTTTGGGTCAGATACAGAGAGAGATGTAATAGTTTAGAGTGTTTGCCACGTGGCCTTATATTTGTGTAATCCCTGAGTTGTTCATAGTTCCATAGTGGTCCATGGGTGTATACTAGCCTATGTGGTCTTATACTTGTTCTGATACAGCTCAGACCAACCCTAGCACAGTTCTGAAATAGTCACATTAATAAATTAGTCTCACATGTTTGTTTTATGCACACAGTTTGCCACAGTTGCCCTCTCTGACTGCTGATAGTTTGCATCCTTTTTACTCAAGTCTCGTGTTTCTCATAAAAGTGCGTGTTGAGAGACAGCCCCTTTGTCTGAAACCGGAGCCTCATCCTATACAGCAGAACACAACTTCATTTTCTCAAAACACAACTGGGAATCTGAGGTGTAAAGATAGACAGGATGGACAGGGTTCATGAGGCACGGGTTAAATTTAGATGAACTTTCAATTAACTGATTGGACTTAGTAAGTTATTAATATTTAAGTGTGTAATACTTAATTTTTAGTGAGTTAATTAGCTAGTTCATTTTACTAGTTAATTTTAAACTATATGCAGTGATTCAAATTTATTCCTCTTACTTTATGCTTAATCTGAGCAACCTAATTATCCACTGCAATGAGTTTAGAGGCGCTTTTCACAACGTTCAGAAACCAGGGCAGAGTTTGGCCAAAACGATAAAGCTACAACTAGCATGCTAACAAGCACTTCCTGATTATCAGACAATAGAACATTTTATAATTAGATGCAGTCAACACAACTTATTTTGATCTCAAGTGCTGCTTGTATAACATATCTGTACTGTAAAAAGAAGTGCACTAAGTGAGCGTTTGGCTCCAGTCAAATGAAGGTCATGGAGACCAACAGTTATATCTGTGAATTTGGAGTAGATGGCCATATTTAGAATTTCGACTGGGAGTGTCATAGCAACCAAAGAGCCAATCTGGAGTGAAGCTGCTGAAGGCAACGCCCCTTCACTCCCGCACCACTGGTTTGGCTGGGGGCGGGTGCTTAGCAATGCTGTCAATCAAATCTGTTGCTAACGCTAGCGGGGGTGACCTCAGGGAAAGAAGGCAGCTGATTTGTCTCTTATTAATGTTCATATTTTGAGTTACAGACACAATAGCAAAATAAAAATACCACAATCATGTACAACAGGTTAATACGAATATTCTAAGACCAAAATGATGAGCCTGACAGCCAAAGAAGTCACCTTATGTTAGTGTAATCTTCAGTAGTTGTACATTTATGTTTTCATGTCTTTGTTCCTGACCCATATACCGCAGTATTGACCTCAGACCTGTATGAGGGAAATGAGTGTTGTGAGAACAAACAGAGTAACGCTTCTCCTGTCCAACATGAAAACAACAGCTTCAAATTATGAGCCAAATATCATCAGTTTAATGTAGGGCACAGGCTCAACCACTTAACAAAGTTTGTACCTAAATTGAAAGAAATGAATGTTTTGGACAAGATTTGTGTTGAAACATGGTAGGACAAGAAAGAAATATATTATCATGTATCTCAACTTTTATAATTCAAATGGCATGAATGAAAACATAATAAACTGAATGAGGAACAGGGGAAGTAGTAGTAGCAGTAGTACTAGCAGCAGCAGTAGCAGCAGTAGCAGCAGTAGTATTAGTGGTATTAGTATTAGTTTTACAGCCTTGTAGTATACCCTCCTGCTCTTTTATGCGGTGTGCGTTCAGACAGGGAGCTCGGTGGTCTCTTTTGTTCTGTACAGACTGGAGCATGTGTCTGTGCTATTTATAGACCTTTAAACTGTGTGTTGTGCTTCTCAGACTGCAGACAACAGCAGCAGGTACGGGCCCTATATACGTGTGTGCTCATCTAATGATATAGTACATGTGTTTCTGTTCTTCCTTGTTATATGTGTGGCCTTTACAATAATATGATAACTTTTTCTGTGCCATGCCTGACACTTTAAAGTGTACCTTTCTGGTGGATTCAGTAAATGTGTCTGGGTTAGTGCCATCTCTGTTGAAGCTTAGTTGTTTTGTGTCGTATTTTATTTCATCGGTGTGCATGCACATTTGTATTACAAACAAAAAATACTGGAAAGAGGGGATATTATGCAAAATCAACTTTTTGGAGCTTTCTACCATGTTATAATGTTGTTCCTCATCAAAACATGCCTGAAGAGGTTTTATATGTTATTCATGTATGTTTGAGTAATTTCCGGGCCCTATTCAAACCCTCCTTACGGTTAGCTGTAAGATTCTGTTTCCATGCTTCGCCCACAAGCATATAACATCCATGCTCCCACACAATAATCTTTCCTAAAAGCATGATAAAAACAACGATACATCACAACTTCATAAACCTGATGAAATGTGCAGTTGTTTCATTAGCAGACAGCATGCCGATTGTGCTGTGATAGTGCTCTGAAGGAGAAGAGATAGGGTGGGACTCGAAACAGAAACTTAACATGTTAATATGTTGTTTTCGGAGATCTGTTTTCGGAGATATTTAGATCACATTGAAATGTGATCTAAATATGTTATACGTCAGAAGTTAATACGCCACAGTGTAATTCTCCCTCTTTAATTTTAAAGTTCTGTATTATCTTCAGTGATTATCAGGATATTTAAATACAATTATGAAAAAGTAAGAGTGATGACAGTAGCATTTTAAACCCTAACCTCATAACTTTTTTTTCCCCAGGACTTTGCTGAGTTCCCGGAGAAGGACAAGACTCACCTTGTGGAGGGCGGGGTCACTCTGAGTGGGGGTCAAAGGGCAAGGGTCGGTTTGGCCAGGTACTTCCTGTTTAATCCTTCTGTTGTCTGTCCTCACTGCAGTTATTTTGAAGCTTTATTAAAAACAGGAACGCACAAGGAACGCTTTGTGTGTGTTACTGGAATAATCCCAGGTCCAAACGCACTAATACACAAAGATATGAGTTAAAGACGAAGTGGCTTTGAAGACTTTTAAAGAAAAGATCATAATTAACTTCAGATTAAGTGAACCTCTATGATTAACTCAGACTAAAGATTTTGACCTTGACTAGTCATACCTTCATTAAGTAAAGTGTGCAAGAAAGGTTTCGATATTTTTCTAATTATGACTTGGTTTGGTGGGATAGTGCCTGTGGTAAATATTTATCATAGTTTTACATTAGTTAAGTGGCAGTTTCAGGAGAAAAAGTTAAGAATAAAAGTACAAAAATACAGGAAGTAGCTCTGAGTTTGAAAACAGAATAGCTCTACTTATGTCATCATGACAGAAAAGGAAGGCATTTTCTGGCCGTTTAAACCTTCATTTAACAAAATAAAGGTGTTGTCATGCAATTGTGTAATTGTAGAACAACAAACAAACTAAACAACAAAACACCAAGTTGTTATATTATATTTTCTGTTTTAGTCCTGCTGTAGTCTTTCCTTTCTCTTTGTTTAACCCTAAGTCTTTATTTTGGTCCTGGTTTGATACGAGTTTAATCCCTTTGAGGATTAATGAGTAAAAATCTGCTCCAATTTTATCAGCTCCTCTGACAGTTTTATCGACCCAACTCAAATGATCTTCTTCGTTTATATGTAAAAAATATTTATGGACGTGTTTGCAATAGTTTTAAAAGCTTTCTCATGTCAAAAGATCTACTGATTTTCTGTGGCACCTAAGTTTTGCACAACTAAATACTTCCTCTTTTATTTAAGGCCATGTCAACCATAACACATAGATAAAAAATGTGGGCTCCTAACTCTGCAGATGTTGTGTTGTGGTTGGATAAATATAGCAGAATAATGAGCTTTTCATATTGGATATTTCTTAAAGCAGATCTATTCTGCAAAATAGACTTTTCAGAGCTTTTGACCATGTTCTAGTTGTTTCCTCTTCTCATTTACCTTCTCAGAGTTGTTTTTGGAGTGAGTTGTGCATGTTTGAGTAATCTTTAATTGCTTATTTTCATGACGCCATCAATCTCTGCAATCTCCACCACTAGCATATGCCCACTGTAACGCACTTATTTCGTTCTTCAATTTTATTTTACTGCACATAGGATTCAGCAGCGTTGCATAGTCATTTTGGTACAACTGGAAAAAAAATTTGCTACTCACTAGTGTGATGTGCAGCTATCCATAAGGGGGCCATGTTTTGATGACATTTATGGCCACTTCAGCTCCCATTGGGCACCACAGTTTTCTAATACAGAAAGCAACACACTTGTTTCTTTTATTAAGTTGCTTTAGATTAATTTTACGATTTAAAATGTGAAAATGATAACATAATAATCATAATAATGGATACAAGTACAGTGGTCTTTAAGAAAATATAATTTACAGAATACTAGTTCCTGCTCCATTTGACAGGCGAGACATCAGCTGTTAGACCCCACTGCAACTCATCTGTTTTTATTTTATTCAAGTGTCTTGATGTTAAATTCTATCTTTCTTATTCTCACCACACTTTGTCTGACACGACCTGAATCCATTTTCTCCATGTATATGAATGTGTGAATGTATTTCTGACTGAGCCTGTCTGTTTCAGAGCCGTCTATAAGGACGCAGACCTGTACCTGCTGGACGCTCCCTTCACTCACCTCGACATCGTCACCGAGAAGGAAATCTTTGAGAAGTATGTTTGCTGAACAGAACATACTACTGCTTACCTCATTTACTTTCAGTTTATGGAGTCTGAAAGAGCCAACAATATGCTATTTGGGCTTTTAATAACCACATTGTTATGTATCCAGAGCAAAAATATACCTAGTAAAATATACCTAGTGTTTTATTTCCTACATGCACTCTAGCCCCTAACCCCTCATTCACTATATTTAACAGACTATATAGTGACCTCATTCAGGGAGCCATTTGGACACTCAATACTTTCTCACATTTGGCATTTGGTAGGCCTCATAATAATTACTATATCCACTTGTCATTCATATGTGTGTGTGTGTGTGTGTGTGTGTGTGTGTGTGTGTGTGTGTGTGTGTGTGTGTGTATATATATATATATATATATATATATATATATATATATATATATATATATATATATATATATATATGTTAATCAAATCCAACTGACATGTTTTTATTAGAGATGTATTGTTTTGCAGATATATTGGAACAATATTTGTGCTTTTTTGTGTATTTGTTATTGGCCTTAAATCTCATGCCTGGGCTGATATTTCGTTTGGGCTCACCTAGTGCTTGCATAAACCTTTATTTTAACACTTTAGTCTGACGGTGGCATTCACAAAGTGAGATTGCACAGCTCCATTATAGGGTAGTAGTAAAAACAGGGTTGTGGATATCTAAAAATGATTTCTATTGAGATTATTTTCCTTATAATTTAATTATGCAGGAGCAGTAAAATGTATCAATAATATTTATGTTAGTAGTCATTTCATATCATATATTTTGGGGAAAAATTATCCAAACCTGCTCTATGTATTGGTCCAAAAATATCAGCAGAGCTCATTGGCCATCGGCTGCTTTGGATTCACAACAGTCGATATCGGCATCGGCCATGAAAAACCCATATCGGTTGATCTCTAGTTTTTATGTATGTTTATTCTTGAATCATGCAATGTATTGTGGTCTATACTGACTGGCAAACTTTACCAAAATGCATCTTGAAAAGTAGGAGTGCACTACTTTTTCACCCACTGGACATTTGGACGTGACTAAAGGTGACCCTTGTTCAGTGCCCTATGTGGAGGCTGATCTGGAAAATAGAAGTTAGTTTACCGTAAGCAGACTTAGTTTTATTTTTTTACAATGTTTCACTGTGTCACAGATGCAGGCAAAACGCTTTGTGCCAGGATTTTATATACATCTTTTATAATAACTACATACATTTGTATATTTTATATTACAGGAAATACAATCCCAATTCCAATGAAGTTGGGACGCTGTGTAAAACTAAAAAAAGAAACAGAATACAATGATTTGCAAATCTTTTCAACCTATATTGAACTGAATACTACAAAAACATGATATTTAATGTTCAAACTGATAAACTTTGTTGTTTTTATGCAGATATTTCAATTTGATATCGGCAACACGTTCCAATAAAGCTGGGACAGGGGCAACAAAAGAATGGGAAAGTTGAGGAATGTTTAAAATACATCTGTTTGGAACAGTCCACAGGTGAACAGGTTAATTGGAAACAGGTGAGTGTCATGATTGGGTATAAAAGGAGCATCCCCGAAGGGCTCAGTCATTCACAAGCAAGAACAATGTTTCTCAACATACAATTGCAAGAAATTTAGGGATTTCATCATCTACAGTCCATAATATTATCAAAGGTTTCAGAGAATCTGGAGGAATCTCTGCACGTGAGCAGCAAGGCCCAAAACCAACATTTAATGCCCGTGACCTTCGACCCCTCACGTGGTACTGTATTAAACACAGACATGAATGTGTAAAGGATATTACCACATGTGCTCAGAAACCATTGTCAGTTAACACAGTTTGTTGCTGCATCTCCAAGTGCAAGTTAAAACTGTACCAGGCAAAGAGAAAGCCAAATATCAACAACACCCAGAAACGCCACGGGCTTTTCTGGGCCCGAGCTCACCTGAGATGGACTGACGCAAAGTGGAAAAGTGTGCTGTGGTCTGACGAGTCCACATTTCAAATTGTTGGAAATTATGGACATCGTGTCCTGCGAGCCAAAGAGAAAAAGGACCATACAGATTTTTATCATCTTAAAGTTCAAAAGCATCTGTGATGGTCTGGGGGTGTGTTCGTGGCCATGGCATGTGTAGGCACCATTAATACTGAAAGGTACATACAGGTTTTGGAGCAACATATGCTGCCATCCAAACGTCTTTTTCAGGGACATCCCTGCTTATTTCAGCAAGACAATGCCAAGCCACATTCTGCATGTGTTACAACAGCGTGGCTTCGAGGTAAAAGAGTGCGGGTACTAGACTGGCCTGCCTGCAGTCCAGACCTGTCTCACACTGAAAATGTGTGGCACAAAATACGACAATGGAGACCCCGGACTACTGAGCAACTGAAGTTGTACGTTCAGCAAGAATGGGAAAGGATTCCTCCTGCAAAGCTTCAACAATTAGTGTCCTCAGTTCCAAACACTTATTGATTGATGTTAAAAGGAAAGGTGATGTAGCACAGTGGTAAACATGCCCTTGTCCCAGCTTTATTGGAAGTGTTGCAGGCATCAAATTGAAAATTAGTGAATATTTGCATAAAAACAATAATGTTTATCAGTTTGAACATTAAATATTATGTCTTTGTAGTTTATTCAGTTCAATATAGGTTGAAAAGGATTTGCAAATCATTGTATTCTGTATTTTTTTTAAAGTTTAAACAGTGTCCCAACTTCATTGGAATAGGGGTTGTACACAGGCTAATGTGTCCAAAGTATTTAAAAAAGTTGTTGTTGTACTGTCCCTTTAAGGGCAGGTGGTGAAACATTGTCCTCTAGTGGGCGCATGTCATATTGTGATTTGTTGTTTGTAAAGGAAGTTGATGTAGCAGCCATGTTCTTTCTGCTAGCTACGAGCTGCAGTTTGTGTTAAAAAGTGCTTAAATATCTTCTCCAGGGTTTAAGGGAGTGTATGCCTGTAAGTTTATAGACTGTTAATGTGATTTCTGTTTGATCCTATGCATATGCTAATTAGATTGCGTTTGTTTCTATCTATGCTAATTGATACTCGCTATGTTAGCGGCCTTACATTGTTATTCATGGTCATTACCAGTTTGAGTGGCTAGCCACTGCTAACCTATGCTGCCATTTGTTAGTCGTATTTGTATGTGTCATTTGTTTCCTGTATACAGAGACTTATTATCTGTTTTGCAAAGTAAAGAAGGTAAAGCACTTGGAGCAATGAAACAATAAACATGACCTAAGTCAGGCATGCCCAAACTGTGGCCCGGGGGCAAAATCTTGGCCCTCAAGCTTCCAGTTGAATTTGACCATATTACCTGAAAATCTACTTTAACAAGGCCATATCAAATATTTAATGTGTCCCCCTGAGGATGTAAACATGAATGTCTAATTGTTCTTGTACTGAACTTGTAATAATAACACAGATTTGAAGTATTCACTGTATTGACGACGAGTTTATGGCCCTCAGCTTTGTTTGTGTTTTTATATGTGGCCCTCAATAAGAAAAATTTGGATACGCCTGACCTAAGTCATTCAACGTTGTATTCATTTCAAGTCTGTTTGCTATCTGCCAAACTACACAGTCGTGTAGAGAGGGCAGAATATTATATTGTTTTATAATGAGACTTGAGACTCTGTCACATTTGAAGTACAGTGTACAAGTGAATAATACACTATAGTTGAATAAGGCCCTGTACCCTGTTTATTTCCATGTATTTGAGCAAAATCTCTTCTCTTCTTGCCCCAGTACAGATGTATTGTATAAGCAGCTCTTGGGGTCAAAATAAATGAATGAATGAATGAATGCAATTGTTTTTTGGCCTTGCACCAATGATCTCATTTAATACTTTCCAGAAACCTTTAATATTGTTTTTGTTGCTGTCAAGCAAAGTCCTATAGTAGTTTTTCTTACATTTCCTCATTATATCTGTTAATTTATTTTTATACTTTTTGTATCTAATTTCAGATTCCTTGGTTTTAGTCTTAATGAATTAATGAATGATAAATCAGCAACATGCTGTCTGAATCTAATTAAGTTTTTATTGTCAGATAATCAGGAAGTGCATTGTTAGCATGCTAGTTGTTTGCTTTATCGTGATGGGAAAACTTTGCTCTAATTTATGATAGTTCTGCTCTAATTTATGGTGAATAATTAAGATGTTCTGAATGCATAAGGTAAGCGAGGAATACCTTTGGACCACTGCAAACCATTTACAATGAACTAGTTTAGTTTTTTTTAAGACAGTAAAAATCAGGTACAGCTCAGCTTTTAATAAGATCTTTTGTATGTTTTCCTGTGTTCCAGATGTGTGTGTAAGCTCATGGCCTCTAAGACTCGCATTGTGGTCACGTCTAAACTGGACCATTTGAAACGCGCTGATAAGATCCTGCTCCTTCACAACGGAGACTGTTACTTCTACGGCACCTTCTCCGAGCTCCAAGCCAAGCGTCCAGACTTCAGCGCTCTGCTCCTCGGGCTGGAAGCTTACGATAACATCAACGCGGAAAGACGAAGCTCCATCCTCACCGAAACATTACGGAGAGTGTCCATAGACGAGACAGCAGGATTCCGAGGCCCAGAAAACCTGCGGCAATCTTTCCGGCAAAATCATAACCCAATAATCTCTAATCAAATGCAAAACGGAGGGGAGAGTCATCCGGAAAAACGTAAACAATCTTTAATTTTAAACCCACTAGCTGCAGCACGGAAGTTTTCAATACTCAGCGGGAGTAACCAGCCCAATCCCCAAAATACGCCCATGGAAGATGGCATCCGAGACTTGAACGAGAGGAGGTTTTCTGTAGTACCCGAGGATGACCAGGTGGAGGAAGTGTTGCCGCGTTCTAACATGTTTCATCACGGTTTTCACCATCTGAATGGGCAGAGGAGGCAGTCGGTTTTGGCGTTCATCACGAACGCGCAGGGACAGGAGAGGAGGGAACAGGTGCAGTCATCTTTTAGGAAGAAGTTATCCATAACTCCACAGTGCGATCTGGCCTCGGAGTTGGATATATATGCGAGGAGGCTGTCCAAAGATAGTGTGTACGACATCAGTGAAGACGTGGACGAGCAGGACATGGAGGTGAGAGGAGCTAGAAAAATAAAGACAAAGAGAAACTGTCTCTGAGGGGAGCTGGTGAAACATAAACCACTGGGATTATAAATTTACTCAAAATCTGAACTTCATTTGGTTGTCTAGATTTTACTACTGTGAAAGCAAGAGTAATGGGCTCTAACGGGCTAAAACCAAGAATAAACCAGGACAAAATCAGATCTAAACCAAGGCCAAACAAGGACTAAACCAGGACATTACCAGGATTTAACCAAAACTAAACTAATGACTAAACCAATGATTAAACCAGTTCTCAACTAGGACTAAAGACAGACAAAAACAATGACTAAAGCAGACTTAACCTGGACTAAACCAAGGATTTGGCCAGGATTAAATTAGGTCTAAACCTGGTTTAAACTCGAACTGTACCAGGACCAAACCAATTCTTAACCTGGATTAACTATACCAGGATTTAATCTGGGCTAAATTAGGAGTAAACCTGATCTAAATGTGAGCACACGCAAGTGACCATTACTTTAACCATTAACTTTTTGTTATCTTTTTGCCTTGTATGCTTCTTTGTCCTGCTTTGATCTTGTACTGTACTGACTGTATGCTGTATAACTGCTGTATTTGTTTGACAGCAAGCGTTTGCAGATGAGAACGAGACTGTATTTGAGACAACATCATGGAGCACTTACCTCAGATATGTCACCACCAACAGGAGCCTGGTCTATGTGATGGGCTTCATCTTCCTCATCTTCATCATCGAGGTGCAGATACAATTTTACACCAAACAATAGTTAGATCGATAAATTGATCACTTGATTCTTATGGTAAAACAATGAAACTGAAATTTAACTTTAACTTTCTGAACAGGTGGCTGGGTCTGTCATTGGCATTTACCTCATCACTGAGTAAGTAGCAGTTTCACTGTTTTGACTTGTGCTTTGCTTTTTTTAAAAAGTTTTTTTTAGCATTGTCCGCAGTTTTTACTGTGGTAATGGGCAAGGAAAATATGGATTACAATATCAGTCAGCCAAACTAAAACTCCTCAGTTTTATAAAAAAAAAAAAAAAATCATATCACTGTTTAGAGTCTACTTTTAATAAGTAGAACCAACAGTGGAATGTTACTGGATTTAAACGTTCGTAGCAGATTTCTGAGTTTGAAGTAAAGATTAGAAAAAAAGGAAAGAAAATTTTAGGAAGTTGCATGGCTCATCAGTACATATCACTGATGAGCCTAAGCTTGTGCAGGAGGTTGAAAGGTACTGCAAGTTATAGTTGGGCTCACCTCCACACACAGCTTGGGCTCTGGTACCCAATTTCTCTGGTGTTGCCCGTGGGGAGAGTGTGTTGGAGTGTGTTGGAGTTCACCCCAGTGAATGAGAGGGTCGCGTCTCTGCGCCTTCGGGTCAGGGACAGGTCTCTCACTGTTGTGTCACCATACGGGCCAAACAGCAGTGCAGAGTACCCAGCCTTCTTGGAGTCCCTGGGAGGGGCACTGGACAGTGCACCTACCTGGGACTCCATTGTTCTACTGGGGGACTTCAACACCCACATGGGCAACGACAGAGACCCTCAGAGAGGGGTGATCGGGAAGAACAGCCTCCTTGATCTGAACCCGGGTGGTGTTGTGTTATTGGGCTTCTGTGCTAGTCACAGTTTGTCCATAACAAACACAGTGTTCGAGCACAAGAGTGTCCATCAGTCCACATGGCACCTGGACACTCTAGGCCGGAAGTAGCTGACACAACAACAAAGTCAATCATCGGACCTCCAGCCATGTGTCTTGGACAGGAGCGCTTCTCCTAGATCCCATGGAAAGTTGGAGACATTGAGTCTGAGTGTACCATGTTCTCCACCTCCATTGTCAATGTTGCCGCTCCTAGCTATGGTCACATGGTCTCTGGTGCCTGCCATGGCGGTAACCCCCGAGCCTGGACGCCGGAAGTAAGGGATGCAGTCAGGTTGAAGAAAGAGTCCTGTCAAGCCCTGCTGCCTTGTGGGACTCCTGAGGTAGCTGACAGCTATCGTCAGGCCAAGCGTGACGCAGTTTGTGCAGTCGCAAAGGGAGACATTTTGGAAAGGCCATGGAGGAGGACTATTGGTCGGCCTCAAAAAAATTCTGGCAAACTGTCCGGTGCCTCAGAAAGGGGAAGCAGTTCTTCCTTCTCGTCTTCTGAGAAGGAAGCAGAGACTGAGAACTTGGAGGTGGACTCAGCCATCACCCTGGCTGAAGTCACTGAGGTGGTTGGCAAGCTCCTCGGACAAGGCTCTAGAGGTGGATGAGATCTGTCCTAAGTATCTTAGGTCTCTGGATGTTGTGGGGCTGTTTTCGTTGACATGTCTCTGCAACATCACGTGGTGGTCACGGACAGTACCTCTGGATTGGCAGACCGGGGTGGTGGTGGGAAAACCCAGGACACGCTTGAAGGACTATGTCTCTCAGCTGGATTGGGAACGCCTCGGGATTCCCCGGGAAGAGCTGGAGGAGGTGTGTGTGGAGAGGGAAGTTTGTGCCACCAATTTTCCATTTTAATTTGATTTTTGTTCCTGTCTTTCCCCTCCCCTCTCTCTCAGTAAGATTTGGAGGGATGCCGCTAACCCGAACTCTCCAAACTACATTGACGAGCAGCACCCGAACGCCTCAGGTCCCCCAGTGCACTTGGCTGTGATCGTGACACCCACCAGCGCCTATTACATCATCTACATCTACGTGGCCACTTCTGAGAGTGTGCTGGCCCTTGGCTTCTTCAGAGGGCTCCCCCTAGTGCACACTCTGCTCACTGTCTCCAAGCGCCTCCATGAGCAGATGCTGAGCGCGGTGCTGAGGGCTCCGATGGCTGTGCTCAACACTATGAAGACAGGTAAAAACTAAAAGATAATAAGAAATGCCTTAAATGAGCCTATCAAAGTGCTACATTATTCATTTATTCACTCCACAACTGGAGGTGCTAAACTGCCCTGGGGCAGATTGGTAGTCTGCCCCTCCGACCACTACCAACACTCACTCCCACACAAACTCTATGTTCATACAGGCAAGGTGAGTGTCTTGCTTATCAGGTTTGTGGGGCTGCAAGCCCTCTCAGAGTAATAATGCACCTCAGAGTAAGAATGCAAGTATTTCATAGCAACAGAAAAAATATACCTTTGTTTTCTTTTTCCTAAAAAGTGGCTTTAAGGACACAACAGCAGAAGGCCCCTGTCAGACTTGATGAAATTGTGTAACTAACTGCAACTTTAACTCACTGGTGAACTCCCTCCTGTTTGTCTCAGGTCGAATCATGAACAGATTCACCAAAGACATGGCCACCATCGACGACATGCTGCCTCTGGTTTTGTTTGACCTCATTCAGGTGAATCGATTGTTTTTTATTATTACAAAATACGTGACCACTGTTAATCATGTCTAAGTGTCAGGGTGTAAACCCTGTGCCCTCCTCCCTCAGCTCACCCTGATTGTGACCGGAGCCATCTTCACTGTGTCCATCATCCGACCCTACATCTTCATCGCTGCGATCCCATTGGCCATCATCTTCGTCATGCTCAGGAAGTACTTTCTAAGGACTGGGCAGCAGCTCAAACTTCTCGAGGCTGAAGGTGGGTTCCACAGAGTTCTTTTTAAGTCAAATTATTGTGTCACTGTTTTCTGTCTCTCGTGTTTGACTGGGTGGTCCTTGCAGTTTGCATATTATTCCTGTGTGTGGATAGATTACCTCTTAATTTAAATGTGTTTTCAAACTAAATAGAGAGATTAGCAATAAATCCACTTGACTGACACCACAGGAATGTGTTACCATGTGCAGATTAATTCAAACCATAATTTTGAATCACAAAGTCACTGTCATCTGCTGGGTATGAGCTTGAATTCTCTGGTGGATGGGATGGGTCAGCGCAATCACAAGGCAGCAATGTGATTTGAAGCAGGAGCCAAAGGAAAAACTCACAAATAAATCGACCTAAACATGATAAACAGGTGGATATTGACTGTTCAAGCTATTTTGTTTTTGAAAACAGCTGTTTTTCTGCATTTGTGGATGTTTGTGTTTTAAACTCAAGTAGATGTATCTGTTTAAGGGCACATATTATGCTATTTTCTGATGAATGTTTCCTCATCACAAACAAACTTACTTAGGTTGTGTTCTTCTCTCAAACAGAAAACACTCTCAAACAATTTTGTCAAGTGGTAATACAGGAAGTGCTCCACTGTGGTTTTTAAACTCCATACACCTTGACTAGATTTATTTGGATAATGTCAGCTTTGGAATTTCCGGCCCCTACTGAACAAAAGGTAAAAGGTAGACGTTAACTTGAAAATTACCGATTCATGACATCACAAGGGGGAACAGAGCATTTTGAACTTTGAAGATGTAGACAGACTAATAATTCAAGATTACTCAAACATGTGTGAATGGAACAAAACACAACTGTTTTTGAGGGGGTAACAGCATAATTACAAAGCTTAAAGTTCACGAGAGTCAAATTTGCTTAATATCAGCGTGCTCTGTTATAGTCTATAGTGTTTATACAATAAAGAAACGTTGTTCTTTCAGATAACTTTTATTCCTTCGTCATTAGCATCTCCGTGAAAAACAGTCTACCACTCAAGACGCTCTCGCGTGAACTCCCAGCCTGCGCCAAACACACTGCCACACCCCCTAAACCTCCCACATGGGCACACAAGAAAACATAACTTAACAATCTCCCCTTTTTTTCTTTTTAGAAAAGTGCCATAACAACAAAGCATGCAAACATTACTTAAAGAACAAATAAACAATAAACAACAGAAGTAAAGCATTGCAAAGTTCATTTAGATTTTTAGTTTGCAAACGCCTTCACTGAGAGCCTTCAGAAGATCAAGTGCGGAAGCCCCCTTTTTGGTCAAGCAGTTAGCCAACTGCTCTTTGGTGGTCGACCACACAATCTGCTGAATAGTCCCAGTGTGTATGAGCTCCTTCATACTGCTGATCTCAAGGCGCAGTCTTTTCTCTGTGACTGATTTTGTAGATTTAACTGCATCCAGAAGAGAATGATACGCAAACACGAAAACAATGGGCACAGCTTTAGATGAGTAGTTCTTAGTGGTGATTTCTGAGTAAAGTGTAGCTAGAAAGACTGCACTATCAATCCCATCTGCAAGCGCCAAAGTCTCTCCTGCTAATGTACTCCGCACGACTCTCCGGATGCGCTTGGACTGCCAGGATATGGGTGAAAATTTTCCATTTTCACCCATGAGCATGATGAAGTGTCCACCCTGTGTACCTCCATCTGTCAGGTTTCCCATGGAGGAGTCACTATACACCACCAGTTTGAGGGAGCTGTTCTCTCCCAGGTGCTGAAACCTCAACATGACATCATCTGACTTGACTTTTCTAACAAGTTTGTTTGCACAGTGCAGAGTCTGAATAGTAGCATGTTTGGTGTTAGATGCCAAGATTGATATGTCACACATAATGTCTGGTCTACTTTGCCTTGCTACCCACAGTATTTGTCCAATCTTTGACTTAAGCATGTCCATTTCATTGGCTGTCAATGCTAGTTCACGCTGTGTTGCTCTGGTGGGGTCAATAGGAATAGCCTGCAGATGCCGAATGTATGATCTTTGTTGTACTTGTATCTCACCCTCCACCGAATGAACTTCCATTCCAATGTAGCTGAAGTCATTGTGCTCTTCCCGTCTTACCTGAAAGGCAGCTTTTAACTGCGGGATGACAGTAGTGGAGAATACACCGGTTCCCCCCCAAATAAAATCATCCACGTGAGTCGCAAGGATTCCTTTCACTGTGCCACTCTGATGGAGCCAGTAAAACACTGCTGGGTCCATCTTAGACACTTAAGCTCCCAACTGCTGCATTGTATCTCTGACTCTATGATACCAGTACAAAGAAGCATCTGTGAGACCATAAACACACTTCTTTAACTTCCATACTCTTCCTTTGCTCTGTGCTTCCTGTGGTGGACGAATGTAAATATCTCTATCCAGTGTTTTACCTTGCAGAAAAGCTGCTTTTATGTCTATGGAGTTCAGCTGCCATTTGTTTTGACTTACAACCGCCATAATGATTTTCAAGGATTCCGTGGCACATGTAGGTGAGTCTTTCGGTAAGTCCTGTGTGTTTAGCTCTTCAAAGCCTCTTGCCACTAGTCTAGCTTTTGGCACAACCCCTACAGCTGTTTCTTTAAGTGTGCACACCCACCTTGTTGAGACACATTTCTGACCTTCATCTTTGATGTCTTCAAATACATCATTTTTCTTCCAGTTTGTGAGTTCTGCAAATTTGGCAGGCATAAAGACATCGTCATGGACAACAAAAACATCATCTCTATTTTTGTAAGCACACTCCTTACTTTCTGAGGGGACCACTTGAACACTGTCCATTACTTCAAGGTTGACTGATCCTGATGTACTTGCTATTTCCTGAGGCTGGCTGAACTGCAAGTTGTACCAGTCTTTATGTTTTCTCTTAGCCTTCCCTGCTCGGCTAAGGACTTTTCCAGTACGGCTTTGACCACTTTCATTGTCTATATATGTAATCACCTGGCCAACTTTTAATTGAAGGCTTTCATAGGAAGAAGGGGCTTGTGGTGTTTGAGACTGTCCATGACTGGTTCCTGTAGTTAGCTCTGCTGCATCAGGGGGTTCATTGGTCTCAGCATTAAGTGGCTCAGGGTCTTGTGTTGCATCTTCATCACTTTCAGTGTCAGAAAGATCTGCTGCTGGTGGTACTTTAGGGTTTTCAATAGTTTTCATTTCTGATTTTGTATCACCTGCCTTAGTTTGAGTTTCATTCACCTTTCTTAATCTAGACTGATGTACCCGAACATAAGATCCTCCATGTCTCACGAATACAACAGCTCCGTCTTGTCCTATCACCACACCTGGACCTTTCCACTCATTATAGTCCACCCGCTTGTAGTAGACTTTATCTCCTGTGACATACCTTTCATCAACTGGCCGTAGTTGTTTCCGAATGGCTCTCCTAAGTCTTTCGGAGCATTCTGCCTCTGTGAATGCCTTTCTCATAGCATGTAGCGTCGCAATGTGTTGAGCTACCCAGGAGCTCACACTGGTTTCCAGGGCAGGGGGTTTGTCAGTAAGCACGGAGGGCAAGTTTGGATTCTGACCAAACACTAGTTGGTAGGGGCTGTACCCGTGTACATTATGCATAGAGTTCTTTGCCATTAGTGCCCAATCTAGTGCTGTTCTCCAGTCACAATTGTTGTCCTTTTTAACTTTGAGCAATATTTCAGTGAGAGTTTGATTATGCCTTTCCAGAAGCCCATTGCTCCATGGGCTGTAAGCTGCAGTTGTTTTGATTTCAATATTGAACTTTCCGGCCATGTCCTTTATTTCTTCATTATTGAATTCACCACCGTTGTCACTAAACAGTCTGCGCGGGGGACCATGAACGCTGATCCAACAGTGAATAAACTGCTTCACAATTTCTTTGGGGTTCTTGGTTGTGACAATACTTCCTGCACTGAAGCGTGTAAAGTGGTCAATCGCATGCAAATACCACACATTATGGTCGAGCTCATGTAAGTCAACAGCCACTGTTTCATTATAGGTTGTAGTCATCGGCAGACCAACTATTGGCTTATGTTTTGGCTTGCTGTACCTGGCACATGTTTCACAGTTTTTTACAATGCTCTTGAGAATAGTGCTGCTTTCTTTGTCGTGAGCACCTGAACAGGTGAGTAATTTCTGCAACCTGTCAACTGAGGCGTGTCCAAACTGTCTGTGTAGTTTCCAAAGAATTCTTTTCTTTTCTTCTGTACTCATGTTTTCTTTAACAATGAGAATCTCCTCATCTTCACGTCTTGTCTCCTTTTTATCCTGACTGCTCTTGTCTCTCAAGGTCACACAGTAATGTCCAGAAGATGTCAGTTCAATTTTAACAGGTTGTTTGAACATTGTCGCTTTGTCATGTTCAATATCTAACACTGCACTTGCCCTTTTTAGTGAAGCCTTGCTTAGCAACAATGGTATGTTTGCAGGGACAACCTCTGTTTCTATTTTGCATTTGGTCTGACCTATTTTTGCTGGCAAGGTAACTTTTCTTGTGGAATGAACAACTTTACCATCACCAAATCTGAATGGCCTTGCACTGATTTCACCTAATATTTTGTGTAACTCACTTTTTGGCAGTCCACTTGTTTAATCTTCCAGCCATTTTTCTCCACACACTGTTCTTGTGCAGGCTGTGTCGATTAATGCCAAAGCCTCCACCATAAAGATATCTGTGTCAGACAGTCTCTCATCTGAAAACAAAGTGATGTTGCATTCCTCATATTCAGCCTTTTGCTCATCATCTTCTGTCACTTTTACATGTTCTCTCTTGTTTGGACAGTCTTTTGCCCAGTGAAATGTGCTCTGGCAAACTGCACACCTTGTTCTCCTCCCGTGTTTATCAATGGGGTTTGTGCCTTGCGCCACCTTTTGGCCTTGTGGACTGTTTGTTTTGCTGTTTCTTTTACCTGTATATCTCGTGTAATAGGCGCACTCACTGTCATTACTCATTTGCATCGGACTGCTACCCTCGCGTGGTGATGTCACGTCTCCAAAAATTATTTTCAAAGCTGATTTCATATTGGCAAAGGAGACAGTGGGGCAGGCTGTGAGTGCTAACTGTTTATCTTTTATATTGAGTCCGGCCGTATCTAGTAGTTTAAAGTCTAGCACGGCATCTGGAAGCAAACTCGACAATGTAATCCACCATGGACACAGCGCTCTCTCTAGTGACACGATCAAACTCCGTGTACGCCTCGTATTGGCGATCCTTTTCTTCTTTTAAGAACACGGAGTCTAGTTTTTCCAATAGAGCAGCCATACCGGTGTCAGCATTCAAACCATCAGCGGGAATCTACAGCGCACTTTCCCTCGCCCGTCCTGTTAGCGATAAGGTAACTGCTAGCACTTGCTTCTTTTTGTCCAGATCGGTCACTAATCTCCAGATTTCAATTTCATTTTTCCAAGTTTCATAAGATGTCTTCTCATCAAATGGCGGCGGAATCTTGTAATTTCCAGCAGCAGCCATCCTCTGCTACCAATGTTTATACAATAAAGAAACGTTCTTTCAGATAACTTTTATTCCTTCGTCATTAGCATCTCCGTGAACAACAGTCTACCACTCAAGACGCTCTCGCGTGAACTCCCAGCCCGCGCCAAACACACTGCCACACCCCCTAAACCTCCCACATGGGCACACAAGAAAACATAAC
Source organism: Periophthalmus magnuspinnatus (assembly GCF_009829125.3). Lineage (NCBI taxonomy): Eukaryota > Metazoa > Chordata > Actinopteri > Gobiiformes > Gobiidae > Periophthalmus > Periophthalmus magnuspinnatus. The sequence continues at coordinate 8,259,032 of NC_047131.1, read as the reverse complement.
TTAACATATAGCTTGAAGTATCCAACTGAACAGTAATTTTTTGTAAAACTCAGAGTGAGACACACATCAGTCTGGCTTTTGCAGGTTTTGAGTTTGGAAATGACACAAACTGAGGCAACATTCAACAGGTCAAGAGTGGAAAGATCAGTGACAGAGGTAGAGGAAGAGGCTGGAGACAGGGCGAGCCCCAACCACAAAGCCCTGTGTCAGTGTTATTCTACTCACTCTAATGAACCACTCCTGTTATCTGTCTATGACCCCACATCGCTCTATCTCTCCTTCCACTCCTTCCACTTGCTTGTTCTTTATGTGCTTTCTCTCCTCTTTCTCACTCTCCTCTCTTTTTTCCTCTCCCCTGTCCCTTTTGTTATAAATGAACAAAAGGGACAGGGGAGAGTGGGCAGTGAAGCGGAGGATTCCCTGATTAATCTGTCATAGAGTCGTCAGTGAAACAGGAAGTAGAGGGCCACAGACAGGAAGTGGCTCATGCCTGTTTGTCCGGGCTGATGGAGCTCTGGGGATCGGATGTGTTGATTTATGAACTGCACTGGCGTCATTTAAATGTGATGAAATACAAGAGGAGCTGTCACTTCATGTTCTGGTCATATCTGTATGTAGTTTTATATAAATCAGTATAAATACTTCCTCTGTGTTTACTGGAAATTATTTATTCTCTCCCTTACTTCATACCTCTCCTGTTTCTCTCTCTTTCTCTCTTTTTCTTTCTCCCCTCTCCCTCCCTGTCTCCCTCCCTGTCTTTCCTTCTCTTGCTGTTTCTATCTTTCCCTCTCCATCCCTCCCTCCCTTCTCTTTATCTTTCTCCTTGTCTCCCCTACCTCCCTTCCCTTCCCTCTCTCTAGCTCCCTCTCTCCCTCTCTCTCCCTGTCTCCCCTCCTCTGACGACAGCTCTTGTTCTCACAGTTTAAGGTCAGTCTGAGATTGGAGCGTGTTTCCTTCGACCCAGAACTCAGTGGAAATAATGCCACAGACTTCAGACCTGCACAGAGTGACAGTGAAGTGACTCAGGCTTGAAACATCAAAACATATTTTCACATTTGGACTTTTCCATGTAAACAGTTGCTGTTACAAGAGTGCGTCAAAGCAATACGTCTTGTTCATGATTTTACAATAACCGGTGTCATGATTTCAGATGGAAGGATGGAGTGTCTATGGGACAGTCACTGTTTTCGAGAGAAGTAACTAAACAGAGAATCCAACTGACAACAGTCATACCAGAGTGTTTGAATAATGACACCACTGTTTGGGCCCGGTTAGTTCTTGGATGGGAAACTGCTGGGAATACCAGGTGGTGTTGGGAACTGTTGTTGTGGCAAGACACTTCATCCTACACGCCTTGTAAAAATGTGGGGCATGAGTGTTGGTGCTGGTTGGAAGGGCCGATGGGGGAGATTGGGAGCCTCACTTTTGTGAATCTCTCCCAGGGCAGCTGTGGTGGTGAATGAGTAATGCATGACAAGTGACTTCGAGCAAAAATTGTCATAAAATATACTATAGCATTGCAATTATTATTTTTAAATATTTTACTTAAGGTCATTTTACTGACCTGAGAAAACATAAATTTAAGTTTATGCTCCCTCCAGTAGGAGCAGTAGCAGTAGTTGTAGCAGTGGTAGTAGTGGTTGTGGTAATCTTGCACCACAAGATGGATTCTCACAATATTAGAAAATTCACAGACTCGCGAGAATCCATCTTGACGTTCTCCCACTTGAACGATAGGGACCAATCACAGAGCAGCTTTGTAGTCCATGCAGAAGCCGAAGGTGAAGTGCAAAAACAAACATGGTGATGCTGACAGACTTACTTCAGCTGATTTTAGCGAAAATACAGAACATTTTGCTTATGAAAAACCAAAGGTTAATGCATTCTGCATTTGTAGAGGGAAAGATTCCTGTGCTGTTCTCTCAACGGAATTTAACTAAAGTTTGATTTCTCAGCTTCAGTCAAATTCAAGTTTTCATCATAATGTTCTACCTTCTCACTTTCAGCGACAGCCGTTCCAGTTTTATATATGTCTACAGAGAGCTACACACGGCTGTGGATGTCTAAACTCTTTTCTATATTTGTAGAGCTCATTGGCAGCCTGCTCCCTGCACTCGCAGTATTGTTCCTTTTAATATAAAGATATTATAGATGCATTTAGATTTTGTTTAATCTGAATTCCTGTACTAATGCCGTGCTCCTGTCCTGTGTCCAGCTCGCAGTCCAATCTTCTCCCACCTGATCATTTCGCTGAAGGGGCTGTGGACCATCCGAGCATTCGGGCGTCAGACGTACTTTGAGATGCTGTTTCACAAAGCCCTGAACACACACACGGCCATATGGTTCCACTACCTGGCCACACTCCGATGGTTCCTCTTCCGCTGTGACATGATCTTTGTGCTCTTCTTCGGTGCTGCTGCCTTCATCGCCGTGGGAACCAACAGTAAGTCTGGATAATACGGACGCCAGTAATTTGTTTCTGCTCTGCCTGATTCATAAACATTTTCTCTGGGCACATGGCATGATTGTGATCAGTGTAGAAGGGTTGTTTGATGATGGGAAGAATAATTATATCATTTAGATTTTAATTGAAATACAAACAAATATTAACAAAAGCTCCAACAACCCACAGGCTTTTTCTTTTTTTTTGTTTTTTTTCTGAATTATGTCATTTTTCTGTGTAATAATCACATTTAATTGAGAGATTTGTTTAACTGCAGAGCCTTAATATCTAGTTTTGATAACAAGAATTTGACTGCTAAAGTAATTTAAATTTCCATCATTGATTATTTAGGATTAATCAGATTTATTGTTTTATATTTCAGTTTAGGGTTTAACTGAGCTGTTAAAATTGTTAACTTCCCATACTAGTGTATGTTCTATCATGATGCCACACGAGAGGCACGACTTCACTGTTTTGCCTGTGTGTGAACATGGGAGTGTCTGCAATAAGATGCTCGTTTTTTGGGAATTTATAAAAATATGATGCCAATTTAAAAGTGCTTTAAAAGTAATCTAAAAAATGTTCACAGTCAGATGAGCTCAGGGTAGATTCTGTGTGTCATTAAAGAGCAGTGTTTAAATGTGTTTAGGTCAGAGCAGATGGACCTCATTTTCTGCTTCATTAGATTTAAATCGGGAGAAACTAAAGACTGGAGTTCAGAGGGTCACTGCCACCGTGCAGCTAGGACCAGACAGGGACAAAACTGAACTCTATATGTTTGAACATGTTGTTTTTTTGTATAATATAAAATACAAAATAGCTAGCTAAATGTATGTGGGCTATATAAAATTAAAGCTAAAATTGAAGGGTCACCAAGTGTTTTTTTTTTTTGTTTGTTTTTTCTTACCCACAAAACATCAACAGAGGGCACAAGGAGTTCTGCTGCTAGAGTAGAACATTCTGTGTCTATAAATATGTTTGTATTTCGGTGTACATTTGAATACATTTTAAATCCTTTTTTTCCCAGAGGATAAACCAGGAGACATTGGGATCATCGTGGCTTTGGCGATGCTGATTCTGGGAACGTTTCAATGGACCGTGATCACCAGCATCACTGTGGACGGACTGGTACACAACTACAATTAGGCTTACTCTTTCTCTCTCTTTCTCTCACCCTTCCTCCTTTTATCCTTCTCTCAACCTCTTTTTCTCTTCCCTTCTCTCTCTCTCTCTCTCTGTCTCTCTCTGTCTGTCTGTACGTCTGTACATACGTACGTACTATACCATACCCAACCCAAACCAACTGTAGGCCATAACTACACTATCACTAAACCAGGACAAAATCATACCTAAACTAGGACTAGACCAGAACTTGGCCAGGACTAGACCAGGTCTAGACTAAGACTGATCCTCACACCATACACAAAGCCCCTCTAATCAAGTTCTAATTGCCGTCTCTCCTTCACAGATGCGCTCAGTGGACCGGGTGTTTAAGTTCATAGACTTGCCGTCAGAGGAGCCGGGCTCTGGGAAGCCGGGTCGCTCAGGTCCAGACCTGGTCGTGGAAAATCCTCATGTGCAGGACAACTGGCCCAACAGAGGACACATGGACGTACAGGGACTGACCGTCAAGTACACAGAGGCTGGGAGAGCTGTGCTGAGTGACATCAGCTTCACTGTGGAGGGAGGGCACAGTGTAAGGAGTACTACTACTGTTACTATTACTGTTTCAGAGTGATGGAGTCTAGCACTGTTGCCATAGCAATTACAACTGACTGAAATGCCCCATCTCCTCTCTGTCTCAGGTTGGTCTTCTTGGCCGCACAGGGTCAGGTAAAAGCACTCTGCTCTCAGCTCTGCTCAGACTGGCCTCCACAGATGGAGACATCTCCATCGATGGAGTGTCCTGGAGCTCTGTATCTCTGCACACCTGGAGGAAGGCCTTTGGAGTCGTCCCACAGGTTAAAATACTACATACAGTTCTATTTCATCACAACTGACCACCAGAGGCGATGTTTAAAACACTGAATGAACATTTATGCACCTCTTCTGGCGGTCATCCGGGTTTCATAGAACAGTAGTTACATTAGTAAGTTTTGTTTCATATACACACCTGTAGACCATATGCTCTTGTAGTGATATGTACCTGAACCTGGACCGTAACCGCACTGGTAACTGCTCTAGTGTTGACTGGTTACTCCAGCCCTGTTGTTTCTCTTATCAATGAATGAAATATTCCTAATTGAGCCGTGTCCCTGTTACAGAAAGTGTTCATTCTGACCGGGACGTTCAGGATGAACCTGGATCCGTACAGTCGCCATAGTGACGAGGAGCTGTGGAGAGTCGCAGATGAGGTACAGACTTTTAATGTGATGTGACCTTTTCCAAGCATAAATCTATCCGAAATGTGCTAGAACATGACGATAAATGTCTTTGTTGAGTATCACTCAAAAAGTGAATGTACTTTAAAATTAAACATTAGTGCAGAAATATCTCCTTATATTCATTTTTGGAGGATTACCCAAGTTTTATTGTGGACTTTTAGCCATATTTTATATATATGTTTATTTTTGACACTATATTACCCACCTCCAAAATGAAGGTTAATATAAAGCCTGAATACATGAGCCCTCTCCAGCCTATTTTTTTTTTTTTACTCCTCCTGTGTTTCATTTGTATCTCAGGTGGGTCTGAAGTCAGTGATCGAGCAGTTTCCTGATAAATTGGACTTCCAGCTGGAGGATGGAGGCTACGTCCTGAGCTACGGCCACAAACAGCTGCTGTGTCTGGCCCGCTCCATCCTCAGCAAGGCCCGCATTCTGCTGCTGGACGAGCCCTCCGCCTATCTAGACCCTATGTGAGTACTGCTACCTACTATTAATACTACTACTACTGCTGCTGGACAAGCCCCCCATCTATGTGACTTATGTGAGTACTCCTAATACTACTACTGCTACTACAACGACTACTGTGCTACTACTACCACACTTGTCCTGCTGGATGAGCCCTCCTCATATTTAGACTCTGTGAGTACTACTACTATTATTTCTACTGCTACTACTACCACCACTGTTATTAATAACACTACAGTTGCTACTGCTGGGTGAGTCCTCCACCTTTAACTCCGTGCCCATCTGGAGTTTATTTGTGTTCATGTTGGTGGCCCTTGTATTCCTCCGTGTGTTTTAAGCTGCTCTGCTCCTTTCACAGTTCATTTGGGTCATTTAAACTCTAGATTCAGATCTGACCTTATACTCAGAGAGCAGCCGCAGTACCACACATGACACATGTACTGACAAATAATGTGATTTGTTGCGTTTCAGACCAGTAGCACTTGAACGTGTTTGATGTTGGATTTTAATTTTGTTATTTTTAATGTAGTTGTGTTTTTTTGTAGAACGCTGCAGGTCCTGAGGAAGACTCTGAAACAGTCCTTCTCTGACTGCACAGTGATCCTGTCAGAGCACAGAGTGGAGCCACTGCTCGAGTGCGAGTCTTTTCTGGTGAGTCTGACAAGAACTAAATCAAGGACTAAACCAGGGGCTAAGTTCCTGAATCAAACACTTTATATAAGAAAGTCTCCTGTCTTTTTGAGGAGGTTGGTCTGATTGATATTTGGAGAGATCGTTTCGCCATGAGGCATAACTACTCTCATTATTCAACTCCACATTCACTTTATACCAGAACTGATTACTTTATAACTTTTGGAAAAGACAAAAACAAAAATGTAATTTGTGAGATGTCAACAATAGATGTGAGTGATCAGGCACCTTTGTATCTGTTGATCAAAATTTGAGTCCCAGTCACTACTTTAATTAAATTCATATATGCTCAAAAATATCAAGTTTAAGGAAGAAATAAAGTAGTTTCTCGATATAAATGATAATGGAGAAGTCTCGCCTCCAATACTCTGGGACACACTACAAGCTGTCATAAGAGGGAAAAAGATAACAATAGCCTGTTGTAAGAAAAAAATACAAAGCAAAAGGATGGAGGACCTACAAAAGGGTTTAAAAGAATTGGAAAATACATAAACAGACCCCTTTACCAAATATTAAAAGGAATTAAAAAATGTTAGAAATGAATTAAATTGTTTTAACAAACAGGAGACTAAGAATAAATTTATGTTTTTTGAAATGAAAATATTATGAAAGTGGATCAAAATCAATGAAAATGCTAGCAAGGAAATTAAAAAAGAAAATTGCTGATAAAACAATAACTAAAGTCAAAAATTGTCATAAAATTAAGGGAAATTCATAAAGCATTTGAAACATTATATTCTAAAGTCCCTGGGGGAAATACAAAAGAAATCAATGACTTATTGAACTCATTGGACCTCCCAAATTTGGATGTAGAGCAAAATGAAAAAATTACAACAGCTTTAACAGAGTGAACTTAAGAAAGCCGACTGAAATCTAATAAGTCGTGGGGCATATCATACGGGCCAATATCAGTTCTTAATATCAACTGCGGACTGTTCACCTTTATAATGGTCAGACGAATGGAGGAATTTTTACCCCTGCTGACACATAACGACCAAACTGCATTTATAAGAAACTGCCAAACTCATGATAATATCTAACGTTATAGACCATATACAAAAAAATAAAATTGAAGCTGTGCTTATAAGTGTTGACGCTGAGAAAGCAATTGACTCGGTTAATTGGGAATTTCTCTATAGAGTTCTATATAAATTTTACTTACATGAAACAATTATTTAAATGAGTAAGGCCTTGTATACGAATCCCACTGCAAGGATAAAAGTTAACGGTCACCTGTCTGATAGTTTCACACTGCAAAGAGGAAATAGACAGGGATGTGCCTGGTCACCACTCCTGTTCACATTATAATTAGCTTGTTATGCTGATGACATTTTAATTTATTTAGGACAGCCTACAAACTCCCAACCTAAACTGGTGCATCTGTGTGAACAATATGGCAAACTATCCGGATATAAAATTAATATGAATAAGACTCAGACCCTTTCCCACAATTATAACCCTGGTTATACTCTGGAGTGACGTATAGTCCGAAAATACGGTATATAGAAACGTCAATGGAAATTTACTGCCTCACAGAGTTGGAGTAAGTTTGGCTAGAGAACTTTGATTTGATATTTCACTACCCATGTCAGAAGACTCTATGACAGAAATCCTCCTATCTGCAGGAGAAAATGCAGAAATCAACGAGCGGATCACTGCCATATCCTGTGGGACTGCCCACTGATTAAGCAATACTGGACTAATGTTCATAGAACTTTGCATTTCCCTTTGGAATAAAAAAATGTCTTCTTTCGATGTGTACCACAGGATTAGATGAAGAAGGATAAATGCCTTTTTTGTGCCTCATTGGTTGCTAGCAAGAAATGTGCAAGAGAGAAATGGTTTTGACAGGGAAGACCCAATTTGACAACATGGTGGGAAATGACATTAGACATTTTTAAAATGGAAGAGATGACAGCATTTGTAAATGACAAACAAGGTTGATTTGTGTCTTGTTGGTAAGAGTGGGTTGAATATACAAATCTAAAAAGGTCCAATTTTACTTAAAGAGTGTAAGTAAATAGTGAGTGTAAGTGCAGTTTGTGGTCGCTCCCTTTTGTTCCATTTGTGTTCTGTTTTCTGTTGAAATGATGGGAATGTGTGTTGGGCAGGGGAAAGATGTGCATGTCAAATGTCCCCACCATTGTAAAAGATTAAAACTTAGAATAATAAAAAAAAACAAAAAAAAAACGAGCTAAACCAGGGACAGACCATGTGTGTCTCCGATTGGCTAATCCATCTGTCAGTCACACATTGATTGTATGCTCCTGTCTTCTCTCTCCCAGATGATCGAAGGCAGCTCCTTGAAAACATACGACTCCATCCAGAAACTCCTGAACGAAACCAGTCAACTCAAACAAGCCATGAGTCCCCAAGACCGACTGAAACTGTTCCCAAACCTGCACCGCCTCAACTCCAGCAAGAGGGCACCAAACCAGGGCCCAATCAAGATCTCCAGTCTGCCAGAGGAGAGCGAAGACGACGTGCACGATACAAGACTCTAAAGACCAGACCAGAGGCCAGACCAAAATTAGAGCTAAAAATGAAATACTAAATAACAAAATCCTCCTCCAAACAGGTCTAAACCAGGTCTAAACCAGGTCTAAACCAGGTCTAAACCAGCTCTAAACCAGCTCTAAACTAGGACTAAACAAGGACTTAGTACCATATGCACGTGTCAAAATCAGCACTAAACCAATGTAGATATTTAGCTTTTCTCTAAAACTGGACTAATATATTTTCATTTTAAATGTTGTTTTTGTTGATGTTTTGTTGTCAACTTCACTCTCTCAAACCAAAGGGCTCAGTTTTATTTTTCTATTTGATGCACTTTAGTCTGAGCTCCTCGCAGCTCCACAGACCAGACAAATACAAATACTAAACCTACTCACACAGTGTCTTAACTTTAAACATGTCAAAGCTTAAGCAGAAAACAGTCAATTCTCTTGTATATTCTGGTTCACACATGTTTGTTTTCCATTTTTTACGTAACCAACTTAAACATTCATACCTTGCAGCTGATGTCATCAACATTCCCTGTGCGAGCGAGGCTAACTGTAGGCACTGCTCTGTCTGGAGCTTTTACTCAAGTTAGACTTTAATATGAGCTTTATTTTAACACAATCCGACTAGAAAGAGTTGACTTAGTTGGGTCTACAGCAGGTGAGTTGATTTGTGCTGTTAAAAAAGTCCCTCTCACATGAAATTACACAAGCTAGCTAGCATTAGCCAATAGTATTTCAGTTAGTCACTCTCACCTCATTATTTTACAATATTTTGTGCAGCTTTTTGTTATTTGTTAAGTTCAAATTTAAGTCAAAAATATGACTGAGTTCTGTTTAAGCTAAATTATGGACTGGAAACATTTTGAATAGTGTCTTTTTTTTTTTTTTTTTTGGAGCAGAAGGGAATGTTTGTACTGTGCAGAGTTGAAAGGTACTGTTGTCTGAACCGGGACAAAGAGATTTTTTTACAGTGTAAATGACTCATAGGAAACTGATGCGACGCCCATCAGTGTAATGTTATTATTCAATCAAATATATTTACAATAAAAACAAGATTTTGACAAAATAATACATGTTGTGTTTTTACTGGGATTTTTTAATAATTCATAGTTTAAACTGAACAAGAGACGGGTGAGAATTCTCTGGTTTAATTTGCTGTTAAACTGTCAGATGCAGATGTGTGGTTTATAGTTCATATCTCTGTTATTACTGGGACAATCCACATTAAACAAAAACTGACACAAAGTTCATCATCTTCTCTGTCAGTTTAAATAAGTAAAAGTGAAATTATTTTTTCACAATATCTTCAGAAAGTTTTGCTATTATTCAACCACAAAAACATGTCAGTTGAAAGGATTTTAAGATATATAGTGCTGTATAAAATTATTTGGCCCATTTCGTACTTTTTTGCATGTGTGTCACATAAATCGGCACTTGAAATTGCTATCTATGTAGCTAATCAAATATCTAAAAAGGGCACTTAATGTTTGAAAAAGGGGTACTACTACAATCACAGTGCAAAGAAGAGTCTCGTTTGGAGCTCATCCTGTATCTAGATTAGAGAACCACAACAACAAATTATAGCATAAATATATGGAACATTACATCCATTGTAATCAGTAAAAGCCACATTTAAGCTAAATGTTCACCTCGTTTCTGAGGACGAATCAAAAATAAATTTATGAAATTCAAGATCACCATCTTTTGTACAGTTCCTCTCTTTCTCTGTCTCTCTTCTTTTTTTTTTTTTTACAAAATTTATGTGAGTGGGAGAAGGTAGAGTCAAGGAGCAAAAATTGATCGGTTGTATAACATATTTAGAGTAATATTTGTACACATTCCAGATGCATTTATAAAAAAATAAGATTCTAAAGTGGCATATATTTCGCCCGCATTTGGTATGTTTATTGTGTTTGGTACACTTAATATTAAAGGTGTTTGGTACACTTACGCTTAGAAGACATTTGGGACGTCCGTTCTGATGTGTTGTGTAAGCAGAGTTCTCTCAAACTGAAAACACTCCACCTTGTGATGTCATGTGTTAATACAGGAAGTGCTCCACTGTGTTTTTAAACTCCACACACCTTCACTAGAATCATATGGATCATTTCAGTCCTGGAATTACCAATCTCTACTGAACTAATACTGATCTCCACTGAACTAATACTGATTATAATATTATATTATATATTATAATTTTTCATTATTCTGAAACCCATAGATAAGAGAATAAAATGTAAAAACAGCTTAAAACAAGATAACCAATCTGGAGTCCTTGTTGGATTTTGTCAGTGCCAGTTTAATGTGCTTAAAGACAAAGAGTTAAACTTCAAACAGCTAAAATCATATGGACTAAATCTCTCTGTACATATGTATAGGTTATAATTATATTTATATATAAACAAAGAAACCTTAAATTAACACAACATCGCACAGTGAGGAACAGTGAGCAAAAAAACATTCAAATCATCTTAAAACTCTCAAACAGTGACTGAACCAGTAACATGAGGGTCTCAAATATGGCTTACATTAAACAAGACATCGCTGGAACCAGAGAGAGGAGAAGGGAGCAGAGAATAAAACTACATGAATGCTTAAACGACCCATATTACACTCTTTTGTGATCTGTGTTCTAATGTTGTTTCCTCATCACAAACAGACCTGGAGTTGTGTTTTGTTTCATTCACATGTTTAAGTTTGAGAGTGCTCTCAAATTGAAAACTGAAAACAATCAGTTCCACCTTGTGATGTCATGTGTTAATACAGGAAGTGCTCCACTGTGTTTTAAACTCCACATACCTTCACTAGAATCATCTGTATAATCCCTCAGTCGTCCAGGTCTGATCCACAGCAAAAGACGAAGCTTAAATCTGTCAACTGGACAAACTGTTGTAAGAAAACGTCTTCACTCCTACAACAATTTGTCCAGTTGACAGATTTAAACTTTGTCTTTTGTTTCACTAGAATCATTTGGATCATTTCAGTCCTGGAATTACCAAACTCTACTGAACTAAAGGTAAAAAGCAGCTGTTGTTGAAAACTACAGCTTCATGACATCACAAATTGGAATAGAGCATTCATTTTGAGCTTTGAAGATGTAACAGATTAATAATAAAGTGTTACTCAAACGTGTGAATGAAACAAAACACAACTCCAGGTGTGGTTTTGATGACATAACAACATTATAACTTGGCTTAAAGCTCATAAGAGTCAATTTTGCATAATCTGCGTAGGACCTGTAAGGGGAATTTTTGTTGAAGTGTCTTGCCCAAGGACACAGCGGCAGTATGAACAAGCCACAGCCAAAGGAACCTGAAGGCATGTCGCTCGGTAAGGCTAAAACTCAACAATATATAAACACACTGTCTTCTGCTGTATTGACCTTTTGAGCCTTTAAAATTGTAAAAACAACTTTGGAGCTATGTTTTGTTTCATTCACTCAGGTTTAAATAATACAGCAGTGTCTGTTTCTTACTAAAGAGCTTAACACACTCTGTTTCACCTGGTGATGTCACTAGGTGGTCCTCCTCTGTTTTTAAAGTCTTGCACATCCATGGGTTTCAAAGTAATGAAAATCTAGCACTGTTGCCATAGCAATTAACAACTGAAAACATAATATCATATCTTCTGAATGGGCAAGAAGTACTGTACTATAAGTACTGTAAACAGAAACATGAAACCCATAAATACTTCTCTCAGTATGCCTTATCTACAAGAGTGTGTTTTGACACTGGCTCACAGTTATTGTTTTTAGCATTATTTAAACTGAATACTTTACTTTACTCCTACTTGAATACTATATTGTACAGTGTAACAGTACTCTAACTTGCATAAAAGTTGTGGTTCTTCATCCCACTCTGAATAAGTCTAATATGTGCTGACAATATGAAATGATTTGAACATTAAATTATAAATCAGACGTTACAAGCAGTTACTCTTACAATTAACCTAATTTGAGCAGTTTTGAGCAGTTTTCCCAAATACTTTTAATTCTTACTTGAGGACAGTATTTGGCTACTCTGTGTTTAAACTGTCTCACAAAAAACATCTTAAAGTGGAACTAAACTTTTTTCAACTAAACTGTCTCTCTAAGATTATCTACTGTCCATAGTCCTTTTTTGTACAGTTTTAGTATTAGTAGTAACTAATGATTAATTACTAATAGTTACTAGTAGTAATGAGCAGCTTTGTGTTCCAAAACTGTCTGCCTTCAGTGGCCTCTGTGATTTCAAGTACTATGTGACATCACACAGGACTGCCCTGATCACAGACAGATGTTTCTGATACAAACACCTGGCTGCAGGGGCAGAGTTTTTGTTGTTCTTGTATCTGTTTGTGTGTTGTTCATGTAAATGCTTTTGTACTTTTGTACTTTTGTACTTTGGGACTCGTGGTTGCTATGGCAACAGGTTGATGTGTGGTTTGATTGGTCAGTCACTGGTCTGTTTTGGAGACTGGTTCTGGTGAGTTCTGACTGTCGTTGTTTGACTCTTGTTTTGTTGTGGGTTACGGTCTCCAGTAGCCCTTGTGTTCAGAAAATAGACAACCAGAAGAACTCCGGCGTGTTTTCTTACACCAAAACGCTACAGTATTTAAATTTTCTTTAAAATAATTCTATCGTTCCTCTTCTCTCTCTGGTTCATTTTGGACTTATTGCCACATTGAAACAAGTGGAAAACTCCCATAAAAACAAATTAACATTTCTACAAACATTATGTACAATTACAATTTCACAATTTTAGATTTTTTTTCAACATTTTTCAGAATTTGAAGTGTAATTTTCACTGTACAAGCCACATACAGAAATCTACCTCGCTACCAACTCTTATGTACAATATAGATTTGGTTAAACCCTGATTATTTCGACAGCTTTTAAACTTAAAATTGTAAAACACAAAAAATACTGAATTCAAAAAGAAAAAAAAAGAAAAAATACGGCTCGGATAAAACAGCAAAAATCTTCCACGTTTGCCTAAAACAGCTCAATAATACAATTAATACAGATTTTAATTTAAATATTAATTATATTTAGTTAGTGAAGCCAGCACAGATTTGTAGAGGCAAGTTTCAGAAAGCAGACTGAAATAATACTGGGTTTGGAGTCCAGTTAGAATTTTCAATGTAATTAAATATCTATAGTCATAAAATATTCGCACAGTTTAGGCTGCAGAGCTTAAAGAGGGGGTACTTTACTTCTATGGGGTATTAAAGAGCGGGCATTTTACTTTCATGGAGTATTAGCTGCTAACACATAACATCACAACACAATCAGCGTGCATCCCTCTAATGAAACTACTGCACATCACATCAGGTTTGTGAAGTTGTAGGGTGCAGTTTTGCATCATGTTTTTGTGTATTTATGGAGAATTGTCATGTGAGAGCTGGGTGACGTAGTCTTGTGGGCGGAGCATTGGACAGAATCTAACTGAACTAACTGTAAGAAGGGTTCAAATACGACCTAGGAGAGATCACTAGATTATTCAAACATGCATGGATGACATCTAAAAACTCTTCAGGCAGGTTTTTGATGACGTTACAACATGGTAAAAAGCAAAAAAAAAAAATCTATTTTACATAATACCCCCTCTTTAAAGGGTCTGTGTGTGAGGAGCATTTATCTTGACCAGAATAAATTAAAGTATTATTCAAAGTGATGCAACATTACTGTGACCGGAGTTGACAATAGCGATGGGGTGAAGTGTCTTGCCCAGCAACACAATAACAGCATGCATTTTGAGAAGGATTTGAATCACCGACCCTCTCATTGGTGGGCGAATGCTTAACCCACTATGCCACTGTGTTGTCTTTGTAATTCTCATAAGTTTTATTCTGCTTTCTGAAACATCACCTGTTTATAATACTATTCAAATGTGTTCACCTTCACAAAATACTTCTTCTTATTTCACATTTTAAAGTCTCACTATGTAACTTTTCAGGTGCTGGTCTCCATGGAGATGTTACTGCTTTGCCTGGAATGGCCAAGTTACAGGTTAGGTCTGTGGACAAGCGACCCCACTCTCAGTAAGGATGCATATTTTTCAAGGTATTTTTAAAACACCTTGAATAGAATAAATGTAATATGGATAAGTTCAATGCCATACTGCGGAACATTTCAGGCAATAACATAGTAACATCTCCATGGAAGCAGTGACAGAACCACTCCATCAGAAAAGTTACACAGTGCAGCTTTAAATCTTTAAATACTTTCAATTTGACAATGTTAATCCTAAATATCCAAGCCTGTTTTTAAAATCATCTTAATAAAACTATGGTCCCACAATTCAGTACGAAGTCACCACAACAAATCACGATTAAGTCCGAAGAGTCCTACGAGTCTTTACAGCTGGGGGGCGGGGCGCTAACGAGGCAGGAGCGAGGGATTGTGGGTAATGTAGTTCTCATGCAGGATCCACACGTCGTCTCCGCTGCTGCGCCGGCTCTGGTTTTGAAGGTGGTTGTTGTTGATAAAATGTTGGTTGTCATCTGGAGTTGTAGTAGTAGTAGCAGTAGTAGTAGCAGTAGTAGTAGTAGTAGTAGTAGTAGTAGTAGTAGTAGTAGTAGTAGTATTTGTATAACTGGGGTGTGTAGAGTGATGGTGATGGTGGGAGACTCTAGTGGATGAAAGAGGCAAGCGCGAGTTGGAACGAGGGATGGATGGAGAAACAGGAGGAGGCTGAAAAGAGATCACAATATTATAAATTATACTCATATCTTAACACTGAGCTAGAGACAGTTTTTTTTTTACTTTTACCTTGTTTCTTGGCTGCTGTTGCTGCTGTCTCGAACTTTCATTAGGAAACATTTCTTTGGTTTGAGAGATCTGGGGGAAAAAATTTGTATTGATTGTTTAAGAAGAAGTATCACTAGCAGTAGTAGTCGTAGGAAGAAGAGTATCTGCCAAGTATTTGTATCATATCGGTTTAGTGCATAAAGCCCCTAGAGGGCGCTGCACTATTCCCCAAAGGAAAACCTCACATCAGTGGAGAGAAGCCCCATCATCTTTTAAAACTAATGTCACACAAGTGGCTAATCAAATCATAAAAGATTATTATTATTTTTGTTTTCTCTCATAGTGTATTTGCTGACATGTGGTACCTTGCTGATGTCTGGCTCAGATTTGCTGGAGCACATTGTCTGTAGTTCTCTGATCAGATCTGTCTCTTCATCTGAAAACACACATAGCCCCACTCCATCTCTGCAAACAAAAGTTCAAAATACACATGTTTATATTTAATTTTAAGTCACAATTGTTTTACTATAATTTATTTTACTTTTCAATTAATATATCACCAGTGGAATCAAAGTTAGTCTTGTGTATTTCTCATGTGATAACACAGTTTAATACTAGATCAGGTTGTTCCCCATATTCAAGGTATATATTGATTTTCTCTGCTATGTTCCTACTGGACCAAAGGTGAACTGCCTGAAGTGGGACAGCGCCCTCTAGTGAATATTTTAACATGTTGCAGTCAGATCAAATCAGATCTGGTGCCTTCACAAGAATTATTTATTTTATTATTTATTTATTAATTATGTATTTATTTTTGGAACAAACCTGTGGAGCTGTTCACCAGACAGGAAGCGGACGTCAGAGGTGGACTGAGAGGCTAAACACACAAAACAACATTATATTAAAATTTATTCATTATGGTATTGGTTAAAGGTGCACTACTTTTTGGTTCGCTTGCTTGTTTCCATGGAGATAAATAAGTTTAATGCTAAACTGTCAAACATTCAAGGCAAAGTGATAACATCTCCGTGGAGACGAGCAGGTACAGATCACACACCAGAACATTACAGTTACATTGTGCTCCTTAAATTAATAATAGCATTTTACTTTCCTGCCTAATTAGAGTTGCATTAGTGGAAGTTAAATTCTCTAAAGTCTTATTATATTTTAAAAAAAACTAGCTAAAATAAAATTACAGATTAATTTTCTTTCAATTATTCTATTTAAATATTAAAATACTAAATGTATAGTTGTGTCTTTGATTGTGTTCCGTACCCTCCCTGAAGGACCCCCCTGCTCCGCTGAGACCTGACCCAGAAACAGCTCTCTTCCTGGGGGATGTGTTGGAGCGTCTCAGCCTGTGTTCCCTCCTCCTCCAGAGCCTCGCAGGCATAGACCCGGGTTTAGATCCTGGTCCAGATCCTGATCCAGATTCTGATCCAGATTCAGGTCTTGGTCCGGGTCTGGGGACTGGACTCAGAGCCGACAGAGGGAATGAGCTGCCAGTGAAGTCTGGGAGGAACTTTTCCATCTCTGAGGAAAAGAGGGGATTTTTGAGACAACAAAAATACAAATTAACACAAGAAAATACTGTATTTTAATCAATTTGTCATCCAATGTTTTTGATTTTTGAAATAGGCTTGTACGGAGACAAGCTGCCGCATGTGTACTCTGGCACAATCAGCAGTATCTAATAATAATAATAATAATTTATTAGTCTTATACAGCACTTTTACAGACACTCAGTCACTTTAAAATTGTGTGTATTATTCATTCACATCACACTCGCTTGTGGTAAATTACTAATGTAGCCACAGCTGCCCTAGGACAGACTGACAGAAGATAGGTTGCTAATCTGCACCATCGATCTCTGACCATCACCAACACTCACACAACACATTCATACCAGGCCATGTGGTAAAGTGTCTTGCCTAAGGACACAACAACAGTTTTGACACTGGCGCCCCACTGTGGCTCCTGCTATCCCCAGAGGTACTAACCAGGCCCAGCCCTGCTTAGGTTCAGACAAGATCAGGCTTTGATACTACACTGAGATGATAGTGTGTCCCTCACCTGATCTGGAGAGGGGACAGTCCTGCAGCACGGCTCTGTTCAGGACGATGCTCAGAGCGGCCTTCACCAGCGCCCTCTGACCCGGAGTCTGGCTCGCAGTGGGGTCTGTAGTGGAGGAGGAGGAGGGGCTGAGGGGGGAGAGAGGGGTGCGTCTTGGGGAGACTCTGGAGACTATGGCCTGTTCAATTCGAGGGACCACCACAGAGTTCCACAGAGCACAGAGAAACCTGCACAGACACACACACGATACAGGACGTTAGAGTTACAGGGACATCTACCAGAAGTCCTTCATTCTCACTGCAGTAACTGTCCTAAACAGCAACACTCCGCACTGTATTTTATCAAGAAAGCTGATTTAAAACATATAGATTGCCTGGCAAGCAAGACATTTTTTTTCTAAAACAAACATAGATTCTTCTTAAACAAAGGGAACAAAAAGACATTTTTTTATAAATAACGGGGATGAAAAACATGATGGATTTCTGTAGACTCAATGAGTGAAGCACTAAACGTTGTTAATGTGATTTTGTTCAGATGGCTGACCAATGAGCTCCTCTGTGCACAACTGTACCTGACGGCATCCTCTGCGCTGGACAGGGGGCAGGTCATAAACAGCTCTGGTCCAATTAGAGCCTCCGTAGTCCCCAGACGACACAAACATGAGTTCAGCCGCTGCCAGAACCGTGCTACCCACAAGGCCGAGCGCTGAAGGGAGCTGTCATGTGACCCTGCTGCAGCCTTAATACAGGAAACCAAAACAAAATCAGTGAAAAGAAAAATACTTTTTGTTTTTTCTCCTGGTTAAGTCCTGGTTTAACACTGGTTCAGTCTGAGATGGGTCCTGTTTTAGTCCTGAATTAGTCCTACTTCAGGCCTGGTTTAGTTCTGGTTTAATCCTAGTTTTGTCCTTATTGCGCCCTGGTTTAGTCTTGGTTTAGCCCTTGTTCCAGCCTGGTTTAGTCCTTCTTTAGCCCTGCTTCAATCCTAGTTTATTCCTGGTTCAGTCCTGGTTCAGTCCTAGCTAAGTTCTGGTTAAGTTCTGGTTAAGGTTTGATTAAATTAAACCCTGGTTCAGTCCTGCTTTAGTCCTGGTTTAGTCCTAGTTCAGTCCTAGTTCAGTCCTGCTTTAGTCCTGGTTTAGTCCTAGTTCAGTCCTAGTTCAGTCCTAGTTCAGTCCTGCTTTAGTCCTGGTTTAGTCCTAGTTCAGTCCTAGTTCAGTCCTGCTTTAGTCCTGGTTTAGTCCTAGTTCAGTCCTAGTTCAGTCCTGCTTTAGTCCTGGTTTAGTCCTAGTTCAGTCCTAGTTCAGTCCTGCTTTAGTCCTGGTTTAGTCCTAGTTCAGTCCTAGTTCTTCACCTGTAGTCTTGCTTTCAGGGTCCGGTGCAGGAGTCCTGACACTGGCTCTTGGTCCCATCGGAGGGAGACCCAACGTAGGTGCTGCTGGAGGCGGAGCTCTGAGCCTTGGAGGCGGGGCTTAGACAGTGTGGTGATGATGTAACCTCCCTCCACCAACCAATGAGGGCCTGAGAAGGAAAGATGGAGAAAGTGATTAAGATTTACAGTTTATGGTCCAAGGATCTATATTCTGCATTACTCAGGTATTTGTTAAACTATTTTGCACTTTAGTATTAGTATTCGCTAGCATATTTATAAATTACAAACACATGTAACACTGTAATGTTAAATAGAGTCACTCTAACAATTTTCAAAGGTTTATATTTTGGGATTTTTGTGTCAGTTAAGAAATACTCACTGTTTTCTCCCCATGTATTTCCTCAGTACACACATATTGTATAAGCCGCTCTTGAGTGTACTGTCTGCATCTGATTATAAAGTGTTTTATTGTCCAATAATCATGGCGTGCTTGCTAGCATGCTATTTGTTGTTAGGTTCACTTCACTCTGGTCTCTGAGAGTTATGAAAAGCGCTTATAAACTAATTGTGGTGAATAATATAAGGCAGTAAAAATCCGGTAGAGTGCCTTTACAACCTCTCATAGATTATTAGCATGTTTGTTAGCTTATTTCTTAACAGGTACATTTACCTGAGCTGGTCTGGACTGTGTGCTGGGGTCCTCTATGGTCCAGATTGTGGCAGATGTCTCCCATCAGAGCACAGAGAGATAGCGCCCTCTCTAGGTGCTCCACTGTCACTACAACACGAGCACATCCCTCTGAGCCTGCAGGAGCCAGAAGACCTGCAAATATCACATCATCAGACACATCAGGTTAAAATCCTGAAATAGGACTAGACCATGACTAGAACGAGACTAAATTAGAACCAGAAGCAGAACTAGACTAGTAGGACCAAGCCAAGAGTAAAGCAGAACTAAACAAAGGCTAAATTAGAAATAAACACATATTTCACTAGTAGGTCCAACATTCATAACCAGCACTGCACAAGATCAACTAAAACAACTAAACCAGGATTAGATAAGGACTAAAGTAAGGACCAGGACTAAATTAGAATCAAACCAAGTGTAAAGCAGAACTTCACAAGAACAAAAACAATCAAACCAGAAGGAATACCCAAGAAATAAACCAGGACTAAACCAGGACTAAGACCAAACCTGAACCAAACCAAGACTACCAAGAGTGGACCTGTGTCTGCATTCGAATATAGTGAGAGACCACAGTTAAAAATACCCTTCAAAATAAAATAACATAATGGCAAGTTAAGTTAACACTGACTTAAATGTACTAGTAAGCAATCAAATTTTATTGCCACAGCTGCCCTGGGGTAGACTGATGAGAACTTGGCCAATAACTTGTGCCTACCTCCGTCCTGTAAGTCTATTTCCATATAATACTGTCTTGTTTTAATGATATCTATGTCTGTTTCTTCCTATAAAAAAAAACATTCCCAAGGATATAAATACCATTCAATTTCATTTCATTTTTTATTCAGAAATCGAATGCCCCCAAGAGTCCCATATCCTTGGTTGGAAAACACCGCTCTAAACCACTGAGCGTGAGCATGTTTGTACACATCCAGTACACGATTTTCAGTCCTCCTCAGCCTGTGTCCTCTGACTGAGCAGCAGAGGGCACTGTCTCTTAATAATAAATATGCGGTATTACTTCTATGGGGGATTAACCCTAACACATAATATTTAGATCACCCCTCCCTTTGCTCTCTGTGCTAAGTCACTCCCCCTTCATAGTGCTGTTACATTACAATCAGCGCTAATGAAACTACTGCACAACACATCAGGTTTGTGAAGTTACAATGTATTGTTTTGTATCCTACTTTTGTATATATATATATATTTTTTTTAAACACTGTGAGCATGGGTGACATAGTCTTCTACAGGTTTGTACAACTAACTACTACTACTACTACTCTTAAGCAAAGATTGAATAGGGCCTGGGACATATCGCTAGATTACTCAAACATGCATGGATGGCATATAAAACCTCTTCAGGCATGTTTCTGATGAGGGAACAACATTATAACATGGTAAGAAAGCTCTAAAAAGTAAACTTTGCATAATGTCCCCACTTTAAAATATCTTATGGAGTCGGGAGAAGCAGGTGAAAGATTTTGTTGATTCGTGGCCCTAATATAAATGATGTTGATGTCATACCAGCCTGGATGAAGGAGTCCAGGAGCTGTTCTCTGGTCAGACTGGAGTCCACCTGAACTTTGAAAACCTCACAACGAAAACCCAGCGCTTCCTGTTTTTTCTGCAAATAAACATAAGAGGAAATGGATTTGAAACTTCAAATATTCACAAAGAAAGCACAGGAGACACAGTGGAGAATCATGGGAATTGTAGTATTTGAATATGAATGGAGCCTGCTGCATCTGTCAGAGTGTGATGCAACTACAGTGAAACCAAATATTAGCATAAAAATATGAGAAAAACAGGTCTAGGCCAGGACTAAACCAGGACTAAACGAGGTCTAAACCAGGACTAAACCAGGACTAAACCAGGACTAAATGAGGTCTAAACCAGGACTAAACGAGGTCTAAACCAGGACTAAACCAGGACTAAATGAGGTCTAAACCAGGACTAAACCAGTACTAAATGAGGTCTAAACCAGGACTAAACGAGGTCTAAACCAGGACTAAACCAGGACTAAACGAGGTCTAAACCAGGACTAAACCAGGACTACACCAGGACTAAACCAGAACTAAAGCAGAACTAAACCAGGACTAAACAAGGAATAAACCAGGTCTTGAGGTAGAACCTTTTACCTTGATGCAGTGAGCGACCACAGCAGCAATGTTTTCCTGGAGGCTGCCTTCAACTCCATGAAGCATCAGGTTTCCGTACTGTTCCACCTGTGATATACACAAAATAAATATATTAGATACTAATACTATTTCTACTACTGCTGCTGCTAGTACTACCAGTAGTGAAAAGAGTACTGAAAATTTGTACTAAACATTTTAAATACAGCTGCCAAATTTGTACTTACGTAAAGGTATAAAATATGCATGAAAAGTACTACTCAAAGTACAAATCACTATTTCTCTTTTATATAAAATCTGATTAATTAAAGAGTTTAAAACCAACTTGTCGTGTACTCATTAAGTCCTATGATTTGATGATGATTAAATATTACTTTAATATACTACTACTACATTTGTACATACCAGTCGTACGTAGTTGTTGAGAGTCGACAGAGGGATTAGAGAGAAGAGAGCGACCTCATCCAGACATGATTCAGACAGACCTAAAAGAACAAAAGAATACTTGAGTAGTCTGCACCCTGATTTAGTGCTGGTTTGGTCCTAAATGTAGTCCTAGCAAACTGAACTTTGTTTAGTCTTAGTCCTGGTTTAGTCCAGGTATAGCCCATGTTCAGTCCAAGTTCAGTCCAGGTTTAATCCAGGTTTAGTCTTGATATAGTCCAACTACTACTACTACTACTTGTATAAACCTAATTTACTCCTGTTTTCGTATTGCCAACGTCTGTATTATAAATTTTAAATTAAATATTGTAAAGAATTTGAAGGTCAAAATATATTTATTACTAAAAAACACAACTCTTTGGTGATATCCCAGTTTTGAGTGACTTTTAGACCAGAATTCATGAATAAATAATCACTTTCACATTACTTCAACAGGTAGATCTAGTTTCCAATACTCACTTTGTACATAAAACAAAACAACCACTTGTAACGGCTACAACCGTCCAATGCCAGAAGATAATAATTTCAACAGAAAACCAATTAGCAGAAGTTGGCTGAAAATCTGCCCAAACAATTCCACATCTCCACAGGGAATGTGACTAATTACTGTTAACGAGGGGGGCGCTGTGATGTTGGCTCAGTTTGAATAAACCCGCTTCAGTTCAAGATCATTTTTCAACTGTTTATGTGCCAGAATAAACTGCCAAAATATCTACTATGACAAGCCTACCAGTCAAAACAACAACAGGTAAAATTCTGTGCTAGTCATTATGGGTTTAGTCTTGGTTTAGCTCTGGCTTAGTCCTGGCTTAGTCCTGGTTGGGTCCCCATTTGGTCCTTGTTTAGTCTTGGTTTAGTCCTACCTTTGAGCTGGATCCTGATATTGGGACTTGGAGGTTTTCGGACCAGATCCCAGGGACAGAGTGAGACCTCTTCACTCACAGACCACTCTCTGTCTCCTGCAAAACAAAGATATAACAGTACATGGTTAAGACCCTGTACACACAACACAGATATTCTTTGGCCTGCTCGGTCAGTCTCTCCATCTCCTCACATATAAAAGCGCTGGGATCCAATCTATAAATTTAGTTAAAGGTGCTGTATCTGATTTTTATCTTTATCTTTTTATTTTAAAAACGTGAAAAACAGAATAAATACATTTTGAAAGACACATTTTGCAGATACATGGGTAGGATTTTACATATTGTGTTGTGTTGTTTTGGGATAATGGGGGAAACCGGGGTGTGAGAAAACTCACCTAGACACAGGGAGAACATGCAAACTCCACACAGAAAGGTGAGAGAGTGAAACTTGGAACCTTCTTGCTGTGAGGAGAGTACTAGCCATTGTAGGTACTGATATAATACTAGTATTAAAAGACATACCCTACCTTTCTGAAAGTAGTTAATTAGCCAGACCTCTTTTTGTTTATTGACTGTGTTGCCTCCACTGAACATATGTCTGTTATGAATTATTGAAAAGAGTGTGAGCCCGGAGCCCAGAGACAGAGGGACAGAGACACAGGACAGCAGATGAGGTATTACTTATTTATGACAGATCTGTTACTATTGGACCAAACTGAAAAATATAAAATACTTTTAAATAGATTAGGTAGAATAATATACAGTCTATTTTTAATTTAATAATTTAAGTTGTTCTAGGACTTTGTTAGTTCCGTTTTAGTCCTGGTTTAGTTCAGGTTAAATCCTGGTTCAGTCCTGGTTTAGTCCTGATCTAGTCCTGGTTTAGTCCTGATCTAGTCCTGGTTTGGTTTTGGTTTGGTCCTTGTGTAGTCCTGGTTTAGTCCTGTTTTTTGTCCTGATTTCAGTCCTGGTTTATTCCAGGTTAAGTCCTGGGTTAGTTCTAGTCAAGTCCTGGTTTAGTCCTGGTTAAATCCTGGTTTCAGTCTTGATTTCTTGATTATCTTGGTTTAATCCAAATTGAATCCTGGTTCAGTTCTGGATTAGTCCTGGTTTAGTCCTGGTTTAGCCCTGGTTTAGTCCTGGATTAGCCCTGGATTAGTCCTGGTTTAGTCCTGGTTTAGTCCTGATCTCACCGATGCAGATGGACTTGATACTCCTGTGGCTGAGTCCTAGAGGTTTGTCTTGATCCTGGTTTCGATCCTGGTCTAGATCTGGACTTTCACACAGAGACCTGACAAAGTCCACGAAAATCTGGACCACTTCAGACCACACCTGGGACCATTTTGTAGATCGGTCTATCACCACAGAACTGAGGTCCAAATGATCTGGAGGGGGAACAGAACCGGCAACCAGAGCAGAGCCATCAGGAGCCATTGAGCAAGGCAACACCACACGAACTCGATATGAATCTGCAACAGAGCATTAGACAGGGTTATACCTGGTTTAGTCCTGGTGTAGTCCTGGTTTAATCCTGGTTTAATCCTTGTTTAGTCTTGGTTTAGTCCTGGTCCAGCCCAGCTTCAGTCCTGGTTTAATCCTTGTTTAGTCCAGGTTTAGTCCTGGTCCAGTCCTGATTTAGTCCTGGTTTAGCCCTAGTTTAGTCCTGGTTTAGTCCTGGTCTTACTCAGGTTCTCGAGCAGGTCTTTGCAGTCGTCTGTGGCCAGGTCGTGGATGGTCCGGTCCCATTTGTCTCTGATGTTCAGGTTCTGTTCAGGATGAGAACACAGCTCCTCCAGACACTCCTGCAATTAGACACATCCCTGGGTCAAAATTTATGTAAAACAACACCACTCCAGGAAATAGACAATTTCAATAGCCACAAAATATGCATCTTCAGAATTTAAATCAAGCTTGAACATACCCAAGGACTAAACCAGGACTAAGATTTATTTAGCACCTAATCTGGGACTAAACTATCAAACAATGTATGTACGAATAATTGTAGTATTGACAGTAATAGTAGTAAATGTAAAAAGTAAAAGTAGTACTATATACAGTATATGCATTAGCAGTAGTAGTTGTAGTAGTAGTACTAGTCATAGTAGCAGCAGCAGTAGTAGTAGTAGTAGCAGCAGTAGTAGTAGTAGTTGTAGTTGTAGTTGTAGTTGTAGTTAGGGATCATATACTTACTGATTTGGTCAGTGAATACATAATTGTAATGTAATTCCTTCATTGGGATTCTGGTCCAGTCTTGGTCTAGACTTTGTGTTATCGTCCCGGGACAAGGACAGAGCGCCATTAATGAAATGAAAGAGAGAGCGAGAGAGAGAGAAAGAGAAGACAGACAGAGCGAAAGAGAAAGAGGAGGAGAAGCAGGAGAGGAAGACAGAGGTAAAGAGTTAGTAGAGAGGGAGACAGAGAGAATGGAGAGGGAGAGTATATAGAATGGGAAGGATGAAGAGAAAAAGAGGGAGAGACAGAAGAGATAGATGAGAGTAAGAGAAGGGTGCATTTCATTTAGAGGAGTCCAAATGAGATTGTTGAGCAATAATGTTATGTAAAGATCACTTCCAATGGGATTATTACATCAGATCTGTTTCATAAACTGGGACTGAACCAGGACTAAAGCAGGACTGAACCAGGACTAAACCAGGACTGAAGCAAGGCTGACCCAGAGATAAACAA
This sequence comes from Periophthalmus magnuspinnatus, assembly GCF_009829125.3. NCBI lineage: Eukaryota > Metazoa > Chordata > Actinopteri > Gobiiformes > Gobiidae > Periophthalmus > Periophthalmus magnuspinnatus. The sequence continues at coordinate 8,233,554 of NC_047131.1, read as the reverse complement.
GAACTAAACCAGGATTAAACTAGATGTAAATGATTCTAAATAATAATAATAATAATAATAGTAGTAGTAGTAGTAGTAGTAGTAGTAGTTGTAGTTGTTGTTGTTGTTGTTGTTATAAATAAAATAGTAATTTACATTGAAAAAATAGGTTTGTTCAGTTCTGTTTTAGTCCTGCTACAGCCCTGCTGCAGTCCTGGTTCAGTCCTGGTTCAGTCCTGGTTCAGTCCTGGTTCAGTCCTGGTTCAGTCCTGTTTCAGTCCCCTGATTTAGTGCCTGGTTCAGTCCTGCATTAGTCCTGCTTTAGTTCTGCTTGGTTCAGTCCTGGTCTAGTCCTGGTCTAGTCCTGGTCTAGTCCTGGTCTAGTTCTCACCTTAAACCCTTGAGCAGCAGCAATGTGAGCAGCGGTCCATCCTTCTGTGTTGGTTTGATTCAGGAGTTCAGAGGAGATGTTCAGTGTCACCGCGGCGACAGGAGAGGACGCCATGTGACCAAAGTTCACTCTGGAGTAGCTCTGAAGATCGCTGGGGTCAGGGGTCACAAGGGAGTCATTCGTGTGGTACAGCAGCAAACGTAGTAGCTCAAGGTTTCCTGAACGCACAGCGGCATGGAGAGGACTGCAGCCATCCTAAACACAATACTGCATTTAGTCTTACTACAGGACAAGTATATGAGCTGTGCCCTGGTTTGAACCCTGTTTTTTGTTCTGATGTAGACTTGGTTTGGTCCTGTTCTTGTCCTGGTTTGGATTTGGTTTAGTCCAGGCACTAGTACTCAATTTTGTTACTTAAGTAAAAGTACAGATACTGGAAAAAAATATTAAAGTCAAAGTATCACATGAAAAAATCAACTTAAGGAAAAGTATTAACTTGTTTGAAAATGTACTTAAAGTGTAAAAAGTCAAAGTATTTGTGGAGATTTTCAGATCTATTAAAACTTCAAATGTAGTGATTTTGATACAGATTTGTGCTGAATTTTGCTCAATAGTACAGTACTTTACTAATTTACTTAGTTACATTCCACCACTAAGCCAAACTTTCAAGAGCTGTTAATCATGTTGTAAGGGTGTTCCCTCATAAGTAGCAGACTCAGAGTTGTAATTAGATTGATTGATGTCTGTTTGAGTAAAGTAGTGTTGTACAACAAAAAAAATGCAGTGTAATTTTCAACAGTTATAGTAGTGGTCTGATATATATCAATCCCCTGATACCAAACTAATCCGGATAAATACAATTTTACTCCAGTATTGATATTTCAAATACATATTTATGGTCACACATTGATCATATTTTTATATAGTCCTTTTCCACCTTCAAGTCACTCAAAACACTTTACATCAAGGCACCACTCACCCATTCAACACACATTCAGACATCAGTGTACACACTGGTGTATGTATCTCTTTGCACCTATGCCTGTGGCAGAATGTTCAGCAGTTACCATGGTGACACAATGCACACATTAGCTAATACAGCCAAAAAAAAGTTTAAAAATGGTCTGAAAACTCAAGAAAAACAAATGGATTTAAACAAGATATTTTCAGAAGCCTGTGATCGATATGAGCGTCCATAGTCCTATTTAAGTATTTGTTTTTCAACAAAAAGGTGAGAGTGACTAACTGTGGGATCACCTGTTGTAGTTGTAAGTCAGTTCTTTATAGTCAGCACTGCATTTAAACAAAGCTCAGATTAAAGTCTAACTTGAGTAACAGAGCTTTAGAGAGACCAGTGCCTCTAGTTAGCTTCACCGCAATTAGTATCTGAGGATCAGTATTTTAAACAACCAAAAGCATTGATGTAGTTCAAACAGGCTTTGGTGTAGCTCATCTGAAACTGCGCCTGAATCTGTGTCACATGTGAACGAACAGAGGGCCCTGTCATCACCATCACCCAGCGCCATGGCAACCGCTGCATCCAGGGGGTTACCACGGCAACACAGGAAACACTCTCATCGGGACCAAATTCAGACAGAGCCCCCATTCATTAACATCAAGAAAAGAGACAGGATAACCACTCTGCCACAGCAACATAAGGAGGACATGCACACACTCAACTCAGAGCTCAGGAATCTAACCCACAACCTCCTGATTGAGAAGAGCAGAAAGGATGCCACTCTGCCACAGTAACAAAATAATTCACAGAGTAGTAGTAGTAGTAGTAGTAGTAGTAGTAGTAGTAGTAGTAGTAGTAGTAGTAGTAGTAGCAGTAGTAGTAGTAGTAGTAGTAGTAGTAGTAGCAGTAGCAGTAGTAGTGGTAATAACAGTAGCAGTAGTGATAGTAGTGATAGTAGTAGAAAATGGTAGAAAAAGGTCACATTTACATAGCACTTTCCTATTTTCAAGGCACTCAAAGCACTTTACATCAAGGAACCACTCACCCATTCAAGACACATTCATACACCAATGTGCGCAGTAGTAATAGTAGTTGTAGTAATGGTATTAGCAGTCATGGAGGTCAAATTAGCATGAGTACTCACAGTAGTAGAGATGTAGCGGTCAGCTCCAGACTCCAGCAGCAGGCGCACACAGTGAGTTTGTCCAGATTCAGAGGCCAGAGACAGGGCAGAGACACCTCCAGAAGAAACAGCATTCACCTGAGCCATGGAGGACAGGAGTGCGGAGACGCTACTGCGAAGGGACATGGGAATACAGCACAAAATGAGGTTAAGGTTAAGATACACTTTAACGTCCCAATAGGGAAATGTGTACTCTGCATTTGACCCATCCTTCAGTGTCTCTGGGTTAAACCTCTCAGGAGCAGTGGGACAAATCTCCAGATGCTGAGCTAGTATTGGCCAGGACTACTTGCATGTTTTGAGGTGATGGAGGAAATCGGAGTGGCCAGAAGAAATCCATCAAGGCACAAGATGAATATGGAGACTCCACATAGAAAGACCCAGGAGTCAAACCCACAACCTTCTTACTGTGAGGCATGCTAAACCCTCAGACACCATGCCAACATCATCACAATATTAGCTGACAAGATTTCTATAATGCTACAGTAATCCATTTTAGAAATAGTTTCCCCTAATTTCCCAAAAATGTGCAATATAACGTTCGATTTTAGTCATAATTTTCTGTGCTAATTTGACTCTTTTGTGCTAGTTAAATATTGATTCATTTTGGATTTTACTTAAAGGTCCTCTATTACACAAAATTGACTCTTGTGAGCTTTAAGCCATGTTACAATTCTCCTCAAAAACATACCTGGAGTTGTGTTTTGTTTCATTCACACATGTTTTAGTAACCCTTTATTATTAGTCTGTCTACATCTCCAAAGCACAAAATGCTCTGTTCCACCTTGTGATGTCATAAAGTGGTAGTTTTCAAGTTATAAGTTACCTTTTACCTTTCATTTAATAGACATTGGAAATTCCAGGGCTAAAATTATCCAAATGATTCTAGTGAAGGTGTGTGGAGTTTAAAATCACAGTGGAGCGCTTTCTGTATCACCACATGATGACATCACAAGGTGGAACAGAGTGTTTTCTGTTTGAGAGAAGAACTCAGCCTATATATGAAAGGTTTGTGTGTTAAACATGTGCAAATGAAACAAAACACAACTCCAATCACGTTTTTGATGAGGAAACAACATTATAACATAGATCAGAACATAGTGTAATATGGGCTCTTTAACAAGTAACAGTTTTATTAACTTCTGCATTAAAAAAAACTGCAGTATTATGGTTACTGTGACATACTTAGATATTTCATTTTTACTAATATCATGCATCCCTTAACACATTCCCAAATATATTTATCGAACAATTTCCTTAGCAACAAGACATAAATTCACTTTATAAGCTCCTGGCTCAGATCTGGAGAAGGGGAGTGGGATATTTCTAGCCTGAGCAGTGACTCACGTTCGAGTGGATCATCTTTCCCTCTGAGGATCTTTGTTCAAACTTTCCCTCACTCACTTTGACTCCAGCTGCTCTGAACCTGTTAGTGTCTCATATAGTATCACGTTTCATACAGTAGCTCCAGTTCTTAGTTCTTATTTTCTGCACATATGACATTTTTGTTTTTCAGACCGACCTGGAGTGGCCCTGAGCCGCAGCGAAGTGCAGAGGAGTGAATCCTTTAAGATCGGTGACATCAGCAGAGACGACAGACAACAACTCCTCCACGCAATCTGTAGGGAAGAAGTAACAATATTTAGGATTTCTACTTGACCAGCCAGTCCCTTCTACATGAAGTTTGAATCCAAAAGAGCCTGCAACCACAGAATACAGCATGAAACCCTCGTCCTAACTTGAGACAGTCCAACCACAGCCGCACATTTGTATCATGTGTCTCTCAAATTCTCATATCATTCAACTAAATACATTTCACCAGAGACGAGTTTAGAGCTTTTACTGTTGACTCTGCAAAAATGTGTGCTGTTGCTTGGACCTTTGTGTAATTTTCCCCCTTTTTATTGTGTAAATGTGTTTATATGTTTGTTTTGTCACGAACAGAGCATGCGTCTCTCTAATTGGTTAATCCGCCTGTCAATCACGCCCTCTGAAATCGGAGAGACAGGAAACAGTTCCCACTCGTCTTTGCAAAGTTTTGTGAAACTGTGTGGTTCTGGTTGGACAGGTAAAAGGCACTACTTCGGAGATATTAGTCTTGGTGTAAGTAACACTGATGAGGCATCCCAAGGGGAAATCCAAAATAAATAAATAAAAATGCAAGTGAATTGTTATGAGATTTTTATAACCCTCTGTTTGCTTAGTAAGGTTTGTATTTGAGTGATTCATGCATTTCAAAGAATTCTGTAATCTTATGAATTGAATTGCATTGCAAAGTTTATTCTTGTAACTCCAGCCTGCAGTAAACACAGTGTGATATTATGTTTGAACCACAGAGTCATGTGTCTAAGCCAGGACTAATCCAAAACTAATTGGACTAAACTAGGACTAAACCGAAACAAGTCTGAACAAATACTACACCAGGTATAAAACATAACTAACACAGGACTAAACCAGGACTGAATCAGAATTTAATCACGACTTCAATTTGCAAAATATAGTACGCTCTTGTTTTTTCCCATTGCTTTGTGGAGTTTCTTATTAATTCTAAACTCCAGCCTACGATTGTCAAATGTATTAAAAATCAGACAATCAATACTAAAACTAGTATCAAAACTAGATAATCATTTGAAGTAAAGTATTGATACTAAAACAGTCCCATTCACAGGACAGAAATGAACCTTTCCCGAATATCTTTAGAATGATCTTGAGCTGTATCTTTCACAAGTATAAGACACATAGACTAGTATACACCCATGGACCACTATGAACCTACTGGACACTGAGGATTACACAGATATAAGGCCACATGGAAACAGAAAAGAAAGTACTACTATTTCATGTTGAAAATCACATTTTATTTTTTTAAAGAAAGAGTGTTTTTTATTATCATTTATAGTATCGGATTCAGTATCGAGTCTATTTCTTAGTATCAAAATTGAGTTTGAAATTTCAGTATCATGACAGCTCTAGCCCAGGCTGCAGTAAACACAGTGTGATCTCTGTCTAAACCGCAGGGTCATGAGTTACAGTGACATGGATCATAATGACAGAGCCTCTTTAACATGGCTATAATTATATTTCAATGTTACCCTCACACAAACATACAGAGACATGTGAGACGGCTGTGTACAAGGCAGGGCCATGACCCACAGATCTGCAAGGACTGAAAGTAGACTAGACAAGGACTACACCATGACAAGAACAGGACTAGAAAAGGAATAAACCAGGACTAAACCAGGACTCAATGAAAAAACTACACCAGGACAAGAACAGGACTAAACATGGACTAACCAGAACTAAACCAGGACTAAACATGGACTAAACATGAACTAGAACAGGAAAAAAACAGGACTAAACCAATACTACACAAGGAATACCCCTAGATTACACCAGGACTACACCAGAACTCTACTAAGACTCAACTGGAACAAGAAAAGGATTAAACCAGGACTAACCAGAACTAAACCAGGACCAAACATGACTAAACCTGGACTAAACATGGACTAAAATATGACTATACCAATACTCAACAAGACAAGAACAGGACTAAGCATAGACTAGAACAGGACTAAACCAGGACTACAGCAGGATTACACCAGGACTCTGCCAAAACTCAACTAACTCTACTAAGACTCAACTGGAACAAGAAAAGGACTAAACCAGGACTAACCAGAACTAAACCAAGACTGAACATGGACTAAACATGGAAACCTAGAACAGGACTAAACCAAAACTAAACCAGTACTGTACCAAAACTAAACCAAATAGGCCTAAATGTCTGAACCAGGACTGGGTACTAAATCAGGACTTAACAAGGATTAATATAGTCTAAATCAAGACCAAACCAGGAAATCAAAAGAAGAGGTCATTAAAGCTACTATCTGGAATTAGACTGGCTGACCCTGCAGTCTCACATAACACCACTAGATGCTATCCACGTTACTGCTGTATAGTGGTGCAGCTTACGCTATTGGCCCAAAATGCCTGCCCCATCTTTGTCAGTCTGCCCCAAGTCAGAGAAATTCAAAATTCAGATATAAATGTCTTACCTGTTTGTCCATTTTGAGCAGCAGCGAAGAGAGCGGAGATTCTGAGGTTTTCAATGGAGTCCCGATCATCGAACAGTGGAGCGTTGTGATTGGATGAGAGGTCAGGAGGAGCATTGTGATCGGATGGAGAGAGGTAGTGACCGGGTTCACAGTCCAAGGGAGCGTTATGATTGGAGATGAGGACGTTATGGTCAAGTTCACAGTCTGAGAGCACATTCTGATTGGAGGAAATGAGGTTGTGGGCGGATTCACAGTCTAGAAGAGCATTATGATTGGAGGAGAAGATGTTGTAGGTAGGTTCAGTGTGATTGGAGGAGATGCGATTGTCGGTGTGTTCACAGTCTGAGCGAGTGCTGTGATTGGATGACAGAAGGTTGTGGGCTGATTCATAGGCTACCGGAGCACTGCGATTGGCGTAGATGACTGACTCACAGTCCAAAGGAGCACTATGATTGGCTGAGAGCATGTTGTGGGTGGGATCACAGTCCAGGTAAGCGTTATGATTGGTGGAGAGGACATTTTGGGCGGGATCACAGTCGGAGAGTTGTAGTTTTTGTAGGTTTTGTCGTGGGTTGAGCAGCATTGACATTGACATTAAAGTGGCGTGTTCCTGGAGAGCAGCGGGGAGCTTTAGCAGGTCTGAGTCCAGGGCTCCGGACCAGGCTCCCCCCGACCCGGGCGCTAAGGGGGGGCAGCAGCCTGGAGGAGGGGAGGGAGAGACTACATGGTTAGCACTACAAGAAGAAGTACAAGACACTACAGGGTTAAATCCAGAGAGACAGAATAAAACACTAATTATAATCTTCCAGAAGACTGGCTATGCCAAATATGTGTTTAAATGTATTTGACCATTTTTTAAATAATGAATCTTATCACGTTATTAATTACCATATAGCTGGTTAGCTTCCTTCATACACTGTACATCTTTTCTGGTGGAGGGTCCACCACCTTCTTGTCTCCATGGATATATCTTATACTGTTTAGTCATCCCTACTCACTTGAAGATGCACTAGAGAGAGAATGTCTGTGGATGCTGCATACATAATAATAAAACAATTCCTAATAGTGACAACATATTTGATTACGTTAAAACAGCTCATCACACTTAAAAATTTTAGGTAAGCTCGAGATACGAATTTTAATAATTTTGGGTATTAATTAAAGACATGATGTTGAAAACCCTCCTCGCATACCTCCTAGGTCTTTCTGCATACCCCTGCGGTAACTGTACCAGAAATTTATGAACCACAGATCTAGGCCATGCAAAATAATCTCCATGGAGACAAACAGGTTGAAGACCCCCACCAGCAAAGTGACTCAGTACACCAGTTTATATTGTGTTCTACTGCATCTCACTGGTAAGAACTATCAATTTTAAGGATGGTAAAGGAGGGATGAGGTTATATTGGAAAATAAAAGGTTGGAAGTGGAAATGGTTAAAAGTGCTGCAAAAACAAAAGAAAGAGAAAAGACATTTAAGTTCATGCAACTGTCAAAACAAATACATTAAAAAACACAACCCAAAATGCAATTTGGAAGCAACAAATCTAAGTTACTGTCTCAGTTACAGGCACATTCTGTAAGTTTTTTTTGTATGGTACCTACTTGTCTCCATGGAGATGTTATTGCTATACTTAGGTTGTTCCACAACACAGCATTCAACTTATCTTTCACCATGGAGACAAACAGGTGACACCACAAGGCGAAGTTACAGGTCAGATATGTGGAAAGGCGAGCCCACTCCGAGTAGTAAATGCTAGATATACTAAATACAGAAAATCATGTTTTCATTGTAACATATTGGTGGTTTTCAGATGATAGAATATAATTACATTGTACTTTGTCATGAAATATCCAAAAGGTAAATTCACAAATCTTGAACCTGATCATTTCTATTAGTGACCAAACCCAAAAACTAACTCTAGTGCCACAAAAATCAGCATTTTAAAAATATGTATTAAAAAAACAATGGCCTATAGGATGTTGCCGTGCCATCTGAAACCCCCAATATCACAAAATGGAGCCATAGAAATCCACGAAAACCAAATGAAACATGCAGAGGTGGTTAAAGGAAGCAGGAAGTGAAGCTGTGATTGGCTGATGTTGAAGGATGGGGGGAGCCTCTGGCATCAGCTTCAGAGTTAAACCAGTGAAAAAGGCCCTAAATCAATAAGGCAGAGATATAATAAGCTATGATAAATGAGGGAAGGGCTGAAGTAGAACGCCCATTTGAGAAGAGCACCGCAGAAAAACCAGGAAGAAACAAAAACAGGAGGTAAAAGTGTCCAGATTCACAAAAGGAGGGGAAGAAGAGTTTATTTATGTTTTTGTTGTAATTGATATAATTTTAATACACCATTATAGTTCTGTTAAGTATTTGAATTACAAATTTAAGTCTACACATAGATGCTTGGTTAGATGTCAAACTATTGCCTGAGATCCAGAACAAACACTTCTCCGGTACATTATGAAGATGTGAGTCTAGTCACCGGTGAATCTCCCAGAGTTCCAAGGAGCCTGATTGATAGGTAAACATTTGTCATCTAGGATTTAGAACAAAATCATATTTCTCTCCCTCAGATTAGCGAGTAGCGTCACTCTTTGACTCTGCAAAAATGTTTTCTCCCCTGTGATATTTTTTTTTCCTTTCTTTTTGCCTTTGATACGGATGGACCATGCGAGCCCCTGATTGGCTTATCCACCTGTCAATCAGACCTATTTGAAAGTATCTCAAGATTCACTGGTGACCAGACTCAAAGTGTGTATTCTGGATCCCAGGCAAAAAATAATATGAAATCTTTAAACCTATCCATGGGTTTCAGAATGATGAGATTCAAGAACTGTTGTCATAGCACTTAACAATTTTAAACTAAATATTATATCTTTTGAATGAGAAAAAGTCCTCAAAATGTTGCATATAACAGGAAGCTGAAACCCACTATGTGTCTATGGAAATTCTGACAATTGATCCAAAAGTACGACTCCATAAAAGGTAACACAATCTGTAGCATTATCCGAATCAAAACAAGGACAGAGCATTACAGGAATTTTAGTAATATTTAGGCGTAGCTTGGAGCAGAGAGGACAGGTGTGTAGTGGGCGGGGCCTGGAGGTGCGGTGGGAGGAGCCCAGTTTACCTGATGCTGCTGCCAGGAGGCTAACGCAGTCGGGGGAGGATGGAGGGGGAGGGGCACATGCTGCGGCAGCCATCTTGGTCTGTCCAGGCGATCACATGACAGTCACATGACACAGTTAATTGCACACAACACAATGGGACACAAACATATGCATCAGTGGAACAGTAATGTTATTGGTAATGATGAAACTATTTACTTGGAGATATACAGTCTAATATTCAACACTGTTAAAGATGCACTGCGTAAATTTTCTGGAGTGTAGGGCTGTTGTCAACTACAGAAATTCTTGGTCGACTAAAGAAATGTGCTGCTGACCGATTAGGCGAGTAAAAAGGGGGTGTAGCAAAAGCTCTCAAAACTATTTTCTATGTATCTGACCCAAACTGCACTCACACGACTACAACTTTTACATATAAACACCAACAAATACCCAACTCCCTCACTTCTTCAGCCAACGCCCTCACTTCTCCTTTCTGCTGTTGTCCCACATCAGTCCTTATAAACTAAAATAATAAGACAACAAATTTAGCTCATATCCATGAAAATAAGCAGGTCTGATCTGTGGCCTTGTTCACACTGACAATGCATGTTTTTCGGGGTTTTTTAGATAGACATGTTTAATGCCATACTGTGGAACATTCCAAATATTTCATAAACATATCTATCTATGTTCTTGGATATGTAGTAAACATGGTCAAATCAAATACTGATTTTTACTGATAACTGTAATGTTGAAAAAATAAGTTTCACATTACAAATAGATTTTAGGGCTGCAAAGTCTTTATAACTGAATACAGCAAAAGGCTCTGTGCACAACAGTAGCTGGCTACTTCAGAGGGACAGTCGGCAGGACAGTTTCTGCTTTAGTGTAATGTCTATGAAGATTTTGCAGAGTCACGCTAGAATCAATAAATCCTGAAAGATCAGTCAGTGGACAGGGAGCTGTGGGTGGACGACATTGACAACATGTTAAACACTTTACAAATGAGGAGAAACCTTCACCAGAGGACACCTCTGCTCTTACAAAGTACATCTCTGTGTCTCAATGCTAATGCTAAATTGTTGACACAAAGACGTACCTTTGTAAAAGCAGAAGTCTCCTGTGAAGATTTCCTCACATCTGTAAAGCACCGCCCACTGCCTGATCTGTCAGGATTTATTGATTTTAGCGCGACTCGGCAAAAACCGCATAGGGATTACAGCGGAAATGGTTGGGCAGTCTCTCTGACTGGAACTAGCCGGCTGCTGTTGTGCACAGAGCCTATAATTGAAATCATGATTTCAAATATGACTAATTGCACAGCCCTGATGAAAACTATCACGCAATCAACTACGCCAGACTTCTTCTACAGTAACATTACTATTCCACATTTCACTATTTAAATGACGCATGCATGACACATAAACACAGAGTTTAGATAACAACCATGCCCACACTGCACAGTTCTACCTGAGAAGCGCCGAGTGGAGGTACCAGGTCGAGCGCTGGTTTGGGGGGCAGTTGTGGTGTGATCTTTAGTCCCCCCCTGCCCCCCTCTCCCGCCTTCACAGAGGGCGCAGGGGTCTGCGACAGGCCTGGCTTTTTGGGTGGGATGGGAGGCGGGTTCCCTCGGTCGATACGGGCGACGGTGGGAGACTTAATGCCGATTGGGTGGCTCAGTCGCCCCGGAAATGGCCCACTCTCCGAGGCCGAGTGAGGAAGGCCCGGTCGGAGTGGCGTGGAGCCCGGAGGACTTGTGAATCGTGATAAAACCTAAAAAAACAAAAAACAGCACACAATATTCATGGTTTTACTTCCTGCTATATTAAGCTACATTTTGAGGATTTCTTCCCATTCAAAAGATATCACATATTGTTTTACATTTAAATTGCACAGGGTAAATTATCTTGTGAAGGGTCCACCAAATCCTTTTCTCCATGTTTTTAGTTTGCTAAGAATGTTCCACCGTGTGGCAATAAACTAATTATATCTACGAGTAAGCCTTGTGGTTCACCATATTAGCAATAAAACGCTGCCATATTGTAGAAGATTTCAGGGAAAGCAATAATCTCCTTGGGAACAAGCGGATCTGACCTGTAAACAAGCCCCGGGGTCTAAACATGGCTACCCACGAAAGTCAATGGTCCGTGCTCAATGGCGCATGTCACAAGTTTAGCCTTTAGCAGCTTGGTACATCCGGTCCGGCCCTGCTCATGGACCACGCGCAGTTAAGCTACCCTCCATGAGACACAACAAGAGCAAGCAGAGCGGAGGAGGCAATGGAATAATAATAAATATATTACAAATTACATTATGTTTCCAGGAGCTTCAGAACCATGTTCTAAACTTCGTTCACAACAGTTGGGCTCATTCACATCGCTCACATGCTCGCTCATGTCATTCCATGTGACAGTTCTAACCAATCAGCACTCGAGTTTAGCTAAAGTGGACATAGAGCGTAGCCGAAGTTAACAATTAAAAAGTGCTCTTTAAGACAATAGACGAATTTGGAGCTGAGGAAAAAGTTTATGATCTGAAAATAGGTAAAAATTGCCACAAAATTTGCTGTCAGCCGAACACAAGCAGTTGTGATTACATTGTGCTCTATAAGAAAAATCTTTTCTGGGCAGAAGCAATTTTTTCGTTGTAGTACCAATGAGGGGCCACTAATCCAACTCGAGACAGCTCTAAGCTAGCAACACCCTATCCAGTTATTTTAATAGATCCATGCCTGTAACTTGCCCTGGTGGTATCATCTGCTTGTCTCCATGGAAATATAAAAAGTTAAATGACGTACTATGGAACATTTCAGGCAAAACAAAAACATCTCTGTTGAGACAAGCAGGTGGCACCACTCCACTAGAAAAGGTTCATAAGTTACATAGTCAACCTTTAATACATGATAAATGAATCTCTGTCAGACCAACCTGCGTGACTGTGTGCCTGGCCTGCTGTTTGGCTGCGAAGTTCGTGTCTCTGTTGGTTGGGGAAAGGTCTCTGGCGGGAGGACTGCTCTGAGACCCGTTCTGGTTTTGGTCCTGCTCCTGGAACTTGTACCTGGCGGCCTGGACTCGAGGGCTGACTCCAGTTGGAATCCCGCTCACGTGCTGCGCCGACTCCGATCCGTTTTCCGTACTCAGCGCCCGGGTTTTCGGTAAACTCAGCCCCACGTAGTTCGCTGGACTTGGCTTCACTGGGATGTTCAGAGGGCCCTTTTTCTGCGCCTCTATCTCGGCGTCCGTTTGGCACGATATTGTTCTGGACATTACCGGATCTGTCGCTACGGAAACCGAAGCAGTTTCAACTTTACTACTTTCTGTTTTGCTAACGGGCTCGTTAGCTTTAGCCTCTTTGCTATCGCTCTGACCAGTCCTGAGTGTTTCGATTTGTTGTCGTAAATTTTGGTTCTCTGTCTCTTCACGAGTTAGCTTAGCACGTAGCTGTTCCCGCTCCGTGTCAAATTCAGACAGCTGTTTCTCCATGGTAGCCTCCATTTGTTGAGATTTTTGCTTCTCATTTTCGAGGTCCTCTTGTAGTCGTCCAGAGCTGCGCGTTTCCTCATCATATCGCGTCTGTAGCTCGTCGAATCGTTGTGACTCCTCTACGACACGGGTGGCTAGCTGCTTGCACTCGCGCACTAACATCATGACGATATGCTTGTTCTTGTCACGCTCGTCCTTTAGCTGCGCCGTTAGCTTACGGTGTTCCTGCTCCAGGCTCTGCAACTGAAGCTTCTCCATCTCCAACTGTAAAAAGAAAAAGAATGAAACAGGTCAGGGGTGATGCAAAAGATGTACCACTTAAAAGGCTCGTATTATAATATTTTATGATTTATGTTATAATGTTTCCTCATCACAAACAGACCTGGATTTGTGTTTGTGTTTCATTCACACATGTTTAACACACAAACCCTTTATGTTTAGGCTGAGTTCTTCTCTCAAACACTCTGTTCCACCTTGTGATGTCATGTGGTAACACAGGAAGTGCTCCACTGTGTTGTTATACTCTATACACCATCACTAGCATTATTTATGTAATTTCAGCTCTGGAACTGCCAATCTCTACTAAACAAAAGGTAAAACGTAGCTGTTGAAACTTGAAAACTACCGCTTCGTGTGCGCTTCATCACATTTTGAACTCTAGAGATGTAGAGAGAAAATAATAGAGTTACTCAAACATGTGAATGAAACAAAACACAACTCTACGCATGTTTTGAAGCGGTAACAACATTACAACATGTCTAAACCTTCACAAGGGAAAATTTTGCATAACATAGGACCTTTAAAGAAGGCATATTATGCTTTTTCTCTGGTATTTAGAATGAAATTTACCACTGCCAATGATAACACCAAAGTCTAAGTGCCGTGTGTTATTACTGCATAACACACAACTAGTCCAGCAACTGTTAAATTACATTCCATATCACTGCTCTGCTGCTATCACCATGACGTCACCATAGCAACGTGTAAACAAATGCTCAACTGCTCTGAGTACAATGTAGAGACAAGCTGATTTAAAACAATGAAATAACTGATATATTTTACACATTTACAGACAGTGAACAGGCTTTTAAGATTCACCGGTCAGACATTTCAGTTTGTAGCCGTGGTAACAGCACATTAAACAACTCGGAGCCGTGTGACAACAGCATAACACACGGCTCCGAGTTGTTTTAAGCTTCCATAAAAATACGTAGACCTGAATTTTACATTTTGTTCACTGTAATATTGATCTAAGTCTTCCTTTTTTATTCTTGAAAAATTGCCATGTGACATTTATGAAGCCTAGTAGTATCTAGGACCTGTCTGATTTTGTTTTAAATAATTGCACAGAGAGTAGTATTTTCTGAGCATTCAAGCCTTAAATGTAGGACTCCTCTCCAGACTGAGGATTATAGAAACATGCTTGTATCAATCAAAAATACAACTCAGGAAACTGGAGATGCGAGAACAACATTATAAAATAAATACTCCTTTACTGACATCATAAGGTGGAGCTGATTACACAAGCTGTGAATAAAACTAAATTCAACTCCAGGTATGAAACAAAAACCGGTACGAAGTGAAGTGTCTTTCAGCACACATGACCAAACAATAAGATTTCAGTAGATAAATAAAAAGTGGTGCATCATTGAAGCCACAAAGTTCACCCAATTCATGACAGAGGAAATTATATGGTTCAACACTATTTCTATTTGGTTATTTCATTCAAAAACAGTGAATCAACCACAGAGTTACATAGGCTCCTGCTCTTCATCTGAAGTCAACTTTCAGGTAAAAAAAACTGTGAATTTACAAAGTTTAAAGATCATTTTGCCCAAACTTCAGGGTGTGTCATCACTCACGCAGCAGGGCTCATGCCTCTGTTGGAGAAGTCATTAAAGTTGATGACAGCATTATACAGAACTGCATGTTACCAGTTTGAGCTGTTTAGTCACTGCTTCAACTGTTTATTGCCTATTGTTGTGTTTTGGGGTTGAATTCTGAAAAAGGGGGTATTTTACTTCTATGGGGCATTAATTCTCAACACATGCCATATTTAGATCACCATGTTACCTTTTATTGTTTTGAAAATGCTTTATTCACTGAAAATTCTATTCGGTTTCATTTGTGACGCTGAGACCTCCCTCCCTATACTCCGTGTGCTAAGTCACTCTCCCTACATAGCGCTATCACAACACAATCAGCGTGCATCTCACTAATGAAACTACTACACATCACATCAGGTTTGTGAAGTTGTAGTGTACAGTTTTGAATTATGCTTTTGTATATTTATGAAAAATGACCGTGTGGGAGCATAGGTGACAAAGCCTTATATGGGCTGGATCGTACTGCTAACAGTAAGGAGGGTCTGAATAGGGCGGACAACTGAGGGATTACACAGATATAAGGCCACATGGTAATACAAAATAAATCACATTATATTGTCTAAAGAGAGTGTTTTTATCATCATCGTGCCATCGGAAACGGTATTGAGAAATCGAGTTAAAAATTTTAGTATCATGTATGGACTGTATGTATAAATGGACATGGGCACACTTCCAGCTGCACTTCTGTCTCCAATTCACTTTTGATTGAAAAATTGTCACCCCTCTCTCTATAACTGCTCCTGTCAGACTCATCATTTTGGTCTTAAAATGTTCATATTAACCCGTTCTACATGATCTTGATGTTTTTATTTCGCAATTGTGTCCATAAATCAAGAACCCCAAAGGTCACTTCTGCTAGCATTAGCAACAGGTTTGATTGACAATGTTGCTAAGCGCCTGCCCCCCACTAAACCAGTGGTGTGGGCAGGAAGGGGGGTTCACTAGTCTCGCTCCAGATTGGGTCTTTGGTTGCTATGATACTTACGGTCAGAATTCCAAACATGGAACTCGGCTCCAAATTCAATGAGCTTCATTTGACTGGAGCCGAAGGCTATGGGTGATGTCACACTGCCTTAGTCCACTTCTATGTACAGTCTATGATATCATGACAACACTACAAATGACAGCACACTGGTAAACTAGTGAATGCATTTTACCATAACACACTTAAATACTGCACTACACGTTTGTTTGCCTTATTTTTACAACTGGGAACTTTAGCTCGGCTGTAAAGTACCTTGCTAAATATTTGCTGAGTCGTGGGGAGGAAGTGGGGTCATTCTATTTAAAACTCTGTAACTGCAGCTTCACTGGTTGAGCTTGGGCTAAAATTAACCCAACAACACTGGAAGACCAAGAGAAACCGAGCCATACGACTAAAAACAACTGTCTAATCAACAGGCCAAATACTGTGAATAGTTAAGCAAATTTTAAACAAAGATTAAAATTGCACTGCTAAACTTTTCTGATGGAATGTGCTGGCTCTGCCAAGAATGTTCCTCAGTATGACATTATCTATTTCCATGGAGACAAGCCAAGTTGCAGGTTAATCTTTATTTAAAATGTTCAAAATCTGTTCACGATTTTTTATCCAAACCTGTAGATCTAAAGTTGCACGGCGTAACTTTTCTGATGGGAGTGTGCTGGTCTCTGCCAAGAATGTTCCACAGTATGGCATTATCTATTTCCATGGAGACAAGCCAAGTTTCAGTTTAGATCTGTGTAGGCACGAGCTTACAGTAAAAATGTATGCAACATCTGTAATGAAATATATATATGGCAGATCATGATTTTAATGCCATAGTGTCGAACATTTCAGACAAAAATGATCCCAATAACACTGGCACCCTTCAAAGACCAAGTCATAACACTAAAAACAACTTTGACAGGTCTGGACAAATGTTGTGAATAGATATGCAAACTGTAAATGAAGATTAAAGTGCACTGCAGAACTTTTCTGATGTGGCCGCCACCTGCTTTGTCTCTGCTTAGAAAGTTCCACAGTATGACATTATCTGTTTCTGGTTAAATCGTATAAATAATTAAAAGATCATTTAATACATCAGTTTAATGCCATACTGTGGAAATTTTCAGAAAAAGCAATAACATCCCCATGGAGATAAGAAGCTAAGAAAAGTTACAATGTGCACGTTTACGTTCACAGTGCATATCAAGGAGCATTAATATTTGAGAGACTGAAATCTGACCTGTTAAGCTAATACAGGAATCCCATGCATTTCAGAACATATTTGTAGAGGTCTTTGTAATTTCTTAATTATAATTCAAATTGTGCTTCAACTTTGATTGTAATTAATATTTCAAATCTACAAAACCTGGTTTATTTTTATCCTTGAAAGAGAGAGAGGGGGGAAAGAATGGTCCATAAAGTGAGTCTAAAGTACAGCACAAACTCATGGATAATTCAATAAGGCGCGCACAGGGGACAGGGTAAAGATAGAAACAGAGTTTACCCGGCAACAGAGAGAAGGGGCTATCCACGACTGCGATTGGACACAAATAATTTAAATGTTCTCAATTTTTAGATGCTGTGTGAAAGAAGAGGAAGTATCTGGTTTTAAGGACACTTAAGCTGCTTTCTAAAGTGTTTTCTGTTTTTTTTTTGTTATTAAAAAGCACTTTAGGCTTTTTAATAATTAGTATTAGTAGATTTGTATAGTAACTATGGACGATCTTGTCAGGAACCATTCCTGGTATTGCCTTTTCCCCTCTCCTCCTCCTCCCCTCTGTGTCCTGTTTCTCCACCTCTCTGGGAGTGGCTTGGCTGCCGGCACACCTGTCTCATAAGAACTACTCCTCAGCTGCAGTATAAGAAGCATGGTTCCTCACCTACTGTCTGTCTGCCTATCTTCATACCTGCTCACCGCCACAAACTTGTTCCACCCACAAGATATCAAACACTCATCTCTTAATAAAATGGTTACAAACTTATCTACTAACTGGTCCTTCTGGTCATTGTATACCATGAGAGTACAAACCCCCCACACTTCTCCATATCACCTTGATAGAAATGGACCCAGTGGAAGCAGATCCCGTCGTCAAAGCCATCAACAACCAAGGTGCCATCCTCGGGCAGCATGATCAAGTTTTACGTAGTATAATGGACAACCAACAGACAACTTCTGCTCAGATTTGCTCAGTTGAACTCCACTGTGAGTTAACAACTAGCCTTCCTCAGAGTGCTGCCTTATCTCATTTTGCTGCTTCCCAGAACCAGGGCCAGTCTCCTGCTCCTCTAGACCCAGCCCAGCTCTTCAAGAAAGTGCATGTGCCAGACCCAAACCACTATCAAGGTGATATGGGAAGTGTGGGAGGTTTCTTCTACAATGTTCCTTAGTTTTCAGTCAAAAGCCAGTAACTTGTGTGACAGGCTTTTCTCATATTATGGGGCTGCCACAAGGAAATTCTCTGGATTGGGCTTCAGCTAGATGGAAAAGTTACCCTGAAATACGACAAAGCTATGATAAATTCGTGACTGAACTTAAAAGAGTGTTTGACCATCTTGTTAAAGGAAAAGAAGCTGCCAAATGCCTCCTCACTATTCACCAGGGCACATGGAGTATGGCAGAGTATTCTGTCAAGTTTAGAACATTGGCTGCTGAAGCTGGATGGGATGATGCAGCCCTGCAAACAGTTTATATAAGCGGTCTTTCGGGAAACAGTTGAAGGATGAGTTGGCTTTAAAGGATGACTCTGATTCTGTTATCTCAACAGCTATCAAACTGGACACAGAAGAGAAAGAGATACACGGTCCTCTGGGCAGTATGTCATTGCTCGCACCACGCCTGTCCCTTGGAACGCAGTCCCGCCTCCTGCTCCTTCGTGTCCATTGCCAGTCTTAGTTTTAGCTGAAAAAACGATGCAACTTGGCCCAGCCCATTTAACACCATTTCCTTGCCACCTGCCCTGTCATGACCAAAAGAGGGGCCTCACCAGTGATTGTGGGGGTTCTGGTGAGCCATTCTAAAATTACATTTGCCCCCCAAACAGGAATGTCGACAGCAATGTAGAGAGCAGTTAACTTTTCACTTAATTTCCTCTCTCTGTCTCTCTGCCTTCTTCACGTCTCTTCAATCCGTCCCATCCTGAAAGAGAAGCAATAGAGCACTACATCAAAGACTCTCTGACAGCAGGTATTATTCACCCTTCTTCCTCTTCTGTTCGTGCAGACTTTTTCTTTGTGGATAAAAACGACAAATCCCTTTGTCCCTGCATTGATTATAGAGGGTTAAATAACATCACAGTTAAAAATAAGTATCCACTCCCACTGATTGACTCAGCTTTTTTGCCTTTGAATAATGCAACCATCTTTTCTAAACTTGACCTTAAAAACATTTGTCATCTTGTCAGTATCCCCAAAGGTGATTAGTGGAAAACAGCATTTAATACCCCCCTTGAACACTTGGGCACATATATCTTGTGATGCCTTTTAGGTTGAACAATCCTCCAGCTGTATATCAGGCACTGGTGAATGATGTCTTACAGGAGTACCTCAACAGAGGTATCTTGATGATATTTTGATCTTTTCCAATTCACAGAACACTTGGCACCATGTTTGTCAAGTTCTGCAGAGACTGCTAGAAAACAAACTTTTTGTCAAAGCAGAAAAGTGTGAATTCCATGTGCAGTCAGTGAATTTCCTGGGGTACATAATTGGCAGCGTGCAGGTGAAGCCAGATCCAGCTACATTTCAGGCAGTAGCAGATTGGCCCCAACCAGAAAATCTTAAGCAGCTCCAAAGGTTCCTTGGTTTTGTAAATTTTTACCACCACAAAACTTCAGTCAAATAGCAGCCACCCTAACTCATTTGACTTCTCCTAAAATCCCTTTACAGTCATGATAAAGATAATATCATGCTGAGGCCCTGTGAAGGAGCTATATCTGCAGTTACACTACGTAGACTGATAGAAGACAGAAGGACAGTTAGACTGAACTGAAATTTAGTTCACATACCCTCTAAAATACAGTCCTACTGAAACTAATCTGAAACTTGTTGTGTTCAACGTCAGATATCTATGTAACAAATCATTTTTAATTAATGATTTTATTTCTTCTTTTAATCTTGACATATGATTTATCTGAAACATGGCTTGACAAAAACACAGGCAATTCTAGTGGAATCAACTCCACCCAACTTCAAATTTGAATGTGAAACACAAGCAAACAGAAAGGGTGGAGGTGTGTGTGTACGCTGTTTTTAGAGATAATTTAGTCACTCACAGGTTGTCATTTGGGGTGTTTTCATCTTTTGAGTATGTTTCCTTTAAAATGGGGCTAAAACAATCACCCTCCTTATTCTGCCATTTTAGGCAAAGTCCTTTAAAAAGTTGTTTACTAACAGCTTTTTAACTTTCTCCAAATTAACATCTCCTTTGACCCCACCACAGGACTACCTATCAAGGTGACAAATGATATCTGCCTGAACACCGATGCAAGAAAAGTCTCAGTCTTGATCCTGTTAGATCTGAGTGCTGCCTTTGACACTGTCCATCATGGGATCCTCTTACAGACACCAGAGGACTGGGTGGGCATCTCAGGTATTGCACTAAACTGGTTCAAGTCCTATCTAGAAGACAGGGAGTTCTTTGTTGAAATTGGAAAATGTGCCTCAGATAAAATGTCCCTGACCTCTGCACCTATTCTTATACATCCAGACACATCTCTTCAGTTTCTTCTTGAAGTTGATGCATCTGACTCTGGAGTTGGAGTGGTTCTTTCACAGCGTTCCACTGCAGATTAGAAAGTTCACCCCTGTGCTTTTTCTTTTCTTGTCGTCTATCTCTTGCTGAACACAACTATTCCATTGGAAACCATGACCTATTAGCTGTGAAATTGGTCCTACTATTTGGAAGGGGCAAAGCATGCTTTCGTGGTCTGAACAGATCATAATAACCTAGCCTACTTCAAAACAGCAAAGCAACTTAACTCCCGGCAGGCTCATTGGGCCTCACCTATTGCCCTGGCTCACATAATGCAAAATCAGATGCTCTCTCCCGTCAGTTTGTCTCAGCAGAATTTTCAGACCTGTCTAACATATCTTCTGTATTCATGGGATCCTTCTGGATATAGTTTCTGACCATGGTCCACAGTTTGTTTCCAGAGTTTGGAAAAGTTTTTGTCAAGCCTTGGGAGCCAAGGTGAATCTGTCTTCTGGGTTCCATCTGCAGGTCCTACTTAATGGACAGTGTGAGAGGGCAAACGAAGACCTTGAAGCAACTCTACGCAATGTTGCTGCCATGGGTGGAGTATAGTCATAACTCTCTCACCTCATCTGCCACTGACTTGTCTTGCTTTGAATGGTCTTCATGATACTTACCACCATTATTTCCTGAGCAAGAAGGGGACATTGTAATTCCGTCAGTGAAGGATAACTTGCAACGTTGTCGCTGTGTCTGGAGACTTACTGAGCTGCTTTACTTTGTTCTGCCGAACAAAACCAGAGAATTGCTGACAAACACTGTACTTCTGCTCTAGATTATCAATCAGGTAAGAAAGTTTGGCTTTCATTCCTTCAAAAACAGATTCGAAGAAACTTGCTTCCTGGTATATTGGGTCATTTGAGATTGAGAAGGTACTCAACCCATACACCCCAGTTTCCATGTGTCCCAGTTGAAACCAGTTTGTTCCAGTCGACTGTGCCCCCTCCTCTTGCCCAGGTTGTGGATGATTATCCTGCATTCACTGTATGTCGGATCCTGGATGTGCGGTGTCGTGGCAGAGGCTGTCAGTGCCTTGTTGACTGAGAGGGCTACGGTCCTGAAAAGCACTCCTAGGTGTCTTGGCCTCTCATCCTTGATCCTGGCTTGCGCTCTGACTTCTATCGCTCCCATCCTGGCAAGCCTGGTGGTCTGCCTGGTGACGTCCATTGAGGCAAGGGTACTGTGAGGATCCATTCCTGGTTTTGCCTTTTCCCCTCTCCCTCTCCTCCTCCCATCTGTGTTCTGGATGGTAGCTGGCACCGTTTTCTTCACCAACAGGTGCCAGCTACCATTCTGACTGCCTAGTATCCTGCCTGCCTATCTTCTTACCTGCTCACCGCCACAATCCTGTTCCACCTGCAAGATGTCAAATACTCACCTTCCTGTAATAAACTTGTTAAAAACTTACCTGCTGACTGGTCCTTCTGTGCCATTGTACACCGTGACAGATCTGCTTTTACTATCCAAATCAGACCTAACCAGGACTAAACCAGGACTAAGATTTTAGCAGTTCATTTTTTAGTCTTCTCTCAAATGTTCTTGGATGATTTAAAGTAAAGCTGTGTAACATTCTGGTGATGGCACATCAACTGCATGATTCCACGTAAACAGAAAGCTAAAACCAATCTTCGGAGACAGATATGTTTTATGTCATACTGTGGAAGATTATATCCAAAGAAACAACATTTCCATAGAAAAAAGCAGGTGGAGGCTCTCATCCAGGCCAAATAAAAGTCATAGTGAGTAGTGAGGACGCATCTTTTTCTTCAGTTTTTCAGTGCAATTAAAAACATCTAAAATGAAAATAGACTAATTGTTTGTGTTTATTTTTTGCTAAAAAAAAAGTTACATGATGGGATATTAAATTGTTTAGAAAAGTTTCAAATATAATCAGCAATATAAAAGAATGCAATTACATAAATGCAGTGCACCATTATATACAAAGGATTACTGAAGCACAGTTGTGGAATGTAACAAGGTAAAAGTAGTAAAAAAGTAGTAGTAGTAGTAGTACCTAAAATGTATAGTTAAATACATTTTGAAGTGGATATTTTTTACTTTTACTTAACTACTTCACTGTTTGAGAGCAGATATCTATACTTTCTACAACACTACATTTTAACAGATTTGTTTTATTATTGTTTGAGATTGTTTTTAATCCATTTACTTCAGTAAAACATAACTCCAAATATGTTTTTTGTTGAAACAACATGAGTTATTTTTTAGTGTCATTCCATTGTGTATTCATTTGAACGTGTCCTTGTTTTGAACTCAGAAGTTTTATAGTTGTTAGTGATTTGACACAGCGCTCTTGTGACTGGTCTAACCCGTATGAAGGAGGATGATCACAGCTCAGATCCTCAGTCTTCTGGAGCAGGTCTGAACATGTACAAACTGCTCTGAGAACTGCTGGGAATGATCTAAACACAAGTTAAAATGAACTTAACTTGGAATCTGAGTGGGGTTTAGAGTAGTAGTTCTCATTCCTATGTCAAACTCAGCTTATGAAAGTCACTAGTAGCTGGAGCTGGCATTAAAGAGGGGCATTACGCTCCTATGGGGTATTAATTGCTAAACACATAAGATATTTAGATCACCATGGTACCTTTGATTGTTTTGAAAATTATATATTTGCCAAAAACAATAAAGGTTCTGAGTCTCCCCTCACTCCCCCCTCAGAGAGCTGTCACAACACAATCAATGTGCATCCTGCTAATGAAGCTACTGAACACTGCATCGTTTGTGAAGTTGTAGTGTATTGTTTTGCATCATGGTTTTGTATATTCATGGTGAATTATGGCGCAGGTCTTGATGTACACTTGTGGTCTGCTAACCGTAAGAAGTATTCAAATAGGGCCTGGAAGAGATTGCTAGATTATGCCAACATGCAATGATGACATCTAAAACCACTTCAGGAATGTTTTTGATGAGGGAACATTATTAACAAGATACAGTGGGGCAAAATAATTTAGTCAGCCACCAATTGCACAAGTTCTCCCCCTTAAAAAGATGAGAGAGGCCTGTAATTTTCATCATAGGCCCACTTCAACTACGAGAGACAGAATGGGGGAAAGAATCCAGGAAATCACATTGTAGAATTTTTTATCACAGACCTGTAACTTCTTTAAGAGACTCCTCTGTCCTCCACTCGTTACCTGTATTAATGGCACCTGTTTGAACTTGTAATCAGTATAAAAGACACCTGTCCACAACCTCAAACAGTCAGACTCCAAACTACACTATGGCCAAGACCAAAGAGCTGTCAAAGGACACCAGAAATAAAACTGCAGACCTGCACCAGGCTGGGAAGACTGAATCTGCAATAGGTAAGCAGCTTGCTGTGAAGAAATCAACTTTGGGAGCAATTATTAGAAAATGGAAGACATACAAGACCAATGATAATCTCTCATGACCATCAGTAACGCACTACGCCGCCAGGGACTCAAATCCTGCAGTGCCAGACGTGTCCCCCCTGCTTAAGCCAGTACATGTCCAGGCCTGTCTGAAGTTTGCTATAGACCATTTGGATGATTCAAAAGAGGACTGGGATAATGTCATATGGTTAGATGAAACCAAAATAGAACTTTTTGGTAAAAACTCAACTTGTCATATTTGGAGGAGAAAGAATGCCGAGTTGCATCCAAAGAACACCATATCCATATCTACTGAGAAGCATGGGGGTAGAAACATCATGCTTTGGGGCTGTTTTTCTGCAAAGGGACCGGACGACTGACCTGTGTAGAAATGAATGAATGGGGCCAAATATCGTGAAATTTTGAATGAAAATCTCCTTTCATCAGCAAGGGCATTGAAGATGGAATATGGCTGGTTGAGATGAACTTTAGTTATTGACCAAATACTTATTTTACACCATAATTTGCAAACAAATTCTTTAAAAAAAATCAGACAATGTGATTTTCTGGATGTTTTTTTTTCTCATTTTGTCTCATAGTTGAAGTGTACCTGTGATGACCATCTTTTTAAGTGGGAGAACTTACACAATTGGTGGCTGACTAAATACTTTTTTGCCCCACTGTAAGAAGGGGACAGTGTAATCCTTCATTTGTCCAGGAGTGATTCAGTGTAGAAACGGCATCAACGTTTTCAATTTGTACTCAATTTGTACTGGCTTGAGACACTAGAATTTATCTTACTCTGAGTTCACTACATCTAGCCACAAAGGAAGGAGTTTTAGAGTGAAACTGCCCTGCCCTGTTTGTTAGCTAACATCATTATGGGTCATTATGCTTCTGGCTTCTAGCTTTTGGATAGGAGCTGAAATGCCTTGATTTCAAAAACAGTGTCCAGATGACCACCGTTGAAACCATCTCTACAACATGGATGAAACCTACAAAAAAGTGGATTTTGCATAATAACCCCTCTATATAGTATTTTCATGCATCACTCAAAAGGAAAATAAATATGGAACCAGATTACATCACAAACTTGCAGCTCACACAGATATAAGAGGATGGGAAGGCATCTAACACAAATGTAAACACAACTTTTTTAAATACAACACTTAAACTAGGTTAGTCATTTCCACTCTCTCTTCCCATACAGAGAGGAGGAGAATGTGTGAATAATCCTTCGTCTCATATAAATCTCATGTCAAAGCAGATTACACAGCTTTACTTCCTGTCATACAAGATCTGAGCCTTTAAATCGGCCAATCACACGCCGCCCTGGGTCATTTAATTCCACCAATGACACACGGCGCTCACCGGAATGCCCTTGTCGCCGGGTAGACCTCGCCTCAGAGGAATGAATTAGATTTAAAAGTGTAACGGGATATTTCTGCTCCTCTCTCAGGGCTCCCAGCTGTAGTTAAGAGAGTAGAGACATGCGCCCACTAACCATTAAGGTCAGGCTTCAGTTCTCATTACAACTAACTAAGTCAACTCAGACTAAATCCACCTTCAAAATCACAACTGAACTATGTAACTTCTCAGGGGGAGGGACACCACCTCTTTGTTTACAAACTGTTATCCCTTTGCCTGAAATGTCCCATAGTATGACTTTAAAATGTATCTTCATGGAGACAAGGAGGCGAGGCCACCGGACCAAATTATAGATCTGTGGAAAGGTGAGCACAGCCTTGTAATTCAACAAATGCAAGATGGCAGACTCTCCACCTGAAAAGTTATATGGTGAATCTCATGGCTTTGGCTGGAGTGTTACACAGTATAGCATTATACTTCTCTGTCTCCATGAAGTTATGGGGACTATGGCTATTTTAGTTGTTGACTAGTCATGATTAATCAGATTAATCATTGCAGCATGATTCACAACTATAACAAGGTTTGTCCCAGCAATAACCGCAGTCTGAAAATCGTCTAAGGGTCTAGACCAGGACTAAACCAGTACTAAACCAAGACAAAACTAGCCTAGTCTAAACCCTTTCTAAACTCTTTCTAAACCCAGGTCTAACCCAGGTTTAAACCCAGTCTAATAGCTCTGACCCTCTTGTACCAAACTAAATCCGGGTATAAACACTGTCTAAACCCAGGTCAAAATCCAGTCCGGTCTAAACCGGGTCTAAACCTGGTCAAACCCTGGTCTGAGCCACGTCTAAAACCTGGTTTGAACCCAGAAAAAAACTCTGTCTAAACCCGTTATAGCAGCTCTCACCCTCTTGTGCCGGGTCTCTGCGGCGGCGAGCTGCGCAGACATTCTCTCCTGCATCTTCCTGCAGTGGGACATGACGGCCTGCAGCACGGCCATGGGGCTTGAGCCTGGGACTCGTGTGTCTTTGTCCCCAGAGACAGAGCACTGCATGTCCCTCTGCAGAGCCAGGAAGGGGTCCCTCAGCTGGAAGTGTCCGTAGCGCTCCTGAAGAAACACCTCCTTCCTCTGGGCCTAGGGAGCAAGGAGACAAGTGGATAAGTTACGAGGTAAGTTAGGATGTAAGTGAGGAGACAAGTGAGGAGACAAGTTATGAGACAAGTTAGGAGACAAGCTGGTGCTTTTCTCTCAACTGGATTTGACAGATTCACATATTTGTCATGTTGTTCTATCTTTTGACAATCACTTTCGGTGAAAGCCTTTCCAGATTCCATAGTGCCGCATGTATCAATCTGGTGTCATCCAGTTTAGTAGGGCAAAAAATGCATTTATGTTCCTTATAAACACTTCTTTCCATTGTCACAGTCTACTCTGGTCCAGTCCTGTTTTTCCAGTTGTCTTTTCCTCATCCTCTGTTGCCATGTCTTAATTCAATGGTTGCACACTAAGACTAAAGCCGAACAAAACCAGGATCATACCAGGTCTAATGTGGACTAAACCAGAAGTAGCCCAGAACTAGACCAGGACTAATCCCGGACTAAACTAGGATTAAACCAGGATTTAAAATGTAGCCTGCTCTCACTAATTCAATTTTATATTGATCTTCTCGATAATCCACCATGAACTTTGACCCATGTACCTTTCACACTTTAAGAGTTCAATAAAAAAAACACAAGAGATTTGTTAATAAAGGAATAATTGGTTTAGACCTGGTTAAGACCTACTTGAGACCTACTTTAGACCTACTTTAGACCTGGTTAGACCTGGTTTAGTCCTGGTTTATAATGAGCTCCCATTAACAGTATACCACCACTATTATCACATAGTGTATCATTTGCATTAGGTGTTGGTGGCAGAGTGGATTTCTGTGAAGAGGTCAGAGTTCAAAGTTCATCGGTTCGATCTCTGGGAAACATTGAGCTGCTCTCTCCAAGTTTATATTGATCTGTTCAATTGTCTGTCAATGCGCTACAGATACACTATGGCAGGAGTGTCAAACATATTTTCACCGGGGCCACATCAGCAAAATAGCTGCCTTCAAAGGGCTGGATGTAAAATAAATCTAACTACTTTTTTAACTTGTTAATTAACTGTTTCTGTATTTATTACTTGTTCAAGTTACAAATATTGCATATGCATTAGCCTAGATGTAAAAATGTGGCTGTGTAACTGCTGATCTCCTGATAAAATTACATTTTAAGACCATCATACCTTTTAGTTTACCCGAGGGCCACATAAAATGATGTGGAGGGCCACATTTGGCCCCCGGGCCTTGAGTTTGACATATGTGCACTATGGCGTTTTAGCCCTAGTTCAGACCAGTTTTAGTCCTGGATTAGACTTGGTTTAGCCCTGGTTTAGTCCAGGATTGATGCACACTTTGTTAACTTTCTTTAATCTATTAATTGGCCAATTTTACAATGTTGAATCTCACACTAACGGACTATAGGAGGATGGGAAGGCACCTCACACACAGGAATATAAGGGGATGGGAAGGCATCTGACATACAGCGATAGCAGGATCAGAGGGCATCTAGTACACAGAGATATAGGAGGTTTCCCATCCTATACGAGGATAACCATAGAGGGATGGGAGATCATCTGCCACACACACAGGGATATAGGAGAATGGCAGGGCACCTGACACACAGGGATACAAGAGGGCTGGAGGGCATCTGACCCGCAGGGATATAGGGGGATAAGAGGTGCATCTGAATATAGGGAGATGAGAGGGCATCTAACACACAGGGGGGGCATCTGACACAATGATACAGGAAGATGAGTTGTATTGTTCTTTTGCACATTTGTGAATATTTAGGTCAGGTGCAACTGGTTATGTAACACAGAACGCCCACAGACTCAAATATGTCTCACTAAAAAGCACACGTCAACTTCAAACCAGACACGCAACCAGAAAGACCCTCTCTCTGATCAAACCATTATTTTACATTTTTATAACTATGAAAGTTAAAAACACAAATATTTTCTCTGATCATTTCTTTCAGTGACAAGCTCCATTCTACCTCTGTATTTACCCAACCACACCACAACATCTGAAGAGTTTGACTATAGACATTTGACCAGCCCCATGTCAGTCTAACACTACAGGGATATAAGAGGATGGGAGGGCATCTGACACAGCATCTGATTATTAAAACATAAATTGCAAATCTAGTCGCACTTAGATATTTTTCTAAAAGTTTAGCCTTATTATGAAACTACCCCTGGTCCCCTTCATAATCCCTGTGTGGTGCCTCTGGTTCTGCTCCACTGTTTTCCTGTGTACTTACATGTATTAAGGAGGTTCATTATTGTAGGCCACACTTAAATTAAACTAATAAAGAGCTGACATTTAAAGGCCTGTGATGTCTGACTCACTGTTAGCAGCACATTCGCTACAGTTATTCAGCGCACACAGAACTCCCACTATGCTCGTTATCCAATCATAGTCTGATAACAGTCGGATTTCTCCAGAGAGCCAGTTAAATCACTCTTTTCCCAGTGTGCATGCAGAATATTAAAACGATATTCACAGTTATGGACTTCTATATGAATTTTAAATCAAACCAAAAGCCAAGCTATGTACTGACACTAAAAACTACTCTTAAAACTAGATACTCACTTGAGCATGTATGATATAACGTGACAAAAATCAGATAAACAAAACAAAATGTAACTTTTGCTTTTTTAGTTTTTAGATTGGCCAACGTCAGAACTGAATAAGATGACAGAGATATATTTAAATGGACAGAGCTAATCTGCTAGCTGCCGCGTTGCAAATAGGAAGTGAGTATGGGTGCACTTCCGGCTCTATTGACTCTGGCTCCAATTCACTTTCTATTAAAAAACTGTTGCCCCTCTCCCCGAAACTCTACATGATTCTGGCATTTTCATTTCGCTATTTTGTCTCTAAATCAAGATATGAACAGTAATAACAGACAAAATCAGGCATTAGCGTTAGCAGCGGGTTTGATTGATAACGTTGCTAAGAGTGCACTCCCTGCTAAACCAGTGGTGCAGCGGTGTTGCTGTTTAGGCTAGTAAGTGATATTTTTCGACGTTAATACCAAAATAAATACAGCAAGCAAATTATGAAGTTCAAAATTAACTTCACATAAAAATAATTACAAAATGCGATCTGCAGTATAATAAAACAGAGACGGAGTATACAGAGGAACAGGAGTGCAGTGACTTATTACAGTGTTTCTGCCTGAGTGGAGTTCTGAATTGTCTGCTCTGTTTCCTCCGTTAGCCGTTAGCTCGTGATGCTAGTTAGCGTGATAATGGAGAAATCAGGCAGAACTAAGGGGACGTCAAATCTGTGTCAAACATTTCATCATTCACGGATCATTTCCTCACACAAACATAAGAGGCGCCGAAAGGAGTTAGAATGAGACTTTAAAACATCATATAAATAATCATAACATAACAACATCATTAAAGAAGGCATATGCGATTCTACGATCTGTGTTTGCCCATTTGTGTATTTTAGATTTGAAAAATGGCTTTGCTAATAGGTACAAGGAGATAGGGGGTAGGTGAAATCTGAAATTTTTCTGAGCACTCTAGCCTTGAACACAGAACAATACGACATTACTGAAACATGCAGGAATCAAAATACAACTGAGTGAGATAATGAGAGGAACCATTATAACAAGCTTAAGACTTCATAAAAGTCATTTCTGCATAATATGTCTCCTTTATCACCATAGCAACAACAACAAAGAATCACATGTGTACAATTTGAGCCAGAACTGGCAACGGTCAAAGAGCATTCCCCCAACTGTTTTCTATGATCTGGCAACTAGACTGGAGTTAAGACGTCCTATGTTAAAATTGACTCTTGATGAAATGATGGTTTTCAAGTTAACAGGCACTTTTTACCTTTAGTTCTGTAAAGATTGGCAATTCCAGGACTGAAATTATCCATATGATTGTAGTGAAGGTGTGTGGAGTTTAAAAACACAGTGGAGCACTTCCTGTATTACCACATGAAATCACAAGGTGGTACAGTGTCTTTTCTGTTTGAGAGAAGAACTCAAATATGCAGGGTTTGTGTTTTAACATTCATATATCTCATCTCCGCCACTTTGCTCTCACAGCACAGAGCGTTCCTACAGCCACTGTCCCTCCTCTGAGCGGTCCTGCCCGAGCCTCTGTGCAGAGCAGTTCTGAATCTAACTTACAGGGAACCCACTTTTTGAACGAGCCAAAGTGGCAAAATGGGATTTATTTGTTCACTATATTAAAGGCACTTTGTCGACAGAAAGGGCAGATAAGGATGCGAGGAAATCTGATATCGCAGCATTAGGGCTAAATCCAGGTAAAGCCAGACCCGAATCCAGTCCACAGATGGGACTTAAGCAGAGTCAGACATAAAGGACCATCCAGATGTGTTGAATTTCATAGTTCTAAACCAGATCCAAACCAGAGCTAAACCGGGTAAAAGGCAGGTGCAAACCAGGTCTAAGCCAGGTCTAAGCCAGGTCTAAGCCAGGTCTAAACCAGGTCTAAACCAGGTCTAAACCAGGTCTAAACCAGGTCTAAACCAGGTCTAAACCAGGTCTAAACCAGATCCAAATCAGGTCAAAACCAGGTCTAATCAAGGTCTCAGTAGATGACCAAATCAAGATCAAAACCAGGAGTGTTGAATGTGACTGGACTCAGCTCTTCCTCCGCGATGGATAAACCAGGTCTAAACCAGGTCCAAACTAAGTCTAATCCAGGTCTAAACCAGATCTAAACTAGGTCCAAACCAGGTCTAAACCAGGTCTAATCAAGATCTGAATCAGGTCTCATCAATGTCTCGACACTGGACCAAACCAAGACCAAAACTAGGACCAAACCAGACCAGAGGTCAGTCCAATAGTGACGAGTGTCACTGCTGCTCCTTCACAATAGCTAAACCCGGTCTACACCGGGTCTACACCAGGTCCAAACCAGGTCTAAACCAGGTCTAAACCAGGTCTAAACCAGGTCTAAACCAGGTCTAAACCAGGTCTAAACCAGGTCTAATCTCTCCAGTGGACTAAACCAAGACCAAAACCAGACCCAGGTCTGGAGATAGGACTTCAGCACAAACAGTGGCCAGTCCAATAGTGATGAGTGTGGACTCTGCTGGCTCTGCTACTCCTCACAGGGAAGACTACATCAGCACAGTCCAGACCATTAAAAAAGTGCACATAAACCTAAGACAGTCCGCTGTGGTCAGGAAAAACTCTCTCCATCTCTGCTGCCAAAAAAAAAAAAAATCAATTCTGAAATACTAGTCGATTATAAAAACTTTTTTGAGTATCCCAATAACATAATGATATACAGACAATATAATGTCAATGGGGAAAAACATGTCTTAAAATATGTTAGTCAAGCTTTAAAGATGCTTAAAAACATGAAAAACAGAACTATTTTTTTAAACGGTTTGCAGAGGTCCAAAGTTATTCCTCACTTACCTTATGCATTCAGAACATCGTAATTACTCACCACAATGAGTTTATAAGCACATTTCACAACCCTCAGAGGCCAGAGCAGAGTTTTGCCTAACAACTAGCAAGCTAACAGTGCACTTCCTCATTCTTGGACAATAAAACACTTTGAAATTAAATGCAGACAGTACACAGCTGACTTGTCTGCTAACACTACCGGGAGCCACCTCGGAGAAAGAAGGCGCCTGATGTGTCTGTTATTAATGCTCAAATCTTGTTTTAATGAACAAAATAGTGAAAAAACATGAAACACAACGAAACAATATGAAGATTTTAAAATGACGAGTCTGGCAGCAGTAGTTACAGAGAGAGAGAGGACACAGTTTTTCAATAAAAGTGAATACCCAAATAATCTTGATTTGTCCATAATCTCCCTTTCTCTTCCTCTCCTCTCTTCTTTCTGATCTTCTTCCTCTCTCTCCCTCTCTTCTCTTTGATGATTATTTTTTAACCAATCGGCTCACGGCTCTGTCTCCGTTGCCGTGGAGACTAGATCTGATCCAGGACCATTTGTGGATCGGGTTTCTCACTTGCCTCTTCACTTCCTCCTCAGTCTCATCGCTCTCTGAGTCGGCAAAGCTACAACTCAAAAGTGCACATTTTAGGACAATAATCTCATCTCTAAACCAGGATTAAAGCAGGATTTAAAACTCTCAAATCGTGCCAACCTTTGGTCAGATATAAACCAAAATTTCAACCAAGGACTAAACCAAGACTAAACCAAGGACTAAACAAAGCCTAAACCAAGGACTAAACCAAGACTAAACCAGGCTAAACAGGGGCAAAACCAAGAGTAAACCAGGACAGAACCAGGACTAAACCAAGGCTTGATAGGAACTAAACAGGGATGTTATGGACTGAAGTGAACAAGGACAAACCCAGAACAAAACCGGGACAAACCTAGGACTAAACCAGGACTAAACCAGGACTGAACCAGAACCCAACCAGGACTAAACCAGGATTAAACCTGGACTAAACCAGGACTAAACTAGACTAAACCAGGACCAAACTAGGCCTCAGTCAAGACTAACCCTGGACTAAAAAGACCAAACCAGGACTGAAGTGAACAAGGACAAACCCAGAACAAAACCAGGAAAAACCTAGGACCAAACCAGGACTAAATCAGGACTGAACAATGACCAAACCAGAATTAAACCAGGACCAAATCAGGATCAAACCAGAACTGAAGCATATCTATGTGCAGGTTCCCATTGTTTTGTCTGTCAGGCTCAGTGTTATACTGTAATACAGATATATTATGTGAGTGTGTGATGAGATTACAGCAGTACAGACACAGGGGCAGATTGTGTTACAGAGCTCAGAGGAGACCTGAGGTGAACCAGATACAAAGAGGAGCACAGCTCAAACCTTTTGAAGGAAAAAAAGAAATTGTAATTTACTCATTTGAAATATTTCAATTAGATTCACAATCTGTGTTTTAAAATCAAGATTCAGTTCACAGAGCATATTTTGAACAAGTCCAAAAGTATTCACATTCTTCCCTGGTCTGGTCTGATCTCTGGTCACTGGTCTTTGGTTATTGGTCTCTGGTCTCTGGTCTCTGGTCTCTGGTCTCTGGTCCAGGCCTAGTCCTAGTTTCGTCTCAGTTTAGTGCCAGTTTAGTGCTGGTTTAGTTTCCCAATCTAGTCATAGTCCAGTTTAGTCCTGGTCTAGTCTTGGTGGTGGTTGTGGCCCAGAGAGATCCGGAGTCTAACCCACAACCTCCTTACTGAGAGGAGACAGGATAATCTGCCACAGTCATAATTAAAACACCCTTCAGTTGCTGTTACTAATCAATTATTTTGTGACAAACAGAGGCATCTGATTGGCTGAATGATGGCTAGTATTTTTGTCCTGTTAAATGAATAGAGCAGAGTGACCTACATTAGCCTCGTCTAAACCCAGAGGTTCCCATTTCACACACAGGAGCGTGTGAAATGCTCCTGTGTGTGCTCCTGTTTGGATCTGATCACAGTTTATGGTTCATGCTGGGTTCATCATATCTCATTATAACTTTAAAAATTGCAGTGATCAGTTGTTTGCCGTTAAATTGGGCTGGGACAGTTTATTGGAATAATGGTGACCAGTAGTTGATTAGCCTCTTAGTTCAATAGATGTGGAGCTAACAAACAGAAACTGTAGACAAACAGGTGTGTGAGGTCGATTTCACACTGACACTATTTAGGTCCATGTAAAAGATCATTCCCTCCGAGTGCGGTGCTCGTGGGCCGGTGTGAACACAACAGCCACATTCTCACTCACATCAGAGGGGGATCTCGGAGCAGCTCCTCTCGGACTCTGGAGTGGGCCGAGAGTGATGTGAACATGGCCAACCTCAGGCCAATCTACAAAGGCCACGGTAAAAGTAAAAAAGTTTGAAATTGAAAAAGTTTGAAAAAAAACTTGGATTATGTATTCTTGTACAAATGGGCACTGCTGTTTGACACGGTCGTCTGACAAGGGCACCTGGATCAACTAAATATCAGCGACAGTCTCCTCCTGCCTCTGTCTGCGCAAGTGGCCCTGGGTCTGTCTTTGTGTCATTTTCTCTGCTGTGACCAGTGTGTACAGTCATGGTCACAGCAGTGTATTTAGAAGAAAAGATTATTTTGTATGTAGTGATTATATCTATCTATATTTGATTTACAAAATGCTTAATAATTGGAACAGGTTGAAAATTTGCTGTGACATTTTTGAACCTTTTGAGTCTATGAGTCTTAATGTTTTGAAGGGTCGCATGCAAGTACACAGAAGTG
This sequence comes from Periophthalmus magnuspinnatus, assembly GCF_009829125.3. Taxonomy (NCBI): domain Eukaryota; kingdom Metazoa; phylum Chordata; class Actinopteri; order Gobiiformes; family Gobiidae; genus Periophthalmus; species Periophthalmus magnuspinnatus. The sequence goes on along the minus strand of NC_047131.1, from coordinate 8,198,766 downwards.
GGCTGAGATAGGGGGTAAGTGAAAACATTTTCTGACCACTCAAGCCTCAATACAGCACAGGATTATACAGGCATGAAACAACTCCACTGTAATGTTCATGTTAAGTTAATGATGAAGAAACACCATTATAACAAATAAAATCTCATAAAGTACATTTTACATGACACGTCCCCTTTGAACAGAGAAAAGGTGAATGCATCAGACGGACTCACCCTCAGTGCCTCGATGACCAGGTCTCGTGCCTCCAGCTCTCCCTCCATGATACTGAGCAGAGTGAGCAGCTCAGGCTTACTCAGGTTATCCATGTTCAGACCACATTTCTGAAACAAACACAAAAACAAGGCTAAACGTTAATAATACAGGAATGCAAGATTATTTCTTAAAGTCCCCATAACAGGTTTGTTTGGGAAATTACAGTTTGAATGGATGCAATGCCCAAAACGCAAAGGCTGCAAAGTCTAAAGTATCATAATTTTCTCCACAAACGTCATCTCCTGTCTTATTCTGCTAACCCTGTACTTCTAGCTTCTTCTAGAGTTCTTCTACACTTCTAGAGTTTAAAATGTGAATTTTGAACAGAATCCAATTAAAGATGGACAGTCAGATGATACAGAGGATGCAGGGTACAGAGCATGGAGAGGAGAGGGTCTGATGGAGCAGAGGATTTACTTAAAGTTTACATTCCTTCACAGACACTTCACACCAGAGCAAAGACAAACACTAGAGACAAAAATGTACACAAGAATCTGGAGCATCTCAGCTGACAAGAAAATAGACAGAGGAGAGTCCTGGTTTAGTCCTGATTTAGCTCTGGTTTGGTCCAACCTTAGTCCAGGTTTAGTCTTTCGTCTCAGATTTAGCATTCTTTATTCCTGGTTTAGTCCAGGTTTAGTCCCAGTTTAGTCTCAGATTTAGTACTTCTATAGTCCTGGTTTAGTCATGGTTCAGTCCTGGTTTAGTTCTGCCTTAGTCCTGCTTTAGTCCTGGTTCAGTCCTGCCTTAGTCCTGCTTTACTCTTGGTTTAGTTCTGCCTTAGTCCTGCTTTACTCTTGGTTTAGTTCTGCCTTAGTCCTGCTTTAGTCCTGCTTTAGTGCTGCCTTAGTCCTAGTTTAGTCCCGCCTTAGTCCTGCTTTAGGCCTGGTTCAGTTCTGCTTTAGTCCTGGTTCAGTTCTGCTTTAGTCCTGGTTCAGTCCTGGTTCAGTCCTGGTTCAGTCCTGGTTCAGTCCTGCTTTAGTCCTGGTTCAGTCCTGTTTCAGTTCTGCTTTATTACATACAGCAGTTTGAGGGTCAGTGCTGGGAAGCCTCTCTAATGTGTCTGGTCTTGAATCAGATTAAACTCTCAGTCCAAACTGAGACTGGACTGGAGACTGCAGAGAACTCTGTGTACCAAACTAAGGTAGGGAGGGCATCAGGTTTAAAACTCTGCAAAGCAGTTCATAATATAACATATTCTTAATTGTCTACTGAATGGATGGAAATAAAAGACTCAGACAAACTCAGAGTTGAAACGATTCTAAAATGTCAAAGTCAGTTTTGATACTAAGGAAAATGCTCAATATCTATTTTATATTGACATTTTTGGTACAAAAGTTATAATAGTCTGCTGACTACTGCTATACTGTTATCTGGAGTTATGAACCAACCATGACAATTAGTTCAATCTGATTGGTCGTAACGTCACCACAGCTGAACAAGACGAGAACTCAAACTTGTTAAATCCAGTTGAGAGACATCTTTACCCCACAAATGCACAAAAGGACATAAGGTCTGTTTGCGTCGCCATGTTTGTTTTGGTGTTTGCTTTGGTTTGTTTTGGCATTTCACTGCTGGCTCCGCCCAAACCACAAGGTGCCTGCTCATTGATTGGTTTGAACCGCTGGTTTCCCAGCCTCCATCACACCAGTGGGAGCCGGGCCAGAAAGTAAAACAGGAATAGACTCGATATCCAATACTAATGATACTGATGATAATAAAAATACTCTTTATTTAGATGATAGAATGTGATTTTCCACATACTGGTACTTTCTTTGATATTCCCATGTGTCCTTATATCTGTGTAATCCCTCAGTGTCCAGTAGGTTCATAGTGGTCCATGTGTGTATACTAGTCTATGTGTTTTATACTTGTGAAAGATACAGCTCAAGATCATTCTAAAAATATGGAGCTCAACTGTGACCAGCTCCAGAAATACATTTCCCATTCATTTTTCTCATAGATTTTTAGGAAAAAATAAAATAAAATTCAAAGTTTGAATGCTCAGAGCTGATTAGACTTATGTTAACTAATGAGCACAAAAACTATAATTTTATCTAATATCTGTTTCTGAAATTTTATAAACCGTTAAATTATTAAAGCATTTGGCTGAATCTTGTGTTTTAAATGTGCTTTTTGGACTTAACGCAACCGTGTTATGGATATTAGTTAGCACGTTGCTGGTTAGACTCCGTGATGCCTTTGAACTCTTAACATTTAATTTTTTTCCAAAAGTCTATGAGAAAAATGAATGGAAGTTTTACATTCAGAACCAGAGCAGGCTACGAAATGGGCTATGGAAATGACTGTTGAACTCCATTGAGGAAAGGTTCATGTGTGGCATGTGAATCCTAGTTTTAGTATCGATTAGTATCTAATTTTTGATACTTTGACAGCTTTAGCCAGGAAAGACTGGACCCTTCTCCAGATCTGAGCTGTGACTGAAGCTGAGCTGAAATGAAGCTCTGAGTTCATTTCACACCAGAAAAAAGAGCACAAAATCCATTCAAAATCAATGAGTCGATACAGCGCTGGACCAGTGCAGCCAAAGACCTGAGCCAGAGCAGAGCCCAGAGAGGTCGTAAACAAACTGAAACTTCACAGTCTGTTACAAACTTTCACTTTTCAAAAATAATGTGATGAGGAGGTCAATGTTTTACTCAAAGTTTCTGCTCAAGGCTGATTTTTTCCCACTATTTTCAGGGTTTTATCCCTGTGGAATAAGTCACAAAAACAGTGACTCACAACTCAACAGGACAGAACTAGGGCAAAATCAGGGCAAAACCAGGACTAAAACAAGGCTAAATTAGCACCAAGCAAAGCTAAACCAGTGCTAAAACAGGACTAAACCAGGGCAACTAAACCAGGACTGAAGCAGAACTAAACTAGGACTAACATGGGGCTAAACCAGGGCTAAAACTGAACCAAATAAGGATATAATATAAGATGGCCACAGGACTAACATCAGGTTAAAGAAAAAATGTTTGCTCAACCGCAAGTTTAAAAACAAAACAAAAGCAGAACTAAACCAGGACTAAACCAAGACAAAATCACGACTAAACCAGGACTAGACCAGGACTAAACCAAGATCAGGAGAGAAGAGTATATTTATGGCTTTGCACTTAAAATATAAATAGTAAATAATACAACTCATCCATTATTAATGTGTGCCTTTATAAATGATGCACAAATAACAGGTGTGACACAGAGTTCATTTATTTAAAGACTGTCCAGTGTAATGAGCGGAATCAATTAGCGAAATTAGCAGGACTAAACCAGCACTCAACCAGGACTAAACCAGGACTAAACCAGACCAGAACTAAACCAGGACTAAACAAACACTGTACAAGGACAGAACCAGGACTAAACCCCATGACTCAACCAGGACTGAAGTAGGACTAACCCAGGAATAACCAGTACCGAACCAGGACTAAACAAAGATTAAACCAGGACTAAACCAGGACTACAGGGCTAACCAAGGACAAAACCAGGGCTACATAAGGACTAAAACAGGACTGAAACAGTGCTAACCAAGGACTGAACAAGAACTAAACCAAGACTAAACCAGGGCTACACCAGGACTGAAGCGGGAATAAACCAGGACTGAACCAGCACTAAACCCAGGCTGAACTAAACCATCAGGGCTGAATTAAAATAAACTAGGACCGAACTGGGTCTAAACCAGGTCTTTCTCAGTGTATTTACATTGTGCGTGGTCCAGGTTGAGAGCAGAGTCACTGGTCTTAATTTAACCCAGGAGACCTCTGCACCTGTTCAGAGAGACAGACTGAGAGCGCTCTGTACACCCCCCCTCCCCCCCTCCCCCTCTCTGCACTGGGCACGCTCAGTGAGACATGTCCATCCACCCACACCAGTTTTACAATTTTGAAATATGCAACAAAAACTGAATTTAAAGAGGGTATTAAGCCAAACAGACTTTTTGGAGGTTTCTTCCATGTTGTACCCTCATCAAAAACCTGCCTGAAGAGGTTTTAGATGTTATCCATGCATGTTTCAGTAATTTTGCGATCTCTCCCTGCCCCTATTTGAACCCTCCTTACGGTTAGGTGTAAGATTCTGTCCAATGCTCCGCCCACAAGCCTACGTCACCTCCACGACTCCTGCACAGCAATTCAGTGATACAAAACTGTACACAGCAATTTCACAAACCTTACGCGATGTGCAGTGGTTTCATTAGTGGGATGTACGCAGATCGTGTTGTGATACGGCTCTGAAGAGGTCGTGATTTAGGGCAGAGAGCAAAGATATGTTGTTTTCAGGGAATATAGCATTTTGAAAACAATAAAAGGTAACATGGTGCTCTAAATATGTTATGTGTTAGCAGTTAATACCTCATAGAAGTAAAATAACTCATGTTTTATAAAGAAAATGTGCTATATAGAACAGATTTGTTAGTCTTTTTTTTTCTTCCAAGGACACAAGAACCACAGTTATTCGTTGCTGAGTCACAGAAATCAGGCCAATAGCCCCAATGCATGGACAGGGAAGTGTCTGGGGAGAGGGGAAGCAGCCTGAGTAATGTGCAGCGCTGAGGCCACAAGAAATACGTTCATCCTGCATCCACACATGACAACAATTAGGGCTGTACTGCGCAATTAACTGAATTTTAATCAAGAGATTCAGTAGTTTCTAATGGTCAGGGATCAGCTTGGGTCTTTTTAATGGAGAGTTCTACAGCCAGTCCTTCTGTCAGTGAAAGCATGTGGTTTGGAGCAGACGTGAGACTTTGAGGAAGACATTTTTGTGTTAAATGGCACTGATTAATCTTGAATTTCCAGGCTGATATTTCGTTTTGGCCGACCTGCTGCGTAAAGAGTACACACAGAGCTTTATTTGAACACTTTAATGGGATGAGATTACTGCACAAAACATGAATACGCAGCTCTCTTAAAGGTTTATGGTACAAAAAGGCTGTGGATGAGCTTGTAGTAAATTAACATTAAAATAAATTGGGGAAAATAATCAAAATTGTCCCTATATATCAACCAAAAACATATCAAACATATCAAGAGCATACGTAAGTAATTTCAGCAATATTTCTAAGTGGTTTTGATTCTGTATTAGGTCAAAACCATTCACAAACTTAAGCCCCATTCGCACGTGCATCCTCACCTGGGAATTTACCTGCATTTTACCAGATCAGAGTCATGTGTGAAAGAAGCCACAACTGATTTCCCTGAATTTTACCAAGTTACCAATAATATGCAGGGAAGGTGTATGCATGAATGAAATCAGAAAACAGGATCATTACTTGGTTTCCTTGGTTACCTGCAACCTGGCATTCTGTACCCAGTAATTTTCCCGGGAACATGTGTAAATGGGGCTTTACATTGTCTCATTGATACTTCAAATTAGTAGTTTTGATTCAAGTTTGAGTACAGATATTTGTGATGGGTGTCCACTACTGTACTGTTCATCCACAGTCTGTGAACCTGCTAAAAACAACTCCACTGGTGTTATTTTTAACCTGGATTTTTCAGTGTGCAGAGTGCATTAGGTTGGGCCTGGAAGCTTTTCAGTCATTAACATGATATCCACTATTTACAGTCTATGGCTGTTAATCATTCATTTGTTTATTTTGGTTGATTTGACAGATATATAAACAAAGATAACCTGGAACACAACAGTGCAGTCCGAGGATGCTTATGGCCAAAGTTCAGTGGGATTTTAGGAATACAAGCTGAACAATACAACAGTAGGGATGAAGGATTTGGGAAAAATATCTACCTCAAACTACTATCTATAACTGTGATTTTTCAGACTAGCATTACAATTAGATTTGCTATTTATGTTTCAATATTAGGATTCTGTTCAGAGTTCACAACTGTCCAGAGCAGTTAAGAAAAAGACTGAAATGTGAACTGACAAACCAATACTAGAATCACATTTCAGAACATGTTTGTACAGATCTAAACTACAGGGTTAGACATTCTTATGCAGAATAAGGCAGGAGATGTTGTTTATGGAGGAAATGATGGTACTTAAAAAAAAATGCAAATAGCGATTTCACCAATTTGTTGAAGTTATAAACTACGGCACAAACAGATTATGAGTTAACACTTTGCTCATTTTGAAACAATACTGACCAGAAGAATAAAAAACAAAACAGACCATATTTTACTGTATTTTGAATTTCAATGTGCACTATGTACGTTTTCTTATGTTAAAGGGCCTACACTGTTCCAAAGTATGTCATTGAACGCATAGTTTGTATGGATAAAAAGAAAATAAATATATTTTATTGTGTGTCTCTCCACTGACGTGGCCTGTGCCATGGTGTGATCGAGTATTCTGTTTGTCTCTGTGGAATATTACAGGCAAAACAAAAACCTCCCCAAAAGTTGCATAGTGCCTCTTTAACATGTTCACCTAGTACCAATTCACTTGTCATTTTCTAATATAGGCTATAATATATTTTATTATTATGTTTTCCAGGCCTGCCCTATATTTTCTATTTTATCTTTATTAGCTTTATTTTGCTCTTGTTTACAAGTTGGACTCAGCCTGTTTTCCCTCGTAGGACCCTCACCCAGTTTAAGAACCACTGCTTCAAACTAACTTTAATTTGCACTTAACACATAACAGCATTGAACTGGCGGTACACTTTAGGTCTTTAGTATTAGACTGCACAGATCATGCAGTGCCTCTGCACAAATCGACCTAGCCGTTAATCGCACTTTATGAAGAAAACTGCAACAGAGAAAGCATGTCGGTCCTCTGCTGGGACACTGTGAGCTAGTTTAAACCAGAGATAGTCAGAGTTAGTTTGGATCAGAAACTCTTAGAGTTTAGCTCTGCAATGTTCACTCTTCTCATTGACGTGTAATGGGTCAGGAGTCAGGACACTGGATGCACATGAGGCAGACAGGTAGGACTTTTCTCTATAGAGCGGGACTCACGTGTGGGAGTGCACACGTACAGGGCTGTGAGAGAGAGAAAAAAACGTGGCAGTGGCTGAGCTCTGTGCGCTGGGGCTGCTGTTAGTCCTTGAAGAACATGGCAGCAGGCGAATACAAAGTGTGCAGTTCAGGCTGCACTCTCTGGATCATAGTAGACCCTGCGGGTTCAGAATCAAAACTCTAACATGGACTTAAATGACCGATAGATTGTCAGGCCCAAGCAGAAACTATATATATTTTCGGCCTCCTGCTGGTGCCCAGAGTCAGGACTAAACATGGGGAATCAGCGTTTAAATTTTATGCAGCTAAAACTTGGAACAGTCTTCCTGAAGATGTGAGACAGGCCTCTACTTTGACAATGTTTAAATCCAGACTCAAAACAGTTCTGTTTAGCTGTGCATATGACTGACAGGTTTTTATTCTGCACTCTTCTCTTTTAATGTTGATTTTATGATGATTATTTGTGATTATTTATGTTTGATTTGTGTGATTTTAATGTCTTTCTTATTCTGTAAAGCACTTTGAATTACCTTGTGTACGAATTGTGCTATACAAATAAACTTGCCTTGCCTTGCCTTGCCTATATTTTTAACATTATGCATTGACCAAAATGTTTCCCTAAATATCTCCAATTGACGAAAATCCCTCATAGCAATGAAAAAGTTTAAGCCCTACCCTACACCAGAAACACCACTTAGAACAAGTTAATGATGAGGAGAAAATATAATAACATGATTTAAAGCTTTTCTGGAGAATATGTTTATTATGATGTACATAATCTCGATTATCTATAAAGCGTTATGGAGACAAGATAATAGAGACATGTGTAACCTAAACAGTGGTTTGTTTAGGTTTGACTGAAGCTTGAACCAGAGGACTGTTCTATTTAAAGCAGAGCTGCGTTTAGCCTTCTCCAGTGAGTCCTAACCCACTTTCTCTGCTCCTGAAAACTAGGCCCAGACCAGGACTGGACCGGGGCTAGACTAGGACTAAACTAGGACTAAACCGGGATTAGACCAGGAATTATTCAAGACTAGACTAGGGCTAAACCAGACTAGTATACTAAAGTAGTATGTGGTGAGAGCTGATTGGCTGTATACGTTGCTGGTCCACTCTGCTTCACATTTCTGTCAAAATAAAAGCTGTTCTAAATCTGTGCAATTGACCAGAAATCCATCCATTTTCATCTGCTTATCCGGGGCGCGTCACGGGGGCAGCAGTCTAAGCAGGGACTCCCAGACTTCCCTCACCCCGGACACATTCTCAGGCTCTTCCGATAGGACCCCAAGGTGTTCCCAGGCCAGCCGAGAGACATCGTCCCTCCAGCGTGTCCTGGATCTTCCCCAGGGCCTTCTCCCGATGGGACATGCCTTGAACACCTCCCTAGGAAGACGTCCAGGGGGGATTCCTGAACAGATGTCCAAGCCACCTTAGCTGGCTCCACTTTACATGGAGGAGAGAGCTCCTCCCATGTGACCAAGCTCTCACCCTGTCTCTAAGCCATCCTGCAGAGGGAACTCATTTTGGTCGCTTGTATCCAAGATCTCATCCTTTCGGTCATTACCCAAGGTTTATGACCATAGGTGAGGGTATGTAGCCTGGCCGGTAAATCAAGAATTTTGCTTTTCGCCTCAGCTCCTTCTTTAACACAACAGTCCAATACAGTGACCACATCACTGCAGACGCTGCACCGATCCGCCTGTCAATCTCATGCTCCATCCTTCCCTCACTCGTGAACAAGACCCCGAGATACTTGAACTCCTCCACTTGAGGAGAGGATTCTCCTCTCCAGTACCCTGGAATAGAGCTTACCGAAAAGGCTGAGGAGTGTGATTCCCCTATAGTTGGAACACACCCTCCGGTCCTCCCTTCTTAAGCAGAGAGGCCACCACCCTGGTGTGCCAGTCCATGATGTTCCAGAGCCATGTCAGCCACGACACCCCCACAACATTTAGAGATTTAAGATACTCGGGACAGATCTCAGCCACCCCTGGAGCCTTGCCACTGAGGAGCTTGCCAACCACCTCAGTGACTTCAGCCAGGGTGGTGGTTGAGTCCGCCTCTAGGTCCTCAGTCTCTGCTTCCTCCCCGGAAGATGTCACAGTGAGATTAAGGAGATCTTCAAAGTATTCCTTCCACCATCCAACAGCATTCCCAGTCAAGATCAGAAAGCTGAAAACCCCACTGGCAGGGGGGCTCCACCAATGTTCCTAACAGACCCTCACAGTACACCTGGGGCCTGCCAGGTCTGTCCGGCTTCCTCCTCTGCCAGCGGATCCAACTCACCACCAGGTGGTGATTGGTTGACAGCTCTGCCCCTGTCTGCAGTCGAGTGTCCAAGACACGCAGCCGGAGGTCAGATGAAACGACAACAAAGTCGATCATCAATCTCCAATCTCTAAGGAGTCCAGATGCACGTGCACCGATGGACACCCTTGCGCTTGAACGCGGTGTTCGTCATGGACAAACTGTGATTACCACAGTCCAATAACAGAACACCTCTCAGGGTTCAGATTGGGAAGGCCGTTCTTCCCGATCACCCCTCTCCAGGTGTCACTGTCATTGCCCACATGGGCGTTCAAGTCCCCTAGCATAACAACGGAGTCCCTGGTCGGTGCACTGCCTAGCACCGCTCCCAGGGGAAGAAGGCCGGGTACTCTGCACTGCTGTTCGGCCCGTAGGCTGACACAACAGTGGGAGACCTGTCCACAGCCTGAAGGCGCAGGGACGTGACCATCTCATTCACTGGGGTGAACTACAACACGTGACGGCTGAGCTGTAGGGCAATAAGCAAGCCCACACCTCACCGCCTATCCCCACAGACAACGCCAGAGAAATGGAGGGTCCAGCTTCTCTCAAGGAGTTGGGTTCCAGACCCCAGGCTGTGCATGGACATGAGGCCGACTATATCTAGCTGGTAACACTCAACCTCCCGCACAAGCTCAGGCTCCTTCCCCCCCAGCGAGGTGATATTTCATGTCATTTCATAGAGCGAGTCTCCATGTCCAGAGATCCAGTCATCGAAGCCCATGACTTTGACTGCCGCACCCACTCCAGGCGAAGTAACTGGCCCTGATTGCATCCTCATCATGAAGGGTTTCTGACCAAAAATCATGCATGTGAATACTAGTGATGTGCCAAGAAGTTTGTGACAGATAAAGGATTAAATATGTAAAGTTAAATGCATACTTCATTTTCATGGTTTGAAAATAAGGTACCTCAATTTTAACAAACATTTACAGGCAGATTTGCTCACATTCCTGACCATCTGAATCTCGTCTTTGGGATAATAAAAAAAATCAAGAAATTAATTTATGTCAATAATACCCACCCCTTCTGAAGCAAGCCAAGATCAGGACTCGAGCAGAACAGAACCAAGGCCAAACTGATGCTGCATCCAAGTTAAAAAGGAGTGAAAAGATAATACTCTAATACTCTATACTTAACCTGTGTCTAATGAGGGGACACTGGTTTAAACCAGGTCCAAACCATAACTAAACCAGTTCTAAATCAGGACTAAACCAGAACTAAACTAAGACTAAACCAGGTTCAAACCAGAACTAACCCAGTTCTAAATCAGGACTAAATCAGGTCCAAACCAGGACTAAACCAGTTCTAAATCAGGACTAAACCAGGACTAAACCAGGACTAGCTTGTTTACTTGTTCAGAATGGTTCACTGGTCTGTTGTTTACAGTGAGTTCAACTGAAATGTCTCACGTGGGCTCCAGACTTTAACGGCTCTCTCCTGCTTTCTCTCTCTCTCTCTCTTTCTTTCCCCCGCTCTCTTTCTTTCTCTCTCTCTTTATCTCCTCCTCTCTCTTTATCTTCCTATCTTTCTTTCTGCTGTTCAGACACTTTGAAAAACATGGACCGCACCAGCTCCCCTTTGTCAAACGTGTAGGGAAAAAGGGGTCCAAACGATCGATGTATTAGGTCCAGAGAGAGATGGGCGAAATGGCAGTCTCATAATGAACAAGAGTTACACACACTGTCACTACTATTGTTGAATTTGGAATGAACCAGATGTTATAATGCCCTTACTGTCTGGAAGTATACCTGTACCATTTTTACACCTGGTTTAGTACAGAATAACACAGAGCAGCTTTAGAAAATCTATAACAAAAGACCCAGTTGTAACAAAGCATTGGTTCTGTGCTTGTTTGGAGCAGAGATATTCATTTAAATTGGTTTCTTTAATTCTCTAGAAAGTGGGTCCCAAAAATTAAGATCAGCCCAACCAGCTGAACGCCACAGGGCAACAAAACGACTAATAACAGCTTAACAAAGAGGTTCTCAAGCAGAACTGAACCAGATTTTATCCAGATCTCAACCAGGACTAAACCAGGGACCTGTTACTAGGGATTCTGTAAATATGATATGTCTCTTCAAGGCAACAAGCTGCAAAACCTGCACCAGAAGACAGAGAATAACAAAAGGACAGGTTTAGCAAAATACAGACCCGACATCTGGATCTAAACCAGGACTAAACCAGGAATAAATCAGGAATAAACTGGGTCGTGTTTCCACTGAGAGCTGAGTAGACCGTGTATAAATGTGTATGACGCGGTCTTCTCTGATGCGGTAACGTAACAGCCCTGCGTAAAGAGCGTCAAAAGCGAACAGAAACAATAGACCCGAATCAGAACCAGGAGCCAGGTCCAGACTAGACCCGGGTCCGTTCAGACGCTCTGTCCGGGCTGCGAGTTCCGAGGAGCCGTGTGTGCTCACAAATTCTGCCGCTGTCGCTCCTTTCTTTACGCCTCTGAGACGCGCAGATGTTTTTCCGCGCCGCGTCTGTCGTTGATCGTAAACACTCACAGACAGTCGTGTGCTCTGGAGGTACCGGGGCTCTTACCGTGTCAGCGCTGGTCAGCACGGCCGCGGTCAGGGACTGTCCCGGAGCCTCTCCGCTGGCTCCCTCCGACGCCATCTTCGAAGTGGAGCGGCGCGCTGAAGCGAGGCGCATCCGGCGCGCTTTAACTCCTGCGGCGCTGAGGCATGAAGGGAAAAGAGCGAAGCAGCGGCGGTTTGTGGGTGAAACAACGGGATGACAGAGAGCGGATAGACGCAGGGATAGTGTCCGGCAGCGGTGTCGGTTCGTGGGGAAACAGGGACCGGTGGGTGGGCCTATTGAGCAGAGTGGGCGTGAACGAACGGAGACGCGTAAAATCCAGCGGTGCGTCGCGCTCCTACTCAAACCCACGCACCGTGACTGACAGCGGCATCTGAGGTACTGAGGGGGCGGCGTCAGGCACAGGACTTTGTGCCGGAACTGGGCCAGGAGAGAGGAAACCAGGGACACTCCAGCAAAATGTGAAAATCAGATTAAACTCTACTTGGCTCCAGACGGGCTCCACTCGACCGACAGACTGATTTCAACCCACTCAATCGGCCTAATTGGAATATATGGAAGTTGCATAGGTTATATTGTTTGTAGTGAATAATTAACTTATAAACAGTTTTTATTATTATTATTATTATACTCCGCTCTGATGCGTTTACAGAGCTATTGTTCACAGATGTGGAGCTGCAGATGTGATGCCAGGATTAAGGGAATCTGCTCACGAGACTCGCATTTAACAGATTTAGGTCACAGCAGCAAAACATCACTATCCAGGGTACAAGCACCAGGCCTACTACTGCAGCTACTGATACTACTACTGTACTGTTACCATCACTGTCACTACTACTACTATTAATACTTCTACGACTGGCATATCGCTTCTTCTACACGCCCAGCTACTCAAAATATTAAAATAAATGTACTTTTTTTTTTTTTTTTTTTTTTTTTTTGTGAATTGTGGCAACATTGTGATAACTGTAACCGAATAGAGAACAAATTGAACTGAACTTTACTAATATTGCTACTACTATAATCCATAAGAGAAAAACACTGATACGAGTATAAACATAGGGAAGACAAATAAACAAAAAAAACAATAAACAAACAAATTAGGCTGCATTGACATTAAAGGTTCTGGTATGTTTTCTGGTTGGAGGTTCCCCACTTTGTTTCCATGAAAATGCAACTGACTCATCCTGATGTGTTTTTTTTTTTGCTACAAAAACACCTTGAAACACATGCATTCTTACAGTCTGTCTGTTCGCCTCTCCACTGATCTGATCTGTAACATTGCCTGGTTGTACAATTTGCTTGTCTTCATGGAGTTGGATGAGTTTAATGCCGAACTGTGGAACTTTCCCAAGCAAAGCAATAAGCAATATATCCTGGAAGAAGAGCAGGTGGCAGGCCCTCTAGGTCATGAATTAAAGGTGCACAATTTATCCCAAAACAGATCTATGCTGATCATTACAGTGTACAGTTTTCTTCAAATGTCTGGCTTAATGGCACCATCTTGTGTTGAGGAAAGGATCAGAGAGAAAATAACAGTCAGACAACAGAACGCACCTGTCATAAAGGCTGTTTATGTCACTAGATACTTTACAATTAGCATTTGTTGTTTCTTCATGAAATTAATAATTGTCAATGATAAGGAAAATAACAAAATCAAACAGAAGAATTACTGTAGGCCTGTATGAAATTACAGGGCATAAGAAGTCTATAAGTGATTTATATTGAGCTTATGAGCACGACTTATGAGCCTGACTACAGCCTACCTAAAGCCTACAGCCCAATACTGTAGGCTTTATACAGCTGAAACCAGAAGTTTACATGCACTATATAAAAAGACACGTGTATTTTTTCTCAATGTCTGACATAAAATCAGACTAAACCTTTCCTGTTTTAGGTCAGTTAAGATTACCACAATTATTTGTATTTGCTAAATGCCAGAATGAAGAGAAAAGGATTTATTTAGGCAAATTTTCATTACATTCTTCAAAGTCAGAAGTTTACTGAGCCAAGTTTGTCAGGCGCCTTGCTGTTAAACATAACAATGCTCATTATGGCCAAACAGTTCAATTTTAGTTTCATCAGACCACATGACATGACTCCAGAAAATGAGGTCTTTGTTCCTGTGTTTAGTTGCAAACTCTAATCTGTCTGTTTCTTTTGTAGTAATGTCTTCTTCCTGCAGAGTGTCCTTTCAGTCCATATTGGTACAGTACTCATTTCACTGTGGATAATGACACACTCTTACAGCTTCAGCAGCATCTTCACAAGGTCTTTTGCTTTTGTTCTTGGGTTGATATTGACATTTCGGACCAAAGCGCGTTCATCTCTGAGACACAGAACTCGTCTTCTTCCGGAACGGTGTGATGGCTGGACATTCCCCTGATGTTTATACTTGAGTATAATTGTTTGAACAGATGAACGTGGCAACTTCAGGCATCTGGAAATTGCACCAAGGATGAACCAGTGCACAATTCTCTTGCTGATATCTTAACTGATTTCCTTTGACTTTCCCATGATGTTACACAAAGAAGCAGTGTGTTTCAGGTGTGCCGTCAAATAAGTCCACAGGTTTGTCTCTAATTAATTTTTTTTTTTCTTATTAATCAAATGTTGTCAATAAACCTCAAAAGCTTCTAAAGACATGACATCATCATCTGGGTTTCCCCAAATTGTTTAAATGTACTGTATGTAAACATCTGACTTTGAAGATAGTAATGAAAAATTGTCTAAAAAGTCCTTCTCTCATTATTCTGGCATTTAGCAAATAGAAATAATTTTGGTGATCCTAATTAAATAATAAATTCATAACTCTGATTTCATGTCAGACAGTGAGAAAAAAAACATGTATATGTCTTTTTATATGGTGTATGTAAACCTCTGGATTTAACTGTATGTATATATATTATATTTTCAGCTCCCAAAATGAGCCTATGGAAACAACAGAACGTCTCAGACGCACTGAAGAGAAAATTCTAATTGTCGTAATGCAACTTAACCCAAATATGGCAGCCGGCAGCCAATCAGATAAGACAACCAACAGCTAATGCTAATGCTGAGACCTCAAACAGTCACTGGTCAGAGTGGTTACAGCCGGAAGATTTGAAAATTGTAGCAAATAACAAGGAGGTCTCTACATCTCTATAGAGCCACATGAACCATCTCACATTCTGAGGACTTCAGGGACCGGCCTCCTGCTGGTCCCAGAGTCAGGACTAAACATGGGGAATCAGTGTTTCAGTTTTCTGCAGCTAAAACCTGGACCAGTCTTCCTGAAGATGTGAGACAGGCCTCGACTTTGACAATGTTTAAATCCAGGCTCAAAATGGTTCTATTTACAGTAGCTGTGCATATGACTGAAAGGGTTTTATTCTGTACTCTTCTGTTTTAATGTTCATTTTATGATGATTATTTATGTTTTGATTTGTTTTATTGTGATTTTAATGTCTTTCTTATTCTAAAGCACTTTGAATCACTTTGTGTATGAATTGTGCTATACAAATAAACTTGCCTTGCCTAAATTGGACAAAGATGAACTGGTTTGCGAGAATGCTAAAAATGAACCATGGACCTACCATTGAAAACCCTTTGACCAAACGGGGTGTCAATGACATGCCCATCTCTGACGTCTGTTTGGATATCTTAACGTCAGCAGAGGAAAAAGAAGGAATTTGTCAGTGCAGTGTGGCCATTCAAAGCAAAACATCAAGGCTGAACTTTGAAGAGACTAGGGTTTACTGGTCAGAATGGTTAGACCTGGAAGATTTGAAATTTCTACAAAATGAAGATGAGGTTGGTGAAGAATTGATCACCACAGGAAATCTGTATTGGGTCTTTTCAAACTGCAAAGATTTATCTGGTTTAGAATTTGATTTGGAAACTTCCACAGAATCAGATTATGACATGGATTCATTGCATGAGTTCAATTTGAGTCTCCTTTCACAAACAAGCAAGAATGCTAGAAGTAGGGTGCTCATTGGGTAGAGGGGCTAGAACCAGAAGTTCTTGGGTTTCTAGTAAATAACACGGAAAAGAGTATGGAGAACCCAGAGGTAACTGTCCACAGTGGTTAGAGCAGGAAGAGGTGAGATGTCTAGTCACTGAAGAAATCGTTGACATTGTTGAACAAATTTTGCTCGACAGTTTAGCCGTTGTATTTGCAGAAAATGCTAACAACACCTCACAACATGATACAGAGGCAACAGGTGCTTCTGATGATACCTCTACTGAAAATGTGGAATCCCAAAATAGGAATGGTGAGGACAATTTTGACAACATGATGCGGAGGCGACATGTGTTTCTGATGAGGAAGAAACTGCTGCTAAAGAAGAAATGGGAATGTTAAAGACAACTGGGATATTTTACCCAAGATTTTTTCAGGAATAGTTTTACCACCTCTTGTCCAAGATACACAACGAGAAGATCCCCCTGTGGCCACATACGATCAAATCAGCACCTTCTGCAAAGTGTTCGTCAATGTTAGATTTTATACTTTTTTACAATGGCACTTTTAAAATGGCTCCTGATCATGTTAAAAATTTCATTTCAGGTCATATTTTCATTTTAACTATTCTGTGCTTCTGTATTAGATTCACATTAGGGTTTTCGGTGTCATTGACAAGATGGATCAGAGGTAGTCCAGTCCCAAGACCGAACATGGCTCCAGATTTGAAGATCAACATGGAAAATAATGGAGACAACATTACAACAACAGAACGAAGAAGCATCTAGTGTTTCTGATGACAAGGTGGATCCTTTCGATGGACATGACTACTCTATATTTTTTTAGATGTATTCAGAACACTAGATAGCCAGCCTAATGGAGACAAGCCAGAGAAAAGCTTTTTAGGCATGTTTTTGATGGTTATTCCAAGATCGCTTTGTTCCATTGCTAGATTAGTACATTTGGTATTTTCTTCACAGCTTTGGGGAGAAATCTTCGGTAACGTTAGCATAGTGTTGCTGCATTTAAGTATTTGAGCTCTTGCCTTTTTGTATGGCATAGGACTTGGAATTTACATCCAGCAAATTTACATAGCCCAAAGTGACGAGCCACTAATTTTAAAAAAATCAACACACTCAAACAAGTTTAACAAATGTTAAATATCTTGGCCAACAACACAGCAACAACGGAATGAAATGATGGTCCAGTCTATATTTATTTAATATAGAGTGAGTTACCTTTGAACTGTAGCTGTGGAGGGTGAAGGCCTAATTTAAGTGACTGAACAGGATTGGTCAAACTACAATGTCCGGTTTGATCCCTTGGACGCACTAAATGATGGCTGAACGCTTCATTGTAGTAACAGGTGGAGTAGGTCACTATAATGTATTGGACTCTGTATGGATCTATAATCTACATGGAAAAAAGAGGCAGCGGCAAGGTCAGCTACTTTACAGTAGCTCAGTTGGTGTTTGAAGTGTTCCATTCCCACTCTCAACATAAACATCATTGGTAGAGCCGTGAGGTCCACTGACCCATAGGTTTGCGGTGCTGTTGTCTTGTGGAATTTCTACAAGCAAAACAACTAAAGAATAAAATCAACTGAGAAGTTGTCTTGAATCAAAGAGTCTGATTTATTAAAGCAATTGTGCACATTTGTAAAGAGCCACCTGTCCCTGACAGAATGTTGTCCTGCCCCAAGGTGTGTCAGTGTCAGTATATACAGCATATTTATAACATATAAGAATTGTATAAATCAGAAAACCAGTTTAGCCCCAATAAAGGCCAAAACACTTCTAAGGACATAGGATAAGCAGTTTGTCTAATGTGATTCAGACAGTGGACACAGAGCACAGTGCACTGGATCTTCAGGTCAAACAGATAAGATATAATTGAACTAAAAGTTTAGAGACTAAGAGGCCTGCATACCATACTTTAAAAGTACAAAATAGGTAAAACACTAAGGAAAGACTTCCATAACAATTCCCCTCTTTTGATAATAATAAAATCACATTTTATTCTTAATCAACTCAAACAAAATCTTTACATGAAGTAAAACATGGAATTTAACACCACACTTATTCAACCAAAAGAACATTTAAATGATTAGCTGTGACTGGGTGCACACCAGTGACGTCGGTTTTCTTCTCAAGAGCAGCTTGGATGTGGAGGACAGTTATTACCCCTCTCTCCCGCCCGCTCTGTGTGTGTGACCCCTGATAATGTAAACAGTGCTCCTAAGGAGGGCTACTTTCTTTCTTGATCCAAGGCAGACGCCATACTGGAATTACAAGAAATTCCAGACAAGCTTTGGGCTAAAGGCCTGAAAAGATGTTGGTCTCATATGCAGAGCCCAGCTAGAAGTAATTACTAGCCCAGCTAGTAGTAATCTAATGCGTGTCCACAGTATCCACTTCGCCCAAACACAAATAGCTCCTGTTTTAATGATCTACGTGAAGCAGGTGTCAGGTGTCATTGTACCAAGTGAATCAGAGGGGTCCGAAGCCCAATTTTTTAGTTTAAAAAACAATGTGGTCCGAGGGAGCCTCACAGGTGGTGTTTGACTATTGATCTCAAAGCTGTTGAAGAAGTTGAACCTGTGACTGTGGTGGTTCTAAATTCATATGCAATTTTATCGCAAACCCCACAAGAACCTAAATTTTTCACAGATGTCGATCTGGCTAACGCCCTTTTCTCTGTCCCAGTGCACTTGAGAAGATTTTGCATCCATTTTCATACTTTGTCTTCTGTAAAGGTTATTTGGATTGATAAAGAATAAAATGTGGTTTTATTAACAATCCATTGAAAGAGCATGTATTCTTACTGTGAGCGAGGTCACCACTCCACAGGTCTGACTAGTAACTTTGCCACCTAGAATGATAAATTTAATGCCATATTGTGGAAAATTTCAGGCAAAGCAATAGCATCTTTTTAGAGACAACCAGATGACATACACATCCTTAGTGCACTTTTAACTGAAACCCAATGATGATGATATAATGATACTGTTGTACATCTATGTAACATTATAAAAGAGACATTAAATAGACTTCAACTTTTAAGGCAAGAAAATAAATCAATGTAATTATTTCGTAACGTCACAGTAAACATTTATCTTTCAGCCATATTTCTCAGGTACAAGTAGCAATGAAAAGTTTGAAAATTTTTCCATAAGTTCCCTTGTCATCCCAGGCCAAAATTTTAATGTTAAAAACATATGAAACCAAAGTAATTTTCTTTTAGCTTTGAATCCTGTCATAGGCAAGACAAGTTTATTTGTATAGCACAATTCATACGCAAAGTAATTCAAGGTACTTTACGGAATAAGAAAGACATTAAAATCACACAAATCAAAACATAAATAATCACAGATAATCATCATAAAATGAACATTAAAACAGAAGACTGCAGAATAAAACCCTTTCAGTCGTATGCACAGCTAAACAGAACTGTTTGGAGCCTGAATTTAAACATTGTCAAAGTAGAGGCCTGTCTCACATCTTCAGGAAGACTGTTCCAGGTTTTAGCTGCATAAAATAATGTCATGTAGTGTTGTAACAATACCAAAATTTCAAACTTGATTCTGATATGAAGGAACAGGCTCAATACTCGATACCACAAAGATAATAATAACCACTCTTTATTTAGACGATCAAATGTGATTTTTTAAATTAAATGGTAGTAAATTCTTTTCTACTCCCCGGTGGGCTTATATCTGTATAATCCTTCAGTGTCCAGTAGGTTCCATAGTAGTCCATGGGTGTATACTAGTCTGTGTCTTATACTTGTGAAAGATACAGCTCAAGATCATTCTAAAGATATTCAGGAAAGGTTCATTTCTGTCCTGTGAAAGTGACTTTTTAATATCTAATTTCGATACTGGTTTTAGGATCGATTAGTATTAGATTTTCGATACTTTTGACAACCCTATTATAATGTAATATCAATCATTGTAGCTTATTTAGTCTGCATCACCAGAGCTGAACACTTACTCCCTCAATGGTTCCCATCAGCACTTTGAAATAATCCATGAAGTTCCTCCGCATTTTTAAAACATCCAAACATCTTTACCAGACTTGTTCTTGTCATTAAAGCCATTAACATTGGATGAAAGATGGATGGCATTTATATCTTAACTGAATGTGCACAACTCTCTGAGGCATTGAAAACCTTATTTTTAAGGTAAACATAAAGGTGCACTATATAACTTTACAGATGTGGGGTTGGCTAACTGCTTGTCTCCACAGAGATGTTAAACGAGACAAGCAGCCATCAGACACTCCACAAGAAAAGTTCCTTAGTGCTCTTTAGTTTCCTTTTTTTTAATTGAAATGCTTTAAAGTCACATATAAAAACATATAACGTCAAAAAGAGCCAGGGTTTCAAATAAACTACTGCACATGGCATCAGGTTTGTCAAGTTGTAGTGGATTGTTTTGTACAGTCTCGTACTGCTAACTGTAAGGAGGGTTTGAATAGGGCCCAGGAGATTATTCAAACTCAAACGTGGATGACATTAAACCATTCCAGGCATATTTTTGATGAGGTAACAATGTTATAACACGTTAACACGAAAGCTCCATATACTTCATTTTACAAAATACCTCCACTTCATACCTCCAATGACAAAATACATAACTTCAGGAATGTTTTTGACGATGAGCAAACATTATAACATGGTTAAAAAAATAAAAGATTAAAAAAGTCCATTTTAGTCCAGGCATTATAAATGTTTCTGGTAAAAACAGTTATCTTCAGTCCTCGTATGTAAAAGTAAATCCATTTATCGTGGTCGGTTGCTGTTGGATTTCTAAAAAGTTGTAGGTCATAGCGTGCCTGATCATCTCTGCTCTGCCGTTTCCCTCCGCCTCACAGGGATCTACTTCCGGCTGCGGAAAAGCTAATCCAGGCCCCACCTCACTGTCCACGCTCCACTCAGGAAAGAACTCATCCCCCAAATATTCACAAACGTTATGCAGGACACAGCAGGCAGACACCATCCCTGGCATCGCAGTCACCTCTATGTCCTTCCTCTTTTGTAGACAGCTCCACCTACCTTTGAGACGAGAGAAGGCGGAGTTGACCACAGAGCGTGCGGCGTTCAGGCTGTACGTGAAGCGTCGCTGTTGGGGTGAAAGGTCAGGAGTCAGGTTGTAACCCGTCAGCAGCCACGGTTTGAGAGGGAACGAAGGGTCGCCAATCAGATGAACCGGGATCTCCACACCGTTCAACACAATGGACTTCTGCCAGACACAGGACATTTTTAAGGCATTTATACGCAAAAAAAAAGTAGAATTAAAGCCGCAAGCGGCGATGATGGCCCTCGCCCCCCATGCGACCGCCCCCCCATGCGACCACCCCCCCATGCAACCGCCCGGGGCTGGCCACTGCCCCCACACACCATTTTCCCCGCCCGGCCACCCCACGGCCGCAATCCGCCCCCCTTCACACAGTTTCTATATAAATATGTGTGACCAACACATTATAATGGAGGTCCACGGCGTTGAACCGGCAACCTCGTGCACAATACAGGTATGGTGTAATGGACTTTTTTGCCCCATTTGAGGTCCACAATGATCTCACCAACTTTCATGCCAATCGGACAAAGGTACTGGTACGAATTTCGTCAAAATCTGAGTCTAAATTTCAATCTAAATTGAAAATCTCAAAATTTCTAGGTGGCGCTGTTGAGCCGGTGTGCTTCGGACATTGTCGCGATGCCAATTTTATGAAATTTTTCACCGAGCCGGTCAATCCTTTACCTATATGTGGGACTTTTCGTTGATGTTCAGGGGGTGAAAAATGTGATCGTTTGGGCGGAAAAATAATAATATGAAAAAAAAAAACCCTCACCCTAACCCAGCAAGAACAATGCCCCCCGCCATCACTTCTTGAGCGGAGTGCCAAAAATAAACTCAGAAATCATCAGAAGAACAGAGGACAGAGGACTTCCGGTGTCATGGCGATAGCATAGACGGTCACACGCGGCCTCCTTCCTCAAATCTAATCGTAAAGCAGATTGTATCACTGATTTAGGCAGATTAAAGGTGTTAATTTAACTGCTTATGTTCACCCGTTCGACAAGGAAAAAATCGGCGATAGTACGAGCTATGGCAACGGAGATAAACAAAGATCTTGGCTTGGAAAACACCGCCTTGGTTAATGTCATAGAGGAAACAATGGCAAAGTACTTTAAAGAGGCCGAAGTAAAGTCAGAAGCTCGGCACAAAAAACTTGAAAAGCGCCTGGACAGTTTGAACGCGGTGCTCTCCCGACACACAGAAGAAATTAACACCTTGCGTAAAGATGCAAATACGCTACAAGAAAGTGTGGTCCGATTGGAAAAAGCAACGGATGAACGGGACATTCTGCTCCAGGCTCTTACAGCTAAAGTTACAGACATGGAGGACAGAGCACGGAGGGACAACCTGCTGATCCTTAACCTCAAGGAAGGGGTGGAAGGCACAAACTCCTTGGCCTACCTGAGAGAGAATATCCCGAAGTGGTTCCCAGTATTCGCACCAGCCCCGCCGGAGTCTATGAGAGCGCACCGACTCGGCCAGGTCCGGTCTACGCCAGCGGGGAAGAGCCTGCGTCCGCGACCGCTGATTGTCAACTGTTTGCGCTTCACGGAGAGAGATGCTTTGCTTAAAGAGGCTCGTAGGAATACTCCGGAGGTCGCCGGATCACTTTTGAAGTTTGCAGCGGATTACAGCGAGCGCACGTCTAAACGCCGGAGAGCGTGTTATAAAACGATGCACGAGGCTCGCGTCAAAGGATTTGATGCGTTTCTTCTTTATCCGGCCACTATTAAACTCCAGCGAGGGCATGACTGTCACCTTTTTACTGAGCCTGGGCAAGCCGAACAGTTCCTGGATTCACTTGATAAAGATTGACCTGGGGAAGGACTGAATGACTTGCGCTGGACAGGCGGCTGAGAGGGTAAGAGACTACGCTTAAATTGACTGTTCTAATCGGCCCAAACTACAGATTTAGACTCACTGCAGACTCTATCCTGGTCAACCTTTCTTTAAAGCATTATTGTTATTTATGGACAAAATGACATCAGGATTTGGTCAGACGCAGAAAGCGTAGAGGCAGCAGCAATTTTATGTTAAAATATTATGTTTAATTAGAAATCTCTGCTGCCTGTGTGATTTGTTTTGTTTGTTTGTTTTTTTTATTTTTATTCTTTCTCAAATAAAGGGTCGATGTCTAAATCAGTATATCACAATTATAAATGGAGGAGGGAGGGGAGGGGACTAAGCTTGGCCTTTGACAGCTGGTACAACTATTTGGGTGGGTTTGATGTGGCATGGGTTTGTTATTTATTTATCTGGGTTAATGGGTTTGTGGGTTTGTATGAGTCTTTTTTTTTTTTTTTTTTTTTTTTCCCTGTGGGGTGGGAGGTATGGAGGTCCAGGTTTATGTTATTTATCTAGTCCTTCTGTACAAAGGTTATGGTATGAAAGACTACACTTCTTATGGATAAAATTAATGTACTCTCTTTAAATGCCCGTGGCTTGAATTCCCCTCCAAAACGCCAAAGCATTATAGATTTTTTGCATAGGAAAAATATTCACTTTGCATTTATTCAAGAAACCCATTATTTAGAAGCAGATGCAAACAGATTTCAGCTTAAATTTTTTAATATTGTAAATGCATCCTGTCACTCGAAAAAAAACAGAGGTGTCCTTATTGCGATTAGAAGAAATTTATGCTATACTAACTTGGGCTTGGGAGGCAGCAAGGATGGTCGCATTACGTATTGCAAAATTTTGTATAATGGTCTGAAGATTGCCTTGGTGTGTGTTTATGCCCCAAATGTGTTCGATAAGCAATTTTATGATACTCTGCACGCCACCTTGCTTGACCTCCCTGATTACCAGATCTTAATTGGAGGGGACTTCAATGCTGTGTTGCATCATGATATGGACAGATCGGGACAGAAAGAGAGCAGTGATCAGAAAATGGCTTCACGCGAATTTCAAAATCTTGTAAAAGAATATGGTTTATGTGATGTTTGGCGTCTTATGAACCCGCAAGCCAAAGAATTTTCCTTTTTCTCTGCACGTCATAAATCTTTTTCTAGAATAGATTATATACTTATGTCAACTCCTCTGTTCGAGACCATTTCCAGTACTGACATGATACCATGCGCTTTATCAGATCACAGGGCGGTAGCTTGTTCATTTTCACTAAAATCCAGCTCATCAAGGGCTCCCAGATGGCGATTTAATACCTCTCTTTTATATAACGATAGTTATATGGAAACACTATCTGAGGAATTAGACTTCTTTATTGCGGTAAACCAGAACTCTGTAGATGATCCCAGAATACTCTGGGAAGCAGTTAAAGGGTGCATACGAAACACTACTATAAGTTTTTCTTCCCAATTATATAGAGCAAATAAGTTTAAAATTGAGACCCTAGAAACAGAAATATGTGCCATAGAAAAGAATATGATTACTAAAATGACACCCGAAAATTTAAAAATGCGGCAAGATAAATCTGAGCAACTAAATGAATTATTAAGACTGGAAGCTGAGTTTCAGATACAACGTGTGCGGCAGAAACATTACTTAAACAGTGCCAGACCAAGTCGCCTTTTGGCTTACAAAATTCGTAATAATGAACAACTGGCAAATATCTCTGCCATAGCCACTAGTGGAGGCACCATCACCTCAGATCCTGGAAAAATTAACAGCACATTTAGAGATTTCTATACTAAATTATATGCATCTGAAGTAACATATGATAAAAAAGCATGTAGTGATTTCTTAAATTCTCTTAATCTACCTAAATTGCCACCTGAATCTGTCGGTGCTTTAGAAACACCTGTGACTATGGAGGAATTAAGTAAAGCTATTCATTCCATGAACAAAGGTAAATCACCGGGAATAGATGGAATGCCACCAGAGCTGTACATTGCTTTCTGGACTCAGCTTGGCCCGTTGCTTTTAGATATGATTAATTACTCTATAATCAAAGGATCTTTCAATGATAGTGCCAATATGGCGATTATTTCTCTTTTGCTTAAGAAGGACAAGCCGCCAACTGACTGCTCCTCTTACCGGCCACTCAGCCTTCTGAACACAGAGCTTAAAGTGTTTGCTAAAATTCTTGCTAATAGACTTGAACAACATATGACTTATTTAGTTCATTATGATCAAACAGGTTTTATTAAATCTAGATTAGCTTCTGACAACATCCGACGCCTGCTCCATATCATAGATTCATCTTGTCAATCTGCAAATCAAAACGTTATCCTATCACTGGATGCTGAGAAGGCGTTTGACCGGCTGGAATGGGGCTATCTGTGGGATGTGCTGCATCATATGGGTCTTCCACCTGGTTTTATTAGCATGATTAGAACCATGTACGCCAATCCTACAGCACTTGTGCTAACGGGTAATGTGTGCTCACCCGTTTTTTCTGTGTCTCGCTCTTCGCGTCAGGGTTGCCCCCTATCTCCACTCTTATTTTGTTTGTCTTTGGAACCCATTGCACAACTAGTAAGGCAGTCTAAAGAAATTGCACCTATTACAATATATGACACACCTCATCATATTTCACTGTATGCAGATGACATTTTAATTTACACCAGCAATCCATCGCAATCAGTACCTTATCTTTTGAACATATTTGAATTGTTTGGAAACATTTCGGGTTATAGGGTGAACTGGGCTAAATCCGCCTTGATGCCTCTGGGATCAACGATATTAAATGAGCGCTCTTATAATATACCAATTGTATCAAGTATAAAATATTTAGGAGTTCTCATTCACTCCTCCCTAAATCCCCTGATTGAAAATAACTACAAAAATCTGTTGTCTATCATAGATGGTGATCTTAAAAGGTGGGCCTCTCTCCCAATGTCGTTTCAGGCTCGCATGTCCGTAATCAAAATGAATTTATTGCCCCGTATAAATTTCATGAGCTCCATGTTACCACTCGCCCCACCACAAGACTTTTAAAAAAAATTACATTCAATTATAAGCCTATTTCTTTGGAATAAAAAAAAAGCCTAGAATCAGGGCTTCAACTCTGTCTAGGTTAAAATCCTTTGGAGGGATGGGCCTTCCTAACTTTGAATGGTACTCATGGTGCTTTGCTTTAAGATCACTTACTGCATGGATTAAATCTGGAAAATCTGCAGCGTGGGTACCAATTGAAGCGCAATTGATTAAACCTTATACTATGCCCACCTTGCTACATGCTAAATTGCCATATAAAACCGTTAAAAGCCTTTATGGACCCATTATTACTCATCTTTTAGATGTCTGGAACAGAGTCAACAATTTACTGGGGAAAGATGTCCAATATTTCCTTCAGACACCGATCTTTCATAATCATTCACTTCTAATTGATAAGAAACCCATCTCTTTTTTATCTTGGGAGCAAAAAGGGGTTTGTGACTTTAGTAATATTATAGGGCATAATGGATTAAGAGAGTTCCATGATTTACAAAAATGCTATAATTTACCAGGTACATCTTTTTTTTTCTACCTACAGTTGCGCACAGCAATGCGTTCACATGGGGTTCCTTGGGGGTGCATGCTGGAAAATCACCCCCTTCACATTATCTTGGCGAAAACACAAAGTTCTGGAACGATTTCAGACCTGTATAATTTAATTCTTAAGAGCTCCCAGAAAAATTTACCGATCGAGCAGCTTTGGAAAACTGAACTGAGGGATCACTCAGAGTGGGATTGGAATCATATCTGGTCCAATATTTCCCTTTCATCGAGGAATCCCAATCACCAGATGATTCATTATAAAATAATTCATCGAGCTTACTTATACCCTAGAAGATTACACCAAATGAAAATAAAAGACAACCCTCACTGTGATCTCTGCGCTGGCAAAACTATTGGCACTTTCCTTCACATGGTCTGGGAGTGCCCGGAAGTGAAACACTTCTGGGAAAATGTCTCAAGGACACTATCTAAAATAATAGGCGTAACCATCCCTTGCACTCAGAGGCTTATTTTGCTAAATGATCTTTCCAAACTAAACTTGACAATCAATGACCGGCGTGCATTACTAGCAGGCCTCACAGCTGCAAAAAAAATGGTAACATGTCGCTGGAAGTCACTTCAACCTCTGACTGTAAAAGGGTGGCTTTTGTCTTACCGAGAAATAATTCAGCTGGAGTGTTCTGCTGCTCGAATGCACGGAGCAAAAGCAAAAAACATTTTTTTGCTGGTCTGACTTACTAGCCAAAATCAAAATTTGAATATATGGTGTTTTTTGTTTTTTGTTTTTTTTTTTTTTTTGTTTTTTTTTTTGTTTTAGTTTTTTTGTCTCCCTGCACTATGTGGATGTTTATGTCAAACTGTACTGCTCTAACTGTATATTTATGAAAGATGCACAATTTGTGTATGCTTAAGTCCTTTTTATATATATAGTACATAATGAATATGTATAATCTAATTTCTGCTGATGTCTTTTGATGGAGGAAATTTGCTGTTACTGTATGGAAAGAATTCAAACCTGGACGGGATTATTTATTTTTTTTTTATTTTACTTTTACTATTATTATTATTATTATTATTATTATTATTACATTGTATTGTTTTTTATATGTTTATTTTGTATTTAATTTGTCATTATTATTATTGTTAATTTTATTAATTAATTAATTTATTTCATTTTATTTTATTTTTTGTCTATATGCCCATCGGGGTGGCGGGTGGGAAAAAAGAAGGGGGAAAAGGTAATCAGATTCTAATTTGTATATTTGCACCTGAGACTGATACTTTAATAAAAATTTGATCACAAAAAGAAATCATCAGAAGAACAAACCACTCACGCTGAGTGATGGGCGAAGTACAGGAAATGCAACAGGAACCTGTGAAAAGGTTAAGTGCTACTTCTGAAAAGACATCTGCTGTGAAAAGCCATGCCATTATCATGTACAAAGTTCTGCGCATGCTATTACTATAATGACTCTATAAGTAGACTTGTACAGTGTATGTCAATGGCTAGTCGAATTACCATTACAACTTCATGTATAATACAGGTATGGTGTATTTGACTTTTTGCGGAATGCCAAAAATAAACTCAGAAATCATCAGAAGAACAAACCACTCACGCTGAGTGATGGGCGAAGTACAGGAAATGCAACAGGAACCTGTGAAAAGGTTAAGTGCTACTTCTGAAAAGACATCTGCTGTGAAAAGCCATGCCATTATCATGTACAAAGTTCTGCGCATGCTATTACTATAATGACTCTATAAGTAGACTTGTACAGTGTATGTCAATGGCTAGTCGAATTACCATTACAACTTCATGTATAATACAGGTATGGTGTATTTGACTTTTTTGCCCCTTTTGAGGTCCACAATTATCTCCCCAAGTTTCAATCGGACAAAGTTGTGTCTTTTAACTGTACTGTAGGGGGCGCTATAGAGGTCACTGGCCACCTGCTCATTATGGTTCACAGTTTAATTCTGCATAAGTGGTTAGAATTTGAGCTCTTTAGGCTGATCCATGTGTCTGTGAGAGGGAATCAAATATGCAGGAAAGCAGTCATATTTTGACAGTGTGCTGTGCATAAACCAGAAAGAATATTCCCAAAACGTGGATGTTTATTGACAATAATCATGTGTACATGCTGTATGTGGAGTTTGAGATAACTTGGATGAAAAACCTAGGACTAGACAGGTTTCATTTGCACTTAAGTGAAAATTTCAATCCAATGATGAAGTCATATTTTGAGGGCCTGCTACATGTAAACCATAAAAAAATATACACAAAACGTGGATGATTATTGACAAACAACATGTGTACATGCTGTATGTGAAATTTGAGGTAATTTGGATGAAAAACCTAGGACTAGAAAGGTTTCACGTATGTGAAAGTGGTTAGTTAGATAAAAATGAATAGTGCATTCTATTAATACCCTGATATCACATGTGTGATGAGAATTTCAGCTGTCTAGAACCATGTATGTGCGTGTAAGAAAAGTTTTAATGATTTTTTTTTTAGTATTTGCGCCCCTGGTGGCCAACCGTGGAAAATGACTCATGGCCATAATGTAATTTTTTGTTACTTATGATGCCACTGATTTATTCCCCGAATTCCATTCATGCCCCAATCTCGCATATGTGATGTGAATGTGAGCTCTGTAGGGCAATGCCTGTGGTCGTGAGAGGACATCGAAAAAACAGGAAACGAAGGCGTATTTCGGTGGCGGCGTACGGGCGAACCGTGTGGAATTTGGAGAAAACGTGGATAACTTTTGAAAACCCATGTGTCTGGATGTGGCATGTGAAATCTGAGCTCATTTGGACCAAAAACCTGAGACTAGTAGCGTTTTGAAAACACGCTGCGAATGAAGCGGCGAATTTTTGATCCAAAATGGCCGACTTCTTGTCTGTCATAGAGCAGTGCTTCAATTCATATTTATGCTTGTCCTCCCATTCTCTATCACTGTTCTGATTTTTGTGTGTGTTTTCCAAAATAAACCAGACTCCTCTCCCATAGGGGTGAAATTTTAGGTGGCGCCGTCGAGTCAGGGGGCATGGGACATTTTCCCGACACCAATTTTATGAAATTTTTTGCCGAGCCGGTCGATTCTATACCCCCATGTGAGACTTTTCGTGAATGTTCAGGGGGTGAAAAATGCGATTGTTTTGGCGGAAAAACGAAGAACAATGTTAATATGCAGTGTGGCCCTGAGCTGTGTGGCCCTGACTGTATATGAGAGGGGTCTGTGGCTTTGCACCGGCAACCACGTACATAATACAGGTATAGTGTAATTGACTTTTTTGACCCTTTTAATGCCCACAATTATCTCCCCAAGTTTCATGCCAATCGGACAAAGTTGTGTATTTTACCAATACTGTAGGGGGCGCTATAGTGTTCATTTAGATAACAATTAATAGTGCATTCTATTAATACCCTCACATCACACGTGTGATGTGAATTTGAGCTGTGTAGACCAATGCATGTGCGTGTCAGAAATTTTTTTATGATTTTTTTTTTAGTATTTGCGCCCCTGGTGGCCAACCGTGGAAAATGACTCATGGCCATAATGTAATTTTTTGTTTCTTCTGATGCCACTGATTTATTTCCTGAATTTCGTAGGAATACGATAATGTTGGCGTTTCACCCCTATGATAGGGGGCGCTATAGTGTTCATTTTTATTACAAATAATAATCCATTTTATTAATACCCTCACATCACACGTGTGATGTGAATTTGAGCTGTGTAGACCAATGCATGTGCGTGTCAGACATTTTTCAATGATTTTTTTTGGAGTCTTTGCGCCCCTGGTGGCCAAGTGTGAAAAATTACCTATGCCCGTAATATTTTTTTTTGGTCCACGTCATGCCCCCAATTTATTCCCGGAATTTCGTAGGAATCCGATAATGTTTGCGTTTCACCTCTATGGTAGGGGGCGCTATAGTGTTCATTTTGATTAAAATTAATATTGCATTCCACTCATGCCCCAATCACACATATGTGATGTGAATGTGAGCTCTGTAGGGCAATGCCTGTGGTCGTGAGAGGACATAGAAAAAACAGGAAACGAAGGCATATTTCGGTGGCGGCGTACGGGCGAACCGTGTGGAATTTGGAGAAAACGTGGATAACTTTTGAAAACCCATGTGTCTGGATGTGGCATGTGAAATCTGAGCTCATTTGGACCAAAAACCTGAGACTAGTAGCGTTTTGAAAACACGCTGCGAAAAATTTGGCGAATTTTCGATTCAATATAGCCGACTTCCTGTCCGTCCTAGGGCCGCACTATGATTGGCTTTTTTGCTTGTCTCCATGAGCTCTATCACTGGTGTGAATTTCGTCAAGCTAGGGCGAAAAATGCGTGTCGGCTCCCAATTCATTTTAAAATTTTGAATTTTCTAGGTGGCGCTGTCGAGCCAGTGTGTGTGGGTCATTTTCGTGATGCATATTTTCTTGAATTTTTTGCCAAGCCGGTCGATTTGATACCCCCATGTGAGACTTTTCGTTGACGTTCAGGGGGTGAAAATTGCGATCCCAGGGGGGGAAAAAAAATAATAATTAAAGCCGCAAGCGGCGATGATGGCCCTCGCCCCCCGCGCGACCGCCCGGGGCCGGCCACCGTCCCCACGCACCATTTTTCCGTCCTGGCCACCCCACGGCCGCAATCCGCCCCCCTTCACACAGTTTCTATATAAATATGTGTGACCCACACATTATAATGGAGGTCCACGCCGTTGAACCGGCAACCTCGTGCACAATACAGGTATAGTGTAATGAACTTTTTTGCCTCTTTTGAGGTCCATAATGATCTCACCAACTTTCATGCCAATCGGACAAAGTTGTGTTTTTTACCAATACTGTAGGGGGCGCTATGGAGGTCACTGGCCACATGTTTATTATGGTTCTCTATTCACAGTTTTAATCCACATCAGTGATTAGAGCTTTTTAGGCTGATCCATGTGTCTGTGAGAAGGAATCAAATATGCAGGAAAGCAGTCATATTTTGACAGTGTGGTGTGCATAAACCAGAAAGAATATCCCCAAAACGTGGATGATTATTGACAATAATCATGTGTACATGCTGTATGTGGAGTTTGAGGAAATTTGGATGAAAAACCTAGGACTAGATAGGTTTCATTTGCACTTAAGGAAAAGTCGTGTAGGAATTTAAATCCAATGACGAAGTCATATTTTGAGGGCATCCTACTCATGAACCATAAAGAATATCCCCAAAATGTGGATGATTATTGACAATCGACATATGTACATACTGTATGTGGAGTTTGATGTAATTCGGATGAAAAACCTAAGAGTAGATATGATTCATAGACATGCAAGTCAAAGTGCCAAGTGCCAATTTCTTTTCAATTCATTGCGCCCCTGGTGGCCAACAGTGGAAAATAACCCATGGCCATAATGTAATTTTTTGTTTCTTCTGATGCCACTGATTTATTCCCTGAATTTCGAAGGAATCCGATAATGTTGGCGATTCACCCCTATGGTAGGGGGCGCTATAGTGTTAATTTTGATTAAAATGAATATTGCATTCCATTCATGCCCCAATCTCACATATGTGATGTGAATGTGAGCTCTGTAGGGCAATGCCTGTGGTCGTGAGAAGACCCATTCTGAAAACCCATGTGTCTGGATGTGGCATGTGAAATCTGAGCTCATTTGGATCAAAAACCTGAGACTAGTAGCGTTTTGAAAACACGCTGCGAATGAAGCGGCGAATTTTTGATCCAAAATGGCCGACTTCCTGTCTGTCATAGAGCAGTGCTTCAATTCATATTTATGCTTATCCCCCCATTCTCTATCACTGTTCTGATTTTTGTGTGTGTTTTCCAAAATAAACTAGACTCCTCTCCCATAGGGGTGAAATTTTAGGTGGCGCCGTCGAGTCAGGGGGCATGGGACATTTTGCCGACACCAATTTTATTACATTTATCGCAGAGCGGGTTGATTCTATTCTGTGTAGACCAATGCATGTGCGTGTCAGAAATTTTTTTATGATTTTTTTTTTAGTATTTGCGCCCCTGGTGGCCAACCGTGGAAAATTACTCATGGCCATAATGTAATTTTTTGTTTCTTCTGATGCCACTGATTTATTCCCCGATATTGGCGTTTCACCCCTATGATAGGGGGCGCTATAGTGTTCATTTTGATTAAAATTAATATTGCATTCCATTCATGCCCCAATCACACATATGTGATGTGAATGTGAGCTCTGTAGGGCAATGCCTGTGGTAGTGAGAGGACATCGAAAAAAACAGGAAACGAAGGCATATTTCGGTGGCGGCGTACGGGCGAACCGTGTGGAATTCGGAGAAAACGTGGATAACTTTTGAAAACCCATGTGTCTGGATGTGGCATGTGAAATCTGAGCTCATTTGGACCAAAAACCTGAGACTAGTAGCGTTTTGAAAACACGCAGCGAAAAATTTGGCGAATTTTTGATCCAAAATGGCCGACTTCCTGTCTGTCATAGAGCAGTGCTTCAATTCATTTTTATGCTTGTCCCCCCATTCTCTATCACTGTTCTGATTTTTGTGTGTGTTTTCCAAATTAAACCAGGCTCCTCTCCCATAGGGGTGAATTTTTAGGTGGCGCCCTCGAGTCAGGGGGCATGGGACATTTTCCCGACACCAATTTTATGAAATTTTTTGCCGAGCCGGTCGATTCTATACCCCCATGTGAGACTTTTTGTGACTGTTCAGGGGGTGAAAAATGCGATTGTTTTGGCGGAAAAACGAAGAACAATGTTAATATGCAGTGTGGCCCTGAGCTGTGTGGCTCTGACTCTATATGAGAGGGGTCTGTGGCTTTGCACCGGCAACCGTGTACATAATACAGGTATGGTGTAATGGACTTTTTTGACCCTTTTAATGCCCACAATTATCTCCCCAAGTTTCATGCCAATTGGACAAAGTTGTGTATTTTACCAATACTGTAGGGGGCGCTATAGTGTTCATTTTGATTAAAATTAATATTGCATTCCATTCATGCCCCAATCTCGCATATGTGATGTGAATGTGAGCTCTGTAGGGCAATGCCTGTGGTCGTGAGAGGACATCGAAAAAACAGGAAACGAAGGCGTATTTCGGTGGCGGCGTACGGGCGAACCGTGTGGAATTTGGAGAAAACGTGGATAACTTCTCAAAACCCATGTGTCTGGATGTGGCATGTGAAATCTGAGCTCATTTGGACCAAAAACCTGAGACTAGTAGCGTTTTGAAAACACGCAGCGAAAAATTTGGCGAATTTTCGATTCAATATAGCCGACTTCCTGTCTGTCATAGAGCAGTGCTTCAATTCATATTTATGCTTGTCCCCCCATTCTCTATCACTGTTCTGATTTTTGTGTGTGTTTTTCAAAATAAACCAGGCTCCTCTCCCATAGGGGTGAAATTTTAGGTGGCGCCGTCGAGTCAGGGGGCATGGGACATTTTGCCGACACCAATTTTATTAAATTTTTCGCAGAGCCGGTCGATTCTATACCCCCATGTGAGACTTTTCGTGAATGTTCAGGGGGTGAAAAATGCGATTGTTTTGGCAGAAAAACGAAGAACAATGTTAATATGCAGTGTGGCCCTGGGCTGTGTGGCCCTGACTCTATATGAGAGGGGTCTGTGGCTTTGCACCGGCAAGCATGTACATAATACAGGTATGGTGTAATTGACTTTTTTGACCCTTTTAATGCCCCCAATTATCTCCCCAAGTTTCATGCCAATCGGACAAAGTTGTGTATTTTACCAATACTGTAGGGGGCGCTATAGTGTTCATTTACATAACAATTAATAGTGCATTCTATTAATACCCTGATATCACATGTGTGATGAGAATTTCAGCTGTCTATAACCATGTATGTGCGTATAAGAAATTTTTTAATTTTTTCTTTTTTTTGTATTTGCGCCACTGGTGGCCAACCGTGGAAAATGGCTCATGGCCATAATGTAATTTTTTGTTTCTTCTGATGTCACTGATTTATTCCCCGAATTTCGTAGGAATCCGATAATGTTGGCGTTTCACCCCTATGGTAGGGGGCGCTATAGTGTTTATTTTTATTACAATTAATAATCCATTTTATTAATACCCTCATATCACACGTGTGATGTGAATTTGAGCTGTGTAGACCAATGCATGTGCGTGTCAGGCATTTTTCAATGATTTTTTTTGGAGTCTTTGCGCCCCTGGTGGCCAAGTGTGAAAAATGACCTATGCCCGTAATATTATTTTTTGGTCCACGTCATGCCCCCAATTTATTTCCCGAATTTCGTAGGAATCCGATAATGTTTGCGTTTCACCCCTATGGTAGGGGGCGCTATAGTGTTCATTTTGATTAAAATTAATATTGCATTCCACTCATGCCACAATCTCGCATATGTGATGTGAATGTGAGCTCTGTAGGGCAATGCCTGTGGTCGTGAGAGGACATCGAAAAAACAGGAAACGAAGGCATATTTCGGTGGCGGCGTACGGGCGAACCATGTGGAATTTGGAGAAAACGTGGATAACTTTTGAAAACCCATGTGTCTGGATGTGGCATGTGAAATCTGAGCTCATTTGGACCAAAAACCTGAGACTAGTAGCGTTTTGAAAACACGCTGCGAAAAATTTGGCGAATTTTCGATTCAATATAGCCGACTTCCTGTTCGTCCTAGGGCCACACTATGATTGGCTTTTTTGCTTGACTCCATAAGCTCTATCACTGGTGTGAATTTCGTCAAGCTAAGGCGAAAAATGCATGTCGGCTCCCAATTCATTTTAAAATTTTGAATTTTCTAGGTGGCGCTGTCGAGCCAGTGTGTGTGGGTCATTTTCGTGATGCATATTTTCTTGAATTTTTTGCCAAGCCGGTCGATTTGATACCCCCATGTGAGACTTTTCGTTGACGTTCAGGGGGTGAAAATTGCGATCCCAGGGGGAGAAAAAAAATAATTAAAGCCGCAAGCGGCGATGATGGCCCTCGCCCCCCGCGCGACCGCCCACCCATGCGACCGCCCGGGGCCGGCCACCGCCCCCACGCACCATTTTCCCCGCCTGGCCACCCCACGGCCGCAATCCGCCCCCCTTCACACAGTTTCTATATAAATATGTGTGACCCACACATTATAATGGAGGTCCACGGCGTTGAACCGGCAACCTCGTGCACAATACAGGCATGGTGTAATGGACTTTTTTGCCTCTTTTGAGGTCCACAATGATCTCACCAACTTTCATGCCAATCGGACAAAGTTGAGTTTTTTACCTGTACAGTAGGGGGCGCTATGGAGGTCACTGGCCACATGTTTATAATGGTTCTCTATTCACAGTTTTAATCCGCATCAGTGATTAGAATTTGAGCTTTTTAGTCTGATCCATGTGTCTGTGAGAGGGAATCAAATATGCAGGAAAGCAGTCATATTTTGACAGTGTGCTGTGCATAAACCATAAAGAATATCCCCAAAATGTGGATGGTTATTGACAATAATCATGTGTACATGCTGTATGTGGAGTTTGATGTAATTCGGATGAAAAACCTAGGAGTAGATATGATTCATAGACATGCAAGTCAAAGTGCCAAGTGCCAATTTCTTTTCAATTTATTGCGCCCCTGGTGGCCAACAGTGGAAAATAACCCATGGCCATAATGTAATTTTTTGTTTCTTCTGAGACCCTGAATTGATTCCAAGAATTTCGAAGGAATCCGATAATGTTGGCGATTCACCCCTATGGTAGGGGGCGCTATAGTGTTCATTTTGATTAAAATTAATATTGCATTCTATTAATGCCCCAATCTCGCATATGTGATGTGAATGTGAGCTCTGTAGGGCAATGCCTGTGGCCGTGAGAGGACATCGAAAAAACAGGAAACGAAGGCGTTTTTCGGTGGCGCCGTACGGGTGAACCGTGTGGAATTTGGAGAAAACATGGATAACTTTTGAAAACCCATGTGTCTGGATGTGGCATGTGAAATCTGAGCTCATTTGGACCAAAAACCTGAGACTAGTAGCGTTTTGAAAACACGCTGCGAAAAATTTGGCGAATTTTCGATTCAATATAGCCGACTTCCTGTCCGTCCTAGGGCCACACTATGATTGGCTTTTTTGCTTGTCTCCATGAGCTCTATCACTGGTGTGAATTTCGTCGAGTTAGGGCGAAAAATGCGTGTCGGCTCCCAATTCATTTTAAAATTTTGAATTTTCTAGGTGGCGCTGTCGAGCCAGTGTGTGTGGGTCATTTTCGTGATGCATATTTTCTTGAATTTTTTGCCAAGCCGGTCGATTTGATACCCCCATGTGAGACTTTTCGTTGACGTTCAGGGGGTGAAAATTGCGATCCCAGGGGGAGAAAAAAAATAATAATAATAAGAAGAAGAAACCCAGGAAGAACAATGCCCCTCGCCATCACTTCGTGAGTGGCGAGGGCCAATAATAATAAGAAGAAGAAACCAAGGAAGAACAATGCCCCTCGCCATCACTTCGTGAGTGGCGAGGGCCAATAATAATAATAAGAAGAAGAAACCCAGGAAGAACAATGCCCCTCGCCATCACTTCGTGAGTGGCGAGGGCCAAATAACTTAAAGTATGTCTAACTGGTTAACATAGACATCTATATAGTTTAGGTAATGAGGATACAAATCAGAGAGAGTTCATTCAGGTTTTAATCAACTGGCATCCCAAATGAAAGACTCATGAGGGGCTCATTCAGCTTTCTGATCGGTCTTGAGAACCAAAACACCAAATCAAAAATTAAGAATGAATTAAGAATAAATCAATCAATTTACCTTGTATCTGGGGACACAAACAGGTCATGGTCATGGAAATTAAACTAACACTCTAAATACATACATACAGCTCCTTTAATAATAATAATAAGTAAGGTCAGGAAACTCACTTTCAGCATAATTAATACTTACTATTTAAGAACTGCTAAAAATACTACTACTACTACTACTTTATACTGAAGACAAATTATGGATTTATTGCAAACTGGTTTTAGCTGCATGTTCTGGCAGAAGAATATAAGCAGCTCATTTTGCGACTTCATTATGTTTTTACTTATATCTGAGAACCCTGTCTGAAATAAATATTCAAGAAGACACACTGTCATAGCTCCACACTGACCTCTTGTGGAAAGAGTGCTCCCTGCAGCTGATCCTCTGCCTTCAGGAGCAGGTCTGAGCTGGAGAGAACCGTGGTATTGGAGTTGCTGCCGGGCCAGCCCGCGTACACGTGAGTGAATCTGGAATTTAGAAAAAACAACATTCACACAAGGGCTCAATTTTCTATTCAAAGTTATTTCAGAATCCATCATGCTGTGAGTGAGTGACAGGAGGATTTAACAAATCA